>NC_134881.1:31348888-31351388 GCF_041734735.1 Babylonia areolata
CCATGGAAAACGGTGCATCCCCACAACTGAACATCAGATATATACTGATCACACTATCACTGAACAAAGTGTGCGCCAAACACGGGGGATTCAGTTTATCTAATGCTGTACCCATGGTTTATTTTAATTTAATTTTTTTTTAAATATAATTATTATTTATTTACTTATTTATGTACGCTTATAGTTGACTTCATCAAGTTTTTGCGCCTCGTTCATATTATTAGTAGTGGTAGTATTTTTTTTGTTTTTTTTAAATTATTTTTTTTATCTATTATTTATTCACCTTTTAAAAAAAAAAAGTATTTATCTATTATTTATTCACTTTTTTTTTAAAGGCCTGACAAAGCGCGTTGGGTTACGCTGCTGGTCAGGCATCTGCTTGGCAGATGTGGTGTAGCGTATATGGATTTGTCCAAACGCAGTGACGTCTCCTTGAGCTACTGTACCCATGGGGGGGGTCATAGTAAATTAAAAACGACTGTGTTAATAACTACCATTTCTGTTCAGTTTGCAGTGGAAAGGGATTAAAAGTAAGCACATGGTTGATTTCTACCGAGCAGTCATTGAAAGTGTGCTAACCTTCGCTATAACTGTTTGGTACAGAAACGTTTCCAAAGCAGAAGTTACAGCCCTAAACAGAATCATAAAAAAACTGCCACCAAGATTACCGGGGCTGATCTACCTTCTCTAGAAGACATATATTATGAGCGGCTACTCAAAAAAGCAAAATCAATCAGCCAGGGCGAATCACATCCTCTTTTGGGATTTTCGAGATACTCCCCCCTTGTCGACGGTACAGAAGTATAAGGACGAAAGCCAATCGCTTCACAAACAGCTTTTCCCCCAAAGCAGTCAATGCCCTGTCTCTCGAACAAATCCAATATGATAAATAGAATTGTGCAATCAACAACCATCTACCTGAAGATCTAGTCATCAGCCCCATCCACATGTAATATGCGGCTTCTGTTCAAACGTGTGTGTGTGTGTGTGTGTGTGTGTGTGTGTGTGTGTGTGTGTGTGTGAGAGAGAGAGAGAGAGAGAGTGTGTGTGTGTGCGTGCGTGCATGTGTGAGTATGCACAAGTTTTTATATTGATATGCACTTGTTTGTATCCTGATTTCTACTGTATCTGTGTTTGTGTATGATTTTCGATTTATGTTCGTACCTTGTTATGTACTATCCCCCCCCCCCTCCCCCCCAGTATTCCTTGTGACCCCGGTACACTTGGTAATAAAGACATATTCTATTCTATTCTATTCCATACCCGATGTGTGAAGTTTCTCCAGTGTTTTGATCATTGATTTGGTTTACAATATTCTACTACCTATTCAAGAAAAAGACATTGCCGTTGATCACCATACTAAATCATTCAAATCCAGAAAAAGACTGACAAAGACAGATAGACAGACAGAGAGAGACAAACAGACAAAGACAGACATACAGGCAAGGACAGGCGAAGACAGACAGGCAGACGAGGACAGACAGACAGACAGACAGACAGACAGACATCTAGGCAGACATAGACAGACGAACAAACAGCAACGGAGAGGCAGGAGATGTGAAGGAAGGGAGGGAGGGAGGGAGGGGGCGTGGGGGTGATGGTGGTGGTGGGGGACTAAATGATGCGGCGAGTGAATTCCAGACATGAATTGGTATTGTTATCGTCGGAGGGTAGAACCTACCTTGGAGGCATACTGATCATTTTCACAATGCTTGTGCAGAGAGAGAGAGAGAGAGAGAGAGAGAGAGAGAGACAGAGACAGAGAGACACAGAGACACAGGGAGACACAGAGACAGAGAGACATACTGGAGAAACTTCAGACAGAGACAGAGAGAGACAGAGATAGAGAGAGAGAGAGAGTAACAAGACAGAGACAGACAAAGAGGAACAGACAGACAGTGACAGACAGAAAGAGACAGAGAGTCAGAGAAAGAATGAGTGAGAGAGGGAGCGAGTTAGAGAGATAGACAGAGAGAGAGACAGAAAAAGAGAGAAAGAGAGTGAGAGAGAAAGACAGAGACAGAGAGAATCGAACGGGTTTTCGTTTTGGGTGGGTAAAGAAACAAGCACGTTTTACCTTCTTTTTTTCCCCCCCATAGATTCGACCCTCTTGGGAAAAAAAAGGTAAAAGAAAATAAGGGAAGCCAAATTCTTCACCACAGAAAAAACATACGAAATTACATATGCATGTACAATACTTAAGTATTTCATGTATTTTACCAAGGCTAGGCTGTTGCGTTTCCCTTCTCGTTGGATATCCTCGGTAGCACTTCAAACCTCTCCAACCAAATCAGAATTTTGCTGTAGAACTCTCTCTCTCTCTCTCTTAATTTTTTTTTTTTTACACAAACCTATCCAACAAAATCAAAATTCTGCTGCCAAACTCAATTTTACACAAACCTCTGCCAAACTCAATTTTACACAAACCTCTGCCAAACTCAATTTCACACAAACCTCTGCCAAACTCGTTTTTTTACACAAACCTGTCAAACTCAATTTT
>NC_134881.1:31358888-31376388 GCF_041734735.1 Babylonia areolata
TTACCAATATTTAGGCGTAATGCATAGGGCTTGTTTTCTTTATATGTTCAGTCACTGTCTTTAACACGGCAGGCAGAAAGACAGAGACACTAAGAGAGACAGAGAGAGAGAGAGAGAGAGAGACTGACGGACAGACTGACGGACAGACTGACAGACACAAAGCGACAAACAGTATCAGGTTAGCGTAAGAAGAGTTCTCTCACCCGGCGACTGTGATTTTATGAGAGAATCAGGCTAACATACCTGCATTTTTTGTTTTAAAAGTCTATGTTTGCAACTTGCATGCAGAATTCACACGGCACTGATCGAGGTTACATGTGGTCTATCGTCATAACTTAATTAATCGAATAGAAGCAGCCGGCCAATCTTTCGAAATAACAAGATTGACTAACCGTGCAGCCATCGATAAACTATCGGCACGGTATAGGCATATATATATTTCATTATTTAAATTTTAATGTTGTTGTTGTTGTTATATATATATATTATTTTATTTTATTTATTTATTTATATTTTTTTGTACGCTTATAGTTGACTTCATCAAGTTTTTGCGCCTTATACACAATATTATTATTATTAATAGTAGTTCTTTTTTTTACGTATTTATCTTTTTTTTTTCTCTGCTTGGGTATACACACGAGGGGGATTCAGGCACAAGCAGGTCTGCATAAATGTTGACCTGGGAGATCGGAAAAATCTCCACCCTTTTCCCACCAGGCGCCGTCACCGAGGTTCGAACCCGGGACCCTCAGATTGAAAGTCCAACGCTTTAACCATTCGGCTATTGCGCCCGTCGATTTATTCTTCGATTCTCCCCCTTTATTATAATCGAATCTTAATCCTTTTCAAAATTCATTTCAAGTCCATTCCAATCCCAGAAAATTACATGGACGAAATGCACCCGCTATGGTGCCAGAAAACACCAGTTCTGGCGTTTATTTTGCAGCTTTTCAAAAGAGTGGGCGGTTCTCGTTCATTTATTCTTCTGAACAAGAATGGACTTTCGTGGGTTTTGTGTGTGTGTGTGTGTGTGTGTGTGTGTGTGTGTGTGTGTGTGTGTGTGTGTGTGTGTGTGTGTGTGTGTGTGTGTATGTTTGCTTGTTTTAGTTTTCTCCCGTTCATTTTATTTGTTAAGACCTAATTGATCCTTTTCTCGCACAAACTTCTCAGTACCTCTCCCTGTCTCTGTCTTTCTGTCTGTCAGTCTGTCTGTCTCCATCTCTCTCTCTCCGTATCTCTGTCTCCGTCTGTTTGTCTGTCTCTCTCGCTCTCTCTGTGACTTTTCTCGATCAGTTGTAACGGGTCATATGGCCTATACAATAAAATTCTTGCGTTCTTGCGTTCCCTGATTTTTCTGTACCCCTCTCCGTTTTGCTGTCTGTCAATCTGTGATCACTCTTTTTGTTTATATGGTGTGTGTGTGTGTGTGTGTGTGTGTGTGTGTGTGTGTGTGTGTGTGTGTGTGTGTGTGTGTGTGTGTGTGTGTGTTGTGTGTGTTTAATAAGATGTCGATGTATAATGTTTCTATACCCCCAAGGGGGTGCATGAAATAAACTTTTTACCTTGCCTTCTCTTGCCTTGCTTGTCAGTCTGTCGCTTTCTCTGTCTTTCTCTTTGAGTAAGTTTTCATTGACATGATTATCTTTCATATCTTTCTTTCGCCTGAAACTATATATATATGAAATATTAACACACACTCTCTCTCTCTCTCTCTGTGTGTGTGTGTGTGTGTGTGTGTGTGTGTGTGTGTGTGTGTGTGTGTGTGTGTGTGTGTGTGTGTGTGTGTGTGTGTGTGTGTGTGTGTGTGTGTACTTGGTTTGGAAATGAGGATAGGGTTGTGGAAGATTGGGGAAGTTTGAAGAATTGTCGATGTTTTTGTTGTTTGTGTCATCTTACTTTACTTTCTGCGAAAATGGAAGTCTGTCTTTCGTACTTGGAAACACCTGGTTTCCCCCACCCACCCACCCACCCCAACTATCAAAGGAATGAGTTGTGGTGGCAGTGTGAACGTTCCTGTGCAAACTGGGGCCATATGATGAGCCAGTTGCATATGCTTGGTTCTAACTTTTTGACAGTTACACATGACTAAAACGCCTACGCTGACCGAACTACGCCATTAGTCAGTTCCATACTACACACAGTTAGTTAGCGGGTTACGACTGTACTAGCTAGGCTCTTCCGTCCGAGCAATGCAAATGGCTTCAGGATGGTCTCCCTACCCCACCCTACCCTACATGGTTCCCCAAAGGGTGTGGTTCCCTACTGATCGGCTGTGGGTGTGAGTTTGTGGACTATGGTGCCGTCATCTGGTGCTGGCAATACGGGACGGGACAGATGTGGGGGTGAGGCGGTTGGAGGGGGGCGGATGGAGGGATGGGGGGCAGGGAGAGGTGGGAGGGAGATGAGAGGTGGTGGTGGTGTGTGTGTGTGTAGGAGGTGGAGTGGGGGAGGGGGGAGGGGGAGAGAGGAGGGGAGGGAAGGATGGGGTTCATTCCGCCACATGCGCGATTAAATGAAGTCACGACAGTTTATTATTAATTAAATACGTCTGGATAGTTTGTACGTTGATGTGTCCACACACACACACACACACACACACAGATACAGACACACACACACACTGACACACACATACACGCACGCACGCAGGCACACACAGACACAGACACACACATAGACACACACACAGACACAGACACACACACACACACACACACGTATATATATATATGTATGTATATCACATATATCACACGCACATACATATATCACACACACACACACACACACACACACACACACACACACACACACACACACACACACACACACACACACACACACCAAGACCGACCATCCCAAATCAATAAAATGAAAGAAAGGTGGAGGGAAGTTGAACCCGGCGACGGGGAAAAAAATAATAGAGAAAAAAAAAAAGTTGTGGGGGTGTAGAAGAGAGACAGAGACAGACAGACAGACAGACAGACAGATAGATAGATAGATAGATAGATAGATAGATAGATAGATAGATAGGTAGACAGATAGATAGATAGATAGAGAAAGAGGAAGAACACAGAACTCAGAACTCAGAATGGTTTAATTGTAGAGGCCTCTGGCCCATTACGATGAGGTGATAAAATACACAACATGACAGATAATATTATGTTCGCTTCATGCTGTCAATACAGCTTTGTCGCAAGTCTAGTGCTTTATACACAAATATTGCTAATCTTAAGAGGAAGAACACAGAGAGAGAGAGAGAGAGGCAGACAGACAGACAGACAGAGAGACAGAGAGAGAGAGACAGAGACAGACAGACAGAGAGGGAGAGAGTGACAGAGACAGAGAGACAGACAGACAGAGACAGAGAGACAGACAGAGACAGACAGACAGAGACAGAGACAGAGAGAAAACACACATATCAACGTACACCCTGCAGACTTGACAAACATTTCATGAGTTCACCTCCATATTGCAAAATATCCATTTTTATCTCAACGTTCCCCAAAACCCATACCACTACTACCACTACCCCCCCCCCACCCCGACCCCCTCAAATCCTCAATATACCCACCCGTTGTCCCACACACCCTCACCACCTCTCACCCACCCAAACGTTCCCCAAAACCCATACCACGACTACCACTACCCCCCCACCCCGACCCCCTCAAATCCTCAATATACCCACCCGTTGTCCCACACACCCTCACCACCTCTCACCCACCCCCTCGCACCCACCCACCCACCCACCCCACAACACCTTCTCGCCAGATGACGGTGCTCCAGACGGTCTCAGCCACTCACATCATCACGGCAAAACCAGTGCATGGGGGTCTTCTTGGTCTTGGGTCTGTATGCACAGGGAATTTCCCTCGGCCGCACAACTCATTTCTTTGGGATACAGAAGTGTTTCGCAAGGATTAATCTCCTTTTTTTTTTCTCTCTCTTTTCTTTTCTTTCTTTCTTTTCTCTCTCTCTCTCTTTAATTTTTTTTTTTTTTTTTTTTTGCTGACTGTAAAGAAAATATCAAAAAATGTTAGCGCCATGAAATCTTCTAATGAAAAAGCAATCTTCACACACACACGCACACACACACACACACACACACACACACACACACACACAGAGAGAGAGAGAGACAGAGAGAGACAGACAGACAGACAGACAGAGATAGATATATATGTATATATATAGATATGAGATCTGCAGTGCGGGGCCTGTGTTCCGACCGGAACGAAGATGATTAGATACACACACACACACACACACACACACACACACACACACACAGATATATGTATATATATAGATATGAGATCTGCAGTGCGGGCCCTGTGTTCCGACCGGAACGAAGAGGATTAGATACACACACACACACACACACACACACACACACACACACACACACACACACACACACACACAAGGGGTAGTTCGAACAAGAGAGAAAAGTTATTAAAAAAAATTAAGAAAAAGAGTGAAATTTCCAAAATAAATTGAGCGGAAATAACGCAACTTTAAAGCCCACTCTCTTTGAAGGGAAAACCAGAATTGAAAGGCCGCAAGACAGGTCTGTTCTTGAGGTGACCTTTAAAATGTTAAAAAAAAGAAAGAAAATTAAAAGATTCGTTTGAGAAACAGATAATGCCTGAAGCGTAAGAAAAGAAAACATCATCGACGAGAAAAGTCTTTAAAATTCAGAAATAAAATCGTACTTTGACAGGAAACTGAAAAAAAGATGCCGTCTTGAAAAAACGACCAATTTAAAACTGACAGAGAGTTTATTAGAAAGAAAAAAATGAAGGAATTTCAGAAATCGGGCGAATTAAAAATAAATTCGTTTATCTAATGTCCAGCGAATAGTTTGGGAACAAATGCCGATGTTTAAATTGTTTTGGATGTCGTCACAACGTAGAAAAGTGTTTATTGTGATCAGAAAAGTGCGGAAAGCAGTCACTTTTTTTTTCTTTCTTTAAAAAGAAAAGAAAAGAAAAAAGACTAGTTGTCTAGAACATGGATACAGTTTGTTTATTGTTAGCTAAAGATAAACTATTATTATCGTTATTAAATTTCCAACATGGATGGATGGAGTCTCCCGTCGGACCAACGGATGAGTAGGCAGAGAGGCTCATCTGTCGGTGTGTGTCCTCATTGGGTCTTCTTCTTCTTCTTCTTCTTCTGCGTTCACTCGTATGCACACGAGTGGGCTTTTACGTGTATGACCGTTTTTACCCCGCCATGTAGGCAGCCATACTCCGTTTTCGGGGGTGTGCATGCTGGGTATGTTCTTGTTTCCATAACCCACCGAACGCTGACATGGATTACAGGATCTTTAACGTGCGTATTTGATCTTCTGCTTGCATATACACACGAAGGGGGTTCAGGCACTAGCAGGTCTGCACATATGTTGACCTGGGAGATCGTAAAAATCTCCACCCTTTACCCACCAGGCGCCGTCACCGTGATTCGAACCCGGGACCCTCAGATTGACAGTCCAACGCTTTAACCACTCGGCTATTGCGCCCGTCCTCATTGGGTGTTGAATGGCTAGCTCGTCGTTCCGACATTAGCCTGGTTGCCTGACCAGCACAGGTGACTTTTTTTTTTTGTGAAGAGGAGTTGTGCAGTCCCTTCCCCACTCTCTCGCATACCGACGCTCACAGTCCCACAGGTGCAGATACTGCCACATGTAGAACGGCCTCGGCAGGTGCAGGTTTTTTCTTCGGAGTTCCGTCTCCTAGGAGGACTTCCAGCCAAGGATAAGAGCTCCCTCCCCCTGTCCTTTGGTCATCCTCTTCCGCCTTCACAGCCGTTGGGAAAGGTTTCCCCCTCCGCCTGGTCCGTCGTTGGGAGACTTCACACGCAGCAGGTAGTACTGGGTTATATGGTACCATTAGCAAGGGCTATGCCCCTGACCTGACCCAACATATACAACTGTAAATGTTCACCGACAATATCGTATTTTATTCCAAGCCTGTTAGAGCACTGTCATGTGTGAAATGTGACCAGATCATGGGTCGGTTATCCATGAACCTACTGCTCTTATATTTTTGGTAGTAAGATAGGTCATATTTCGTACACGACACAGAGGAATCTCCAGCTATTCTTAGACGTCATCTTTCCTATTTTTTCTGACGCCAGTGGGTGTTGCACTCACTACAAACTGAATGAGGGTTGGTACAATTATCTCTAATTCAGTATCAGCGACAGATCTTTCCCACAATGATACGACAAAATCGTGACATTTCCCCCCCGCTTCAATTGTGGTGAGGATTTATTATTTTCAAGCAGGAAAACCAAAGAAAATGTTCTTTCATTGTTCAAACGCAATGTGGCAATGAGGACTCTGTTTGTCTTTCTCTCTGTCTTCCTCCTCCTTCCTTCCCTCCCTCCCTCCCTTCCTCTGTCTGTCTTTCTCTCTCTCCCTCTGTCTCTCTCCCTCCCTCTCTCTCTCTCACGCACGCACGCACACACACACACACACACACACACACACACACACACACACACACACACACACACACACACACACACACACACACATTCTCTCTCTATCACTATGTCTTTATATCAATTTTGGTCTCTACCCCTCTCTCCACCTTCTCCTTCTCTCTCCCCCCTCTTCCCTCCCTCTCTCTCCCTCTCCCCCCTCTCTCTCTCTCCTGTCTGACCCTCTCTCTGGGGAAGACCTTTTCTATTGCTGACAGTAATAAGGAAACCATCTACATCCACCCACCGGTTCCCCCAAAGCTGTGCTGGCGCCCCTTGTTTACCATAGCCCCACATGTGTGGTTCCCTCCATCACCCTATGTCCTGGTCCATGGAATCGATACACACACACACACCCTGTGGAGATCAGCTAATGGGGGAGAACTTCCAAATCCTTCAGAAAACATACCCCAAATGAATATAAAACAAGAGAGGCAAGGCCTTCAAGACTCACTTGTGATACACTTTTTAAAAAAAAATCCAAGCTTTTTATGTATTGAGTATAATTTCAAAATGTAATGTTTAAGATGAGAAAGATCAGTTTAAAGCAAATTAAGTCCCCTAGCTTTAATTACAGAGTAATTTCCCTTTTTTTTTACTATCTGCACCAAAACGTTTGCAAAATAAATAAAACTTCCATGCTTAGCAAAAGAAGTTCCTGTTTGAACAAAAAATGATAATAATGACTGCTCTTTTTGTTGGGTCAGAATATCAGATCAAAGTGCCAAGTTTAGAGAATACAAAAAATATAAACATAACAGTAAATGCAGTTTGCATATAATTAGGTTTCATTTTTAATTTTTTTGTGCCCATCCCAGAGGTGCAATATTGTTTTAAACAAGATGACTGGAAAGAACTGAATTTTTCCTATTTTTATGCCTAATTTGGTGTCAACTGACAAAGTATTTGCAGAGAAAATGTCAATGTAAAAGTTTACCACGGACACACGGACACACAGACACACACACACACACACACACAGACACACACACACACACAGACAACCGAACACCGGGTTAAAACATAAGTGAGTCAAAAGGGGGGGCTGGGGGGGAGTTAGAAACAGACCATTCCTCCAAAGTACGGATGGTCAGAGCGCTAAAGTCTCGTCCGAGTGTCCATGACCTTCCATCATCCTATGTCCTGATCCATGGAATCAACACACACTCTGTGGGCAGCCACTGATCGGGGGCCACTTCCACATCCTTCAGGATATCCCCCACACACCCCTCCAGAAAATGAAAGGTTTTTGAAACAGACTATGAAACATACCCTGAAAATAGGATTATTGAAACAGACTATAACCCGGAAAGAAGGAAACAAACAAACAGAAACCTCGAAGAAATTACCTCGTTCGAGATTCGAACCCACACATCTCTCAACAATTTTGATCTTTAAAATCAGAGACATTACCTCCCACAATCTCTCAACAATTTTGATCTTTAAAATCAGAGACATTACCTCCCACAATCTCTCAACAATTTTGATCTTTAAAATCAGAGACATTACTCTTAATTACCAAAGAGCAGTCAGTGCAGTCCACGACTTTTCTGATGGCCACGTTTCGAAATTTCATTAAGCAGTGATTGATCAATCTAAAGTCCAATCAAAATTTGATTCAAATAAAGAAGACACCAAAAGTGGCCTTTTGCCCCAGCTGACCTCGATAGCGTGAGATCGTGCAAACACACAGACACACACACACACACACACACACACACACACACACACACACACAATCACAAGAGACTTCACGCGAGCACGTACACACGCACGTTCGCACACACGCACGTACGCACACCCTAAATCTGTGTGTGTGTGTGTGTGTGTGTGTGTGTGTGTGTGTGTGTGGTGTGTCTGTTCTTTATCATATTCTTTCTGCAGGAATTTTTTTTTTTTTTTAATTCTCTCTTTCTCCCCTTTTCATTAAATATATATGTGCTGTTGTAACTGATGTACATTAACAAGGACAGGTTGGAAGAATGGGCCATGCCTAAAATCTTAATCCTTGAATAAAAAAAAACGTTTTGAGTTCTGAGTTCTAAGTTCTCTCTCTCTCTCTCCCTCCCCCCCCCTCTCTCTCTCTTGTGCATTTCTAGAAAAATGTTCTTTCATGCATACGTGGAATCTCATATAAATTATGCATCCACTCTATGGGATTCTGCAAGTGAAAATATTCTCAGGCCACTGTCTAGTCTTCACAGATGTGCAATAAATTTAGTTCTCCTGAAATCCTCCCCATTGACACCAGACGATTATCTTTTATTGGATATTCTCCCATTGAAATGGAAATTAAAATACAACAAAGCAGTTTTTATGTTCAAAATCGTATCTGGTTGTGTTCCAGCCTCAATTGTCAGTTAATTTCAAATAAACATAAGGTTATTTTACCCCGTCCAAGAATTGATCTGTTTAAATCTAGTCTGTCATACTCAGGCGGTTTATTGTGGAATGATATATCAGCCATTCTCAATGTCAGTGTCCAAACTAGTCTTAATGTATTAAAACAAATGTACCATTCAGAACTCATGAAAGAATTTGCATATACAATGTCTTAACCTTTCCCACTCGCACACTCTGTGTGTCTGCCTGTCTGTCTCTTTGTCTGTCTGTCTGTTTCTCACTCTCTCCCCTCCCCCCTTCTCTCTCTGTATGTCTCTCTTGTCTTTCTTT
The DNA here is from genome assembly GCF_041734735.1 of Babylonia areolata. Taxonomy (NCBI): domain Eukaryota; kingdom Metazoa; phylum Mollusca; class Gastropoda; order Neogastropoda; family Buccinidae; genus Babylonia; species Babylonia areolata. The sequence continues at coordinate 31,368,051 of NC_134881.1, forward strand.
CTTTCCGTCTGTCTGTCTCTCTCTCCTTGTCTCTTCCTTTTCCTTCTTCTCTTGTTTCTGTTCTTAGTATTAATTGTGCATGTCCTTATGTTGTTCGTCTTTTTCGTGGGACAGAATTGAAATTTATTCATGCAATGTCATGCTTTTGTAGCGAGTATTTGTTTTGTTTTCCCTTTTCGTGAGGGCAGGATGAAAACAAGCCATTTGTGCTTATTCCTTTTTTTCCCTCAATAAACAAAATTCGTTCGTTCGTTCGTTTGCCTCTCCCCCTCCCTTTCTCTCTCTCTCTCTCTCTCTCTCTCTCTCTCTCTCTCTCTCTCTCAGAAAGATTTATATACAGTAAGAGTTTCTCCAGTTTTAGAGTTATGCATGCGTGTGAATGACTGGTGCGAAAGCGCTTTGATTTGTCTCTGCACAAGATTCAGCGCTATATAGATATAATAATAATAATTATTATTATTATTATTATTATAGTGGGGGACATAAACAGTTTTTGTTGTTTTAAGCAGAGAGTTACGGACTGCACTGGGCAGGAATGGAATTCAAAACTTATCGATTTTTCTTTTACAAAACGTTTAAAACATCAACTGGAATGGAGTCATATATTTAGAATCGATTTAAATAAATACATGTGATCGGGCACTGACAAAATCGAGATGTGGTTGGTATTTTCAAATATCTCTGTACACTTAAAAAGATATAATACTGAAGACTCTCGAAATTTCTTATGCAATTTGTGTAATTCTGCTACTCAGGACGAAACACATTTCATACTGAAATGCCCAGCTCTTTATGACTGGGAAAAAGAATTGATTCGGCAGTCATATTGGAACTTCCCCACAGAAGCCAAGTTATCTTTCCTGCTCTTATCTGTGAATAACCAAAAAAGAATTGATTCGGCAATCATATTGGAACTTCCCACAGAAGCCAAGTTATCTTTCCTGCTCTTATCTGTGAATAACCAAAAAAGAATTGATTCGGCAATCATATTGGAACTTCCCACAGAAGCCAAGTTATCTTTCCTGCTCTTATCTGTGAATAACCAAAAAAGAATTGATTCGGCAGTCATATTGGAACTTCCCCACAGAAGCCAAGTTATCTTTCCTGCTCTTATCTGTGAATAACCAAACTGGTAAACAATTAGCATTTTTTGTATTTTTTTGTATTAATTTTTTAAAAATTTTTTTACGAATCTCTCAAAAAGAGACGTTACACAAACTGTAGATTGGTCATGTGTCTTGTTCATACATTAAGTAGACAGTAGGTTACTTGCTTTTTTTTTCTTTTTTTTTAACTGACATAATAATTGAATGATTACTTTACCTAGTACGGCTCTGAACTCTCTCTCCCTCTGCCTCTCTCTCTTTCCCTAAATTTCTTCATCATTATCGTTATCGAAAGTCCAGTGTCTCTGATCTTATTTGTCCCTTGTGCAGACGTGCTGAAGAAACTCATTTTGTATTGTGTTGCCCTGCTTTGAATGACCTTTATACACAAGTTAATTCCTCAAAAAAATATCATAGGCATCCTACTTTATTTCGACTTGCCATGCTTATGTCATCAACTAACGAAACTATTATAAAAACAGTTTGTTATTTACTTATATATAAGGCTTTAGAATTTTGCAGTGTATTATGTAGTTGATTATTATGAGTTGTGCATTATCCGATTTGTTGATTATGATTTGCGGTTTATCACTTACTTTTGTCACTGGTAAGATTTTGCTTTGGACTGTTGGTTCACTGTACTCCCTTCATGAGGGGCAATGGCCTTAATTGAAAAAAATTAACCGTAACCGTATCTCTCCCCTTACCATAAGAAAGTCTTATCTCTGTCATTTAGGGCTAATCCATATCCATCACCCCCCAAGTTCCCATTTCAGCCACCACCTCTCTTTCTCTGCCCACCACCAGCAGCGGATTTCACCATCACAAAGTCATCACCCCAGCTCATCATCAAATCAACTTCGAAACAGTGTTCTCTGTTTTTGAAAGTGTACTGAGTATAATTTTTTATGGGATTAAACACACACACACACACACACACACACACACACACACACACACACACACACACACACACACACACACACACACACACACACACACACACACACACACACACCAAAAGTTCCATATGTAGGATTCCATGACAGATATGTTATTTCCACCTGCTTTTTATGGGATTAAAAATGTTTCCATAATTTATGTAGGATTCCAGGAAAGATATGTTATTTTCACCTACTTTTTTATGGGATTAAAAAAAAAAGTTTCCACATTTAGGATTCCAGGAAAGATATGTTATTTCCACCTGCTTTTTATGGGGATGAAAAATGTTTCCATATTCAGGACTTCAGGAAAGATGTTATTTGCACCTACTTTTTATGGGGATTTAAAAAAAAAATGTCAATGTTCAGGATTTCAGAAAAGATCGGTTATTTCCACCTACTTTTTTTTTTTTTTTTTTTTTTTAGACGTTTGAAATACATCAGTTTATAATTTTCAGTAAAGCAGTACCGTGATTGTTATTCGGTACCGACACAGAAACACTGAAAAAGACATTAGTTTGGAACGAAACGATACAAAGGAGAGAAATCTGAAAGGAAGAAAAAGGAAAAAAGAAGAAGAAAAAAAAAAGATTAATGGTCAACTACAGCTACTCCTACCTCTCAAACCCAAACATTCTCGGAAAAATATAAAAAGCATTAGAGTGAACGGAAAGAAGCGAAGAAAAAAGAAAGGAAGGAAGGAAGGAAGGAAGGAAGGGAAAAGAAAGGAAAGGAAACAGATCTCTTGAGAGCACAAAAAAAAAATCGAATGGGTTATACAAGTTCCTTCCATTATTAGTCCATATATCTTCCGTGCATCGTGTGTGTGTGTGTGTGTGTGTGTGTGTGTGTGTGTGTGTGTGTGTGTGTGTGTGTGTGTGTGTGTGTGTGTGTGTGTGTGTGTGTGTGTGCGTGCGTGTGTGTGTGTGTGTGTGTGTGTGTTGTTCGTTCGTTCGTTCTTTAGTTTAGCGTCTTTTCACTGTCAGTGATATTAGAGGATTTGTGTGTGTTGTGTATGTATGTGTGTGTGTGTGTGTGTGTGTGTGTGTGTGTGTGTGTGTGTGTGTGTGTGTGTGTGTGTTAGCGAAGAGAGTGAGTGGACAGAAAGAGATGGGTGGACAGTGAGGTGGGGTTGGGGTGGTGACCGTTGGGGTGGGGACAGACTGGGGTCAGTGTCTTTGCAGCAAAAACCTCCGGTGCTGAATTAATCAGACCAGCACACACCTGCGGACCATTCCAGACAGAAGAAGAAGAAGAAGAAGAAGAAGAAAAAAAAAAAAAAGCCTTTGCAATGTGGGGAAGATCCATTTTGTCACATGTCAGGGTTTGGAACGGATACTGGCTACAACGATCCATCTTTTTTCTTTTTCTTTTTTTTTTTTCAAGAAAGAAAAGAAAAAAAAGAAAGAGAGTTAAAGGACGCTGAACTTGTTGATACCTCCAAGAAGAAAAAAAAAGAGAGTTAAAGGACGTTGAACCTGTTGACTCCTTCAAGAAGAAAGAAAGGAAAAAAGAAAGAGAGTTAAAGGACGTTGAACTTTTTGACACCTCCAATAAGAAAAAAAAAGATAGTTAAAGGACGCTGAACTTGCTGACTCCTTCAAGAAGAAAGAAAGGGAATAAAAGAAAGAGAGTTAAAGGACGCTGAACTTGTTGACACCATCAAGAAGAAAGAAAGGAAATAAAAGAAAGAGAGTTAAAGGACGCTGAACTTGTTGTCTCCTCCAAGAAGAAAGAAAGGAAATAAAAGAATGAGAGTTAAAGGACGCTGAACTTGCTGACTCCTCAAAGAAGAAAGAAAGGAAAAAAGAAAGAGAGTTAAAGGACGTTGAACTTTTTGACACCTCCAATAAGAAAAAAAAGAGAGTTAAAGGACGCTGAACTTGCTGACTCCTCAAAGAAGAAAGAAAGGAAATAAAAGAAAGAGAGTTAAAGGACGCTGAACTTGTTGTCTCCTCCAAGAAGAAAGAAAGGAAATAAAAGAAAGAGAGTTAAAGGACGCTGAACTTGCTGACTCCTCCAAGAAGAAAGAAAGGAAATAAAAGAAAGAGAGTTAAAGGACACTGAACTTGCTGACTCCTCCAAGAAGAAAGAAAGGAAATAAAAGAAAGAGAGTTAAAGGACGCTGAACTTGTTGACACCATCAAGAAGAAAGAAAGGAAATAAAAGAAAGAGAGTTAAAGGACGCTGAACTTGTTGTCTCTTCCAAGAAGAAAGAAAGGAAATAAAAGAATGAGAGTTAAAGGACGCTGAACTTGCTGACTCCTCAAAGAAGAAAGAAAGGAAAAAAGAAAGAGAGTTAAAGGACGTTGAACTTTTTGACACCTCCAATAAGAAAAAAAAGAGAGTTAAAGGACGCTGAACTTGCTGACTCCTCAAAGAAGAAAGAAAGGAAATAAAAGAAAGAGAGTTAAAGGACGCTGAACTTGTTGTCTCCTCCAAGAAGAAAGAAAGGAAATAAAAGAAAGAGAGTTAAAGGACGCTGAACTTGCTGACTCCTCCAAGAAGAAAGAAAGGAAATAAAAGAAAGAGAGTTAAAGGACGCTGAACTTGCTGACTCCTCCAAGAAGAAAGAAAGGAAATAAAAGAAAGAGAGTTAAAGGACGCTGAACTTGTTGACACCATCAAGAAGAAAGAAAGGAAATAAAAGAAAGAGAGTTAAAGGACGCTGAACTTGTTGACTCCTTCAAGAAGAAAGAAAGGAAATAAAAGAAAGAGAGTTAAAGGACGCTGAACTTGCTGACACCATCAAGAAGAAAGAAAGTTAAAGGACGCTGAACTTGCTGACTCCTTCAAGAAGAAAGAAAGGAAATAAAAGAAAGAGAGTTAAAGGACGCTGAACTTGCTGACTCCTTCAAGAAGAAAGAAAGGAAATAAAAGAAAGAGAGTTAAAGGACGCTGAACTTGCTGACACCATCAAGAAGAAAGTAAGTTAAAGGACGTTGAACTTGCTGACTCCTTCAAGAAGAAAGAAAGGAAATAAAAGAAAGAGAGTTAAAGGACGTTGAACTTGTTGACTCCTCCAAGAAGAAAGAAAGGAAATAAAAGAAAGAGAGTTAAAGGACGCTGAACTTGTTGACACCTCCAAGAAGAAAGAAAGAAAGAAAAATCAAATCAAATCAAATCATGCCAGATCCAATAACAAAATGATTCACATACATACACATACACTGGTAAATAAATTCAATGACGACGGAGACAGGAACCTCACTCATTTTATTCATCTCTGTGTCTGTTTGCTCGTCTGTCTGTCTATGTCTCTGTCTGTCTCTGTCTCCGTCTGTCTGTCTGTCTGTCTGTCTATGTCTCTGTCTGCCTGTCTGGCTGTCTCTATCTGTCTGGCTGTCTTTCTGGCTGTCTGGCTGGCTGTCTGTCTCTGTCTGTCTGTCGTCTGTCTGTTTGTCTCTGTCTGTCTGTCTGTATCTCTCTCCATCCTTTCTTCCCTCAATTTCCACTCCTTGTATGTTAATGTTAATGTTAATGTGTGTGTGTGTGTGTGTGTGTGTGTGTGTGTGTGTGTGTGTGTGTGTGTGTGTGTGTGTGTGTGTGTGTGTGTTGTGTTTTGTTGTGTTATGTGTTTGTTTGTGTGTGTGTGTGTGTGTGTTGTGTTGTGTTGTGTTGTGGTGTGTGTGTGTGTGTGTGTGTGTGTGTGTGTGTGTGTGTGTGTGTGTGTGTGTGTGTGTGTTGTGTTGTGTTGTGTTGTGTTGTGCTGTGCTGTGTTGTGTGTGTGTGGTGTGTGTGTGTTGTGGTGTGTGTGTGTGTGTGTGTGTGTGTGTGTGTGTGTGTGTGTGTGTGTGTGTTGTGTTGTGTTGTGTTGTGTTGTGTTGTGCTGTGCTGTGTTGTGTGTGTGTGTGTGTGTGTGTGTGTGTGTGTGTGTGTGTGTGTGTGTGTGTGTGTGTGTGTTCGTTTTGTTGATTTTGGATGGTCTCGGGCACGCGCGGCGATTTTTTTCTTCTTCTTTTCTCATCACAGATTTGTTTCCTGTTGAATGTAAGTTAAATTCACTTTTTCTTCTTCTTTTTTTGTCGAGGGTAGGGGGTAAGTGTGTGTGTGTGGGGGTGGGTGGGGGGGGGGGGGGGGGGGGGGGGGGCGTGAGGGGGGATTGTAGCCTACTCTGGTTAAATTTTGCAACAACTAGTTGACCCTCAGCATCATCCGGAAGAAGAACAAATGTTGAATAAAATCAGCACTTTTACAATGTCGTGCTTATTGACAAACAATTATATTTTTCCTCGCTCTATTCACAACCCCTTCTCTAAACAACTTTGTTGGTGGTGGTGGTGGTGTTGTTACTTCTGTGTTGGTTTATTTGTTTATCTGTTCGTAATCTCTGCTTCTGCTGCAATCCGAATTTTTGTTATTCTTCGTCACATCATCTAGTCAGCAAGGCTGGGGGGGTTACCGTACACCCCCCCCCCACCGCCCCCCTGGCCCCCGCCCCCAGGAATGAAGTAGACTATTCTTAAAAGAGCCTAGTATGGTCGTAACCCGCTACTAACTGTGTGTAGTAAGGAACTGACCAATGGCACAGTTCGGTCAACTTAGGCATTTAGTCATTTGTAACTGTCGAAAAGTTAGAACCAAGCGATGCAGCTGGCTCCCAGGTCACTGGTGAACACTACTACTGAATCCAACGGTTAACTGATTCTGCCTCGATGCCTCCACCTTCTAAAAGAACCATTTCCAGATTGATTCATCAAGGGAGAGAGGGGTGTGTGTGGGGTTGGGGGGTGGGAGTGGGGGGGATGAAGGAAGAGGCCTGCTGGGTCTCAGTCTGCTGATCAGTTGTCTGGTTCCCCCCCCTCCACCACCCCGACGGCCCCCCCCACACACACACATCCACACACATAATTCTTTTAGTCCCCAGACAACCACAGCGGGTGATAATGGAGTCTGTGGGCTTAGACCCTCTGTCCGATGTCGCGACGACCTGAATGTCTCTCTGTCTCTGTATCTGTCCCCCTCTCTCTCTCTACATACAGCTGGATGTAAAAAAAAAAAAAAAAAGCAACTGTAATTACTCCACTATCCTCGTGAAATAAAAAAATCGTTTCGTTTCGTTTCGTTTCGTTTCGTCTCTCTCTCTCTCTCTCTCTCTCTCTCTCTCTCTCTCTCTTCTCTCTCTCTCTCTCTGTGTCCACAAGCATTGTGAAAATGATAAAATGATCAGTATGCCGCCAAGGTAGGTTCTACCCTTCGACGATAACAATACCAATTCATGTCTGGAATTCACTCGCCGCATCATTTAGTCCCCCACCACCACCATCACCCCCACGCCCCCTCCCTCCCTCCCTCCCTTCCTTCACATCTCCTGCCTCTCCGTTGCTGTTTGTTCGTCTGTCTATGTCTGCCTAGATGTCTGTCTGTCTGTCTGTCTGTCTTCGTCTGCCTGTCTGTCTTCGCCTGTCCTTGCCTGTATGTCTATCTTTGTCTGTTTGTTTGTCTCTCTCTCGGTCTGTCTGTCTGTCTATCTGTCTTTGTCAGTCTTTTTCTGGATTTGAATGATTTACTATGGTGATCAACGGTAATTTCTTTTTCTTGAATAGGTAGTAGAATATTGTAAACCAAATTAATGATCAAAATACTGGAGAAACTTCACACATCGGGTATGGAATAGAATAGAATAGAATGGAATAGAATAGAATAGAATATGTCTTTATTACCAAGTGTACCGGGGTCACAAGGAATATTTGGGAGTGGGGGGGGGGGGATAGTATATAATAAGGTAAGAACATAAATCGGAAATCATACATAAACACAGATACAGTAGAAATCAGGATACTCTCTCTCTCTCTCTCTCTCTCTCTCTCTCTCTCTCACACACACACACACACACACACACACACAATGTTCTATGTTACACCACCGACCCAGCATTCCCCATTGTATTGTGGTCTAAGGCCGATGTACATTAACTCTCTCCATACGAACGGCGAAAGAGACGACGTTAACAGCGTTTCACCCCAATTACCACCATCAAAATATTGCAAGTGGAAGGCTCTTATACTGAAGAGGTGAATGTTGACAAAGAATACCACAATTCTGACGACGGAAGCTAAAGGTTGGGTCATTCAGACACCCACTGGACGGACATCCGAGGGGTCTGTGTAGAGGAGAAGAGAGGACTGGCCGTACTGAGTGAGTTAACTAAACTCTTTGAGTTCCGAGTTCTGGGTTCTCTCTCTGTGCTAATTGATGTCTCGGTCTCACATTCTCTGTTGTCTGCTGTCTCTGTATGTCTGTCTGTCTGTCTGTCTGTCTGTCTGTCTGTCTGTCCGTCTGCCTTCTTCA
>NC_134881.1:31378888-31381388 GCF_041734735.1 Babylonia areolata
CTACACAACAACGACAAAACCTCAACAAGGAGCAACAGCAACAACAGAAACACAACAAGTACAACTTACTAACAACCTGAGCACATCACTCCTCTTTTGCAACATCTCCATCGGCTCCCCGTCTCACACAGACTAAAGTACTAGATCAGCACTCTCTGTTATAAATGTATTCACAGATCTGCCTCTTCCTATCTCTGTGGCTGCCTTCACCTCTACACTCCATCTCGCTCTCTTCGATCGGCTTCGGATCCTCTCTGTTTACGCACACAGAGATTTAAACACTCAGCTGTTGGCCGCCGTTCTTTCTCTGTCTCTGGACCTTGCATTTGGAATGAACCTCCTCTTTCGCTTCGTCAAGTCTCCGCACTCAGCTCTTTCAAAAATAGCCTCCCTTCCCTGCCTCTTCCTTGTCTTCAGTTTCTCCAGTTTTAGAGCTGTGCGTGTGAATGACTGGTGCGAAAGCGCTTTGATTAGTCTCTGCACAAGATTCAGCGCTGTATAAATACCATTATTATCATTATTATTACTATAACCTGAAAAATGTGTGAGAAAAACCCCCAACAGATTCTTCAATAAACAAACCAGTGCATTACAAATAAATATATACCAACACTGTCGACTGTGAACACATTACAGTCAAATAAAGGCACAGCAACACCATCAACAACAAAAAAAGAGCCTTTTTTTTCCTCCTCACATAACAATAAGACACAAAGAGTAAAATGTTCCAATGTTAAAGCATATATATATATATATATATATATATATATATATATATATATATATTAAACGGAGAAGCAGAAGAAGAAGAAGAAGAAAGAAAAACACAGAAGAAGAAGAAGAAGCAGCAGAAGACGAAGCAAGGAAAAGACGAGGAATAAAGATGAAGACGATCGAAGTGGAACGAAAACCTGAAAGACGACGGAGACGAAGGAAGATGAAGATGGAAAAAAAAAGAAAAAAAGAAAAAGAAAATGAAGACGTGGACGAAGACGACTTTCCTTCCACTGACGTCTCGAGGAATTGTGTTGTCCATTCAAAGGCATTGTATAACACTCTTTGGTCTTTTTCTTTTTGTGTGAGTATTTTGACAGTATAGTGTTTCCAGTTATTTCGCCTGCCAACTGACGTATTCATAATAAGACAATTAAAAAAAACACAAAAAAAACAAACAAACAAAAAACAAAATAAAACACACACACACACACACACACACACACACACACACACACACACACACACACACACACACACACACAACACACACACACACACACACACCAAACACACACACACACACACACATACACACACACACAAAGGTGCAGCTACCGATACAGTGAGATAAAAACAACATGTCGACAGTGCCCATCTAAAAATCCGTTCGTATAGAATGCACATACGCGGGAGGCGCAGCGCACAAATTAACGCACAGACAGTTTTAGTTCCAAACGATGAAGGAATATTGATTCTGTAATTCAAGACGTCCACTTGATTGTTTGTTTGTTTGTTTGTTGTTGTTGTTGTTTTTTTGGGTTTTTTTTTACTCTCTTGTGTGGACAGAATGAGTCTATCTTTTAACCCATTGTTCGGTTGTGTGTGTGTGTGTGTGTGTGTGTGTGTGTGTGTGTGTGTGTGTGTGTGTGTGTGTGTGTGTGTGTGTGTGTGTGTGTGTGTGTGTGTGTTCGTGGTAAATCATTGCCATTTTCTCTGGAAATACTTTGTCTGCCAATACCAAATTTGGATTAAAAAAAGGAAAAAAATCTCCACAGTCTTACCAACAATAGCTTGTAAGTCTTCCGAATTCTGGATCATTAACGGTTTGTTTCCCTGAGGCTCGATCCCAAACACCACAAAACCGCTTCCCATTCTGCCGGAACGATGTTTGGTAAGATGACGGCATGACATCGTTTCCTTGATTGCGTTAAAAAAAAAAAAAAAAAAAAAAATCTGGATGGAACACATACAGTGACACAAACTACACCATCGACGTGTTTACTACATATGAATATTCTAAAGTGGACTCTGAATTAACTAGAATGAACATAACAGAAAATTTGAATCAACCGTTTCACTCAGTTTCACTTAGAGAGAGGGACACACACACACACACAGAGACAGACAGACGGACACACACACACACACACACACACACACACACACACACAGATAGAGAGAGAGAGACAGGCCGACACACACACACAGACACAGAGAGAAATTAAGGATATTCGATCCTTCGCTCCATGCTTTTCAAATGTCACTGCGGTAAAAATTCTCTCAATCTTTCAATTTGTAACTGCTCGTAATACTTGAGAGAGAGAGACAGACAGACACACAGACACACAGAGGCAGACAGGCAAGCAGACAGAGACAGAGAGAGAGTGACTGAGACCAAGACGAGAGTGAGACCGACAGAAAAATGACAGTAACGAAGACGACGAGGCTTCTGCTCTAAACAACAAAAACAACAACAACAAAAACAAAACAAAATAAAACAACA
>NC_134881.1:31401388-31468888 GCF_041734735.1 Babylonia areolata
GATCTGCTTGTGCCTGAATACCCCTTCTTGTGTATATGCATGGAAAACCTTATTATTAATAAATACGCACGTTGAAGATCCTGTAATCCATGTTAGCGTTCGGTGGGTTATGGAATCAAGAGCATACCCAGCATGCATACACCCCGAAAACGGAGCATGGCTGCCTAAATAGCGGGGTAAAAACGGCTATACACGTTAAAAAAAAAAAAAAAAGCCCACTCGTACATACATACGAGTGAACGTTAGAGTCGCATCCCATAAAAGAAGATGAAGATGACAGAACAATTGGAAGGTTGCTTTCCGACCTCCCTCCCTCTCTCTCTCTCTCTCTCTCTCTCCTCTCTCTCTCTCTCTTAGTTCTCTTTCTCTCTCCCCCCCTCTCTCTCTCTTTCCTTTTCTTTGTTTCATTGTTATATCTTTTCTTTTATTTCTTTTTTTTCTTTCCTTTTCTTTCGTTCTTATCTTTTCTTTGATTTCTTCATTTGTTTATTTATTTATTTTACTTTCTTTCATTTATTCGTTCTTTCTTTTCGTTCTCTTCCATTTCTTTTCCGTTTCCTTGTCCCCCCTCCCTCCTTACTCTCTCCACATACTCCCCCCACACACCCCTATGCCTGACTCCCCCTCCGCTCCCCCTTCCTCCCCCCCCCCCCCCCGCACCGCCCCCTCTCCCCGCTCCATTCCCACCCCATTCATCTGCTTTTATTTCCCCTTGTGGTCAGTCTGGAGTGTCTAAGTTTCAGGACAACTGCTGGTCGACAATTTGGAGTGTTTCTTTCCATATCTTTTTCCCCTTCCTCCCTCCCACCCTCTCTCTCTCTCTCCCTCTTTTTCCCCCCAACTCTGCCTTGCTGTTTGATCTGGAGTGTGAGAAGATGGAGAGTTTCTAACAGATGGAGAACAGAGTATATTAAGGACACGCACACGCGCATACGTACACACACACGCATCCCCATACCCGCATACACACACGCAACCGCATGAACACAGACTCACGCATACGTATACACACACGCAACCGCATACAAACACATACACATGCGTACGCGCGCGCGCATTCACACAGGCACAGACACACAGACACAGACACAGACACAGACACACACACACACACACACACACAACATATATATACATACATACGTGCAGATGCAGACACGTATACACATACATACGCTAATGTGCACACACACACACACACACACACACACACACACTGTATATATATATATATATATATATAACAACACACACACACACACACACACACACACACACACACACACACACACACACACGCACACACACACACACACGCACACACACTGTATATACATATATAAATATATATATATATATATATATATATATAACCACACACACACACACACACACACACACACACACACACACACACACACACACACACACACACACACGACCACAAAGACAAGAAAGGGCGAGGCAGGGGAACGGCCACGCTCACTCCCAACCCCAACGTACTACGCTTTCTCATAATTATAGTGTGAGACAGGGGTAGCTAACCATCATCATTACGTACTCATGATGATGACGACGATAATGATAACGATAATGATGATGATGATGATGATAATGACGATTTATTTTATTTTATTTTATTTTTTTGTCGGCAGGAGTTTTACGCCACTGCCGCCATGACACTGAGCGTGGTTCACGTGCTGCTGCCGTGTCTGGTTGCCATGGCAGCGGCAGCGCCAGCGCCAGCGCCCGCGGAGGAGAGAGAGCGAGCGAGCAACCAGGAACAGCCGGTCAGGCTGACCGGTGACAGTGGTCAGCGCTTGGATCTTGGTCAGTCGGTGGTATCATCGTCTATCCTTGTCGTCACCAAAACCATCACCACCACCATCACCACAATCACCGTCATCGTAACGATCATCATCATCGTCGTCGTCGTCGTTGTTGTCATGATTACTACCACCGTTATCGTTATTGTCATCATCGTCACCATTATGACGGTCGATATTAGCATGTTGCTGTTTGCATTTATTTTTGAGCGGGTGTCATGGATAGCGGTATTTGTTGGAGAATGGTGTGTGTGTGTGTGTGTGTGTGTGTGTGTGTGTGTGTGTGTGTGTGTGTGTGTGTCCCTCTGTGCACACGCATGTGTGTGAATGAGTTGGTCTCACATTTGTGTTAGATGTATTTTCTTTTCTAAAGAACGTCAGAAAGAGCTGTATGAATATATTGTTATCATTAATAATAATAATAATAATCTTATTATTATCACCATCACCATCGTCATCACCACGACAACGTAACACAACACACTGACTCACGGCCTTGGAGAGGGGAACAGCAACACTACTGTACGGATCATTCTGTTCACTGCAGCCAAACGCGCCAAAGAGGAGGTAGTCTTCGGGAACCAGCAGAACGGAGCCAATCCTCCAGCCGCCAAGAAAGCTATGCCAGACTTCCACTACCCTCCTTTCATGCCGCCGCAGGCACTCCAGCTACCCGAAGCGGGTATGGGCAGCAGCTACCCGTACCCGGCTCCAGACTACGACAGTCTGGACAAAGCCGGGTACATGTACGCGTCCGAGCAGAAGCCTGTTGCTGGACCGCTGGTGGCCGCCCCTGGCGACGTGAGTGGGGTTTTGGGGGAAGGTCTGAAGGGAGAGGTGAGTTGTCGTTCTTAGGGTGTGGATAGTAGTGGAAGATGGGTTGTCGTTCTTAGGGTATGGACAGTAGTGGAAGATGAGTTGTCGTTCTTTGTGTATGGACAGTAGTGGAAGATGGGTTGTCGTTCTTAGGGTATGGACAGTGGGGGAAGATGAATTGTCGTTCTTAGGGTATGGACAGTGGGGAACAAGGATTGTCGTTCTTAGAGTATGGACAGTAGTGGAAAATGGGTTGTCGTTCTTTGGGTATGGACAGTAGTGGAAGATGGGTTGTCGTTTTTAGGGTGTGGATAGTAGTGGAAGATGGGTTGTCGTTCTTAGGGTATGGATAGTAGTGGATGGGTTGTCGTTCTTTGGGTATGGACAGTAGTGGAAGATGGGTTGTCGTTCTTAGGGTATGGACAGTAGTGGAAGACGGATTGTATGGACAGTGGGGGAAGAGACGTTGTCGTTCTTTGGGCGTGGACAGTATGAGAAGATGCGTTGTCATTCTTTGGGCATATGGACAATAGTGGAAGATGGGTTGTCGTTCTTAGGGTATGGATAGTAGTGGAAGGTAGGTTGTCGTTCTTAGCGTATGGATAGAATCTGTAAAGGGAGAGGTGGGTTGTCGTTCTTAGTGTATGGATAGTATTTCCTGAAGAGGTGGTATGGACAGCAGAGGAGGGGAAAGTTGGGTTGTCGTTCTTAGCGTGTGGACAGTACTGAAGGGAGAGGTGGCTTGTCGTTTTTAGAGTTTAGACAGTGGGGTTGGGTAGATTGTCGTTCATAGTATATGCACAGTGGGAAAAGGTGGGTTGTCGTTCACCTACGGACATACATTCACACACGTAGGAACACACACACTCATACACTTGCGCACATACTCATGCAGTCATATACATAAAAGGTGATAAATCAAAGAATCAGAACTACTGCTGCTGCTGCTGTAGCAGCTATTACTACTACTACTACTACTCCTGCTGCTGCTACTACTGCTTCTACTTCTACACACAGAGACGCATAGAGATTTTCACACACACACACACACACACACACACACAGAGACAGACTGACAGACAGACATGCAGACGCACAGACACACAGGCACAGACAGACAGACTCACACACACACACACACACACACACACACACACACACACACATATATACACACACCCATCCATACATACACGATCCATAAAAGCACACACTCCCTCACATGTCACACCGGCGCACATTTATAATACGGAATCTGTTTTGTTGACCACTAAACTCCAGCAGGTGGACAAGGAGAAGGAAATGGGTGACCAGAAGGCCTCGGTACAGTCTGCCACGGTCAACAAGCAGGAGGAGGTGGAGGTGCCGGCAGCGCCGACAGATGAAGCTGCGATGGGTGAGACAAGTGGGGGGTGATCTTTTTCTTTCTAAATGATCTACACACACACACACACACACACACACACACACACACACACACACACACACACACACACACACACACACACACACACACACACACACACAGAGTATTTTCTCAGTGATAGAGAAAACCGAATTCATTGAAAATTGTCACACTGTAACCTTAGGGTACATTGAGCATAAACTGAAATAAGTAAATTTTCCTCTGATATTGAAATTTTTTGACATGCTGTTTTGAATTTGACAATACTCGCATAGTTTGCGTCCGAACTTTTAGATATTTTGCAGACCTGATGATACCCTATGAATTCTGTGTGAAATTTTTCAATGAATTCGATTTTTCTATCACTGAAAAATTACTTGTCAAACAGCGGTTCACTTTTTGGGGGACAAGAGTGAAAGTGTGTGTGTGTGTGTGTGTGTGCATGTGCGCGCATGTGTGTGTGGTTGTACGTGTGTGTGTGTGTGTGTGTGTGTGTATGTGTGTGTGTGTGTGTGTGTGTGTGTTTGTGTATGCATGTGCGCGCATGTGTGTGTGGTTGTGTGTGTGTGTGTGTGTGTGTGTGTGTGTGTGTGTGTGTGCATACATTCAACAAAACAAGTAAGCCTTCAAGTCAACCAAGTAAGCATCTAACCAAATGACCAGTAACTATGTAAGCAAGCAAGCAATGTACCAGGTAACTGACTGACCACCTAACTGACTATAAACACTAACTGACTGACTAACTGACTGACTGACTGACTGAATGAATGACTGACTGAATGAATGAATGAATGAACGAATGAATGACTGACACAATGTCACCTGACAAAACGAATTCAAATATTCAACAACTGTGTGATTCTGTTCCCAAAGTTCACAAAGACGGGCTGACATATCGTCGCCATAACCGTTTTTAAACAATTGACAAGAAACGTGACGCCGATCTCTTTTTCGTTTGTTAAAAAAAAGTTAAATAAATAGATAAATAAATGAATAAATGAATAAACAAATAAATAAATAAATAAATAAATAAATAAATAAATTAATTAATTGATTGATCAATAGATATGTAGATAAATGAATGAATAGATAGAAAAATAAATAAATAATACATACATACATAATGAATCAACGAATGAATACATAAATAAATGAATACATAATGAATAAATAAATAGATAAATAAATAAATAAACACTCACCGCTCCCACCCAGCAGGAGGACAAAAAGTCCCACCACAGCCATCAACAACACCAGTAGCAGATGCTGATGCAGAGTCTGAAGAAGGAGAAGGAGAAGGAGCAGAAGGAGAAGAAGCGGAACAACAGCGATCCCCACCAAAGGACGGCCGACAACTCCAGCCAGTGGAAGGACAGACGTCGGCAGTGGGCACGGCGGGGTCTCCTGCAGTAGTGGTGCCAGAGGCGGGCGGCATCCCGCTGGTGTCCAGGCTGCCCGAAGACAGCCGTAAAGCTGATGCTGAGGAGGCCTTCCAAGCTGACGTTCAGGTGGTGATGCCGGAATGAAGGCGATGTTTTTCTTTCTTTCTTTCTTAGTTTGTTTGTTTGTTTCCTTCTTTCTGTCTTTCTTTCTTCTTCTTCTTCTTTCAATTTTTTAAATTTAAAAAAAAGAAGAATATATTGATATATCTGTTTTTGCTATACATGCTGACGTTCACGTGATGCCGGAAGGCAATTTCTTTCTTTCTTTATTTATTTCCTTCGCTCTCTCTCTCTCTCTCTCTCTCTCTCTCTCTCTCTCTCTCTCTCTCTCTCTCTCTCTCTCTCTCTCTCACTCACTCACTCTATCTATCTATCTATCTATCTATATATTTCCATGCTGTCGTTCAGGTGATGCCGGAAGGCAATGTTTTTCTCTTTCTTTCTTCTTTTTTATTTTATTTTGTATTTCTTTAAGATATGTCTATTTTTGCTATCAGTGCTGACGTGACATTCAGGTGATGATAATTATGATGGATACTTGTAGTGTACTCTGTCCAGAATACTGCTCTTGGTGCGACACACACACACACACACACACACACACACACACACACACACACACACACACACACACACAGACAAACACACACACACACACACACACACACACACACACACACACACATTCGCATATTCGTGCATGCATGCATGTATGCAATTTTATGTAGACATATAATATATAATCCAGCATACCGTGTGTACAGGAACATGTAAAAGGTATGCCACAACCAAGCCTATGGCTCATTGAGAGAAGAGATGAGTTTTGAGGCCAGATTTTTAAAAAGGCAAGGAGGTCAGGGCGTCGGAGGTTGTCATGGTGCTCTTCCTTTCTTCCTTCCTTATTTCCTCCCTCATTTTCATCCTTCCTTCCTTTCTTCCTTCCTTCCTTATTTCCTCCCTCATTTTCATCCTTCCTTCCTTTCTTCCTTCCTTCCTTATTTCCTCCCTCATTTTCATCCTTCCTTCCTTCATTTTTATCCCCCCCCCTTCCTCCCTTATTTACTTCCTCACTTATTTCCTCCCTCAATTTCATCCTTATTTCCGTTCTCCCTTCCTTATTTCCTCCCTCATTTTCATCCTTCCTTCCTTCATTTCTTATTTCTTCCCCCCTTCCTCCCTTATTTACATCTTTCCTTTCTTCTTTCCTTATTTCCCTCCCTCATTTCCCTATTTCCTTCCTTTCTTTCTCTCTTATTTCTTCCTTTATTTCCATCCTTCATTCCTTCCTTATTTCCTCCCTCACTTCTTTCCTTCCTCCCTTCATTATTTCCTCCTTCGTTTCCTTCCTTCCTTCCTTATTTCCTCCCTTGTTTCCATCATCATTTCCTTCCTTTCTTCCTTATTTCCTCCCTTATTTCCATCATTACTTCCTTTCTTCCTTCCTTCCTTATTTCCTCCCTCATTTCCATCCTTCCTTCCTTCATTTTTATCCCCCCCTTCCTCCCTTATTTACTTCCTCCCTTATTTCCTCCCTCATTTTCATCCTTATTTACTTTCTCCCTTCCTTATTTCCTCCCTCATTTTCATCCTTCCTTCCTTCATTTCTTATTTCTTCCCCCCTTCCTCCCTTATTTACATCTTTCCTTTCTTCTTTCCTTATTTCCCTCCCTCATTTCTCTGCTTCCTTCCTTTCTTTATCTCTTATTTCTTCCCTTATTTCCATTCATCCATCCTTCCTTCCTTATTTCCTCCCTCACTTCCATCATAATTTCCTTCCTTCCTTCCTTATTTCCTCCCTCATTTCCATCATCATTTCCTTCCTTTCTTCCTTATTTCCTCCCTTATTTCCATCATTATTTCCTTTCTTCCTTCCTTATTTCCTCCATAATTTCCTTTCCTTATTTCCGCCCTTTCTTCCTTATTTCATCCTTCGTTCCCTTCCTTCCTTCCTTCCTTCCTCCTTCGTTTCCTCCCTTTCTTCTTTCCTTATTTCCTCCCTAATTTCCATCATTATTTCCTTTCTTCCTCATTTCCTCCCTAATTTCCTTTCTTATTTCCTTCCTTTCTTTCTTCCTCATTTCCTCTCTCATTTCTTTCCTTATCAATTTTCTTTTCCTCTTTCCTTCCTTATTTCCTTTCTTCTTTACTTATTTCCTCCTTCGTTTCCGTCCTTTCTTTCTTCCTTATTCCCTCCATAATTTCCATCATTAATCTTTCCTTTCTTCCTTATTTCCTCCCTCATTTCCTTCTTTGTTTACTTCCTTTCTTCCTTCCTTATTCCCTCCCTTAACTCCATCCTTATTTCCTTCCTTATTTCCTCCCTCATTTTCATCCTTCCTTCCTTCATTTCTAATTTCTTCCCTCATTTTCCTATTTCCTTCCTTTCTTTCTCTCTTATTTCTTCCTTTATTTCCATCCTTCCTTCCTTCCTTATTTCTTTCCTTTCTTCTTTATTTATTTTCCCCTTCGTTCCCTTCCTTTCTTATTTCCTCCCTCATTTCCATCATTATTTTCTTTCTTCCTTCCTTATTTCCTCCCTCATTTTCATCCTTCCTTCCTTCCTTTCTTATTTCCTTCCTCATTTCCCTATTTCATTCCTTTCTTTCTCTCTTATTTTTTCCTTTATTTCCATCCTTCCTTAATTCCTCATTTCCTTTCTTCCTTCCTTACTTATTTCTACCCTCATTTTCTTCTTTTCTTCCTTCCTTTCTTCCTTACTTCCTCCCTCGTTTACCTTCCTTCCTTCCCTCTTCTCTTCCTTCCTTCCTTCTTTATTTCCTCTCTCATTTCCTTACTTACTCATTTCCTCCTTCGTTTCCTTCCTTCCTTCCTTCCTTATTTCCTCCCTAATTTCCATCATTATTTCCTTCCTTCTTTCCTTCCTTATTTCCTCCATCATTTCCTTCCTTATTTCCTTACTTCTTTCCTTATTTCCTCCTTCGTTTCCTTCCTTATTTCCCACCTTTCTTCCTTCCTTCCTTTCCTCCTTTCTCTGCTCTGCTAACGGGCGCA
The DNA here is from genome assembly GCF_041734735.1 of Babylonia areolata. NCBI lineage: Eukaryota > Metazoa > Mollusca > Gastropoda > Neogastropoda > Buccinidae > Babylonia > Babylonia areolata. Next base: position 31,409,890 of record NC_134881.1, read on the forward strand.
ACAGCCGACTGGACTCTCAATCTGAGGGGCCCGGGTTTGAATCCTCGGTCACGGCGCCTGGTGGGTAAAGGGTGGAGATTTTTCCGACCTCCCAAATCAACAGATGTGTAGACTTGTAGACTTACTGGTTCCTGAACCCCCTTCATGTGTACACGCATGCAGAAGATCAAAATACGCACGTGATAGATCACGCAACCCATGTCAGCGTTCGGTGGGTTATGGAAACAAGAACATACCCGACATGTGACCCCTTCCCTCTGGCCTCCCCGACCCCCTCGCCCTCCTCCCATCTCCCCCATCCCCCTCCATCCCCCCGTCCCCGAAAAGGGAGCATGACTGCCTACATAGCGGGGTGAAGAAACGGCCATACACGTGTAAAAAAAAAAAAAAAAAAAGGCCCACCCGTGTGTACGGAGTGAATGTGGGAACCGCAGCCCACGAACGAAGAAGAAGAAGAAGGGTCTGTAGTCTACTCTGCCTTGCTAATGCTCACAACACTCTTCCAGACACTCGACAAGGACGACATCGAAAGCTTCCTGCAAGACCTCAAGGAATCCTCGGTGCCAAACCAAACTGGCAAGAATCAAGACATGGTAGAGATGGCTGAGGGCGAAAAAGAGAAGGAGGAGGAAGAAGAAGAGGAAGAGAAAGGGGAAGGTGAGGAGGGGTCAGTGGAAGAGGCAGAGCTGCTGAAGATGGCCGCCAATCCCGACACAGGAGGCGCCGAGAAGACTGCAGAGTCTGGAGACTACACCAGGCAGCTGATGAAGTACCTGCTTTGGAACGAGGATGAGTATGGTAAGTGTTCGATTTCTTTTTTTTCTTTTTTTTTTTCTTTTTAGCTGGCTGGTTACCAGGAGAACTCAGCCAATGACAACACTGGGGGGTAAGGAGGCGAGTGTAGAGGGGGCGTGGGGGGGGGGGGACGAGGTGAGGAGAAGGATGACGTGTGTGTGAGTCCTATACTTCCTTTTCAAATTCAAAGTCATGAAGACCTACCCTCAAGTCTATAACACACACACACACACACACACACACACACACACACACACGCACACACACACACATACATACATACATACATACATACATACATATGTAGTACAAACAAACCGTTGAAACCGTTCAGCTCAGCAACTTAAAAAATACACAACACAAACAACACAAAGCAACGCAACACAGCCAAGCTGTTACAGCACAACATCCCGACAACAAAACAACAACCCCACCCGACCGAATCATCCTACACCACCCACCCCCACATCCTCACCCTCACCCCGCCCTATCCAATCCAACCCCCAACACCCCCCGCCCCCCCACCTCATCTCTCCTTTCCACCTGGTTCCAGGCCTTGCCCCCATCCGTTACACGGGGGGCTCCGTGCCCTACTACCTCCAGCGTCGTCGTCGCTCCCTGGCCCGCCATCGACTGCCCCACATCCATCGCCGACGCCGGAGCGGTGGCAAGCAGCTGTCGAGGGCCAAGCGAACCAAGCGGGATCTGTTCGACGACGAGCTCTACTACAACCCTGACGCACAGCTGGCCCTACAGCGAGCTGTGGATGAGGAGGAAGCCAGAGAGGAAAAGCAAGCCGAGGTGGAGGAACTCCTCTCCTACCTTGTGGCTCTCTACCCAGCTCTCTACAACAACAACCAGCTCCCTCCTCGGGGACCTGGTCCCTACCCGGGGTATCTCTGGTACGGTTCCAACCACCCCGAAGAAGAAGCCTACCCGGAGTACCCAGAAATGGAAGAGGAAGCGGACTACGAAGAGGTCCCGGCCTTCGTTGCCGACGTGGAGCCTCCTCCTCCCAGTCAGCTGGCCCCGGCCTGGGAACCGGCGTTCTACCCCGAGGAGGTGGAGGAGCAGGGCTACTACCCGGCCCCTGCCAAACGCCAGGGGTTTCCTGGCTATCCCAGTCTCAGACCACGTCTGAAGCGCTACTTCTTCCCCTACTCCCAGGAGCCCTACGCCCACTGGGGAGCGTTCGTTCCTGCCCAGGAGAAGAGAGGCTATGGCGGCGCTTACAGGAATCTCAAAGATCTTGCTGCAGTGCTGGATGAGTCTCGACGGCCTTCCCCTTACATTGATGCCTTCACTGTAAGTACCTCCTTATGTTGATGCCTTCACTGTAAGTACTTCCTTGTGATGATGGCTTCACTGTAAGTTATGTTGATGCCTTCACTGTAAGTACCTTCTTATGTTGATGACTTCACTGTACGTTATGTTGATGCCTTCACTGTAATGTTCATGACTTCACTGTAAGTACTTCCTTATGTTGATGACTTCACTGTAAGTACTTCCTTGTGTTGATGGCTTCACTGTAAGTTACGTTGATGCCTTCACTGTAAGTACCTTTTTATGTTGATGCCTTCACTGTACGTTATGTTGATGCCTTCACTGTAATGTTGATGACTTCACTGTAAGTACCTTCTTATGTTGATGACTTCACTGTACGTTATGTTGATGACTTCACTGTACGTTATGTTGATGACTTCACTGTAAGTACCTCCTTATATTGATGACATCACTGTAAGTTATATGTTGATGACTTCAGTGTAAGTTATGTTGATGACTTCACTGTAAGTACCTTCTTATGTTGATGGCTTCAATGTAAGTACCTCTTCAGGTACTTACACATGCACAGTGCACACACAATCTGACACCTTAAAACCAAACAGAAACTGGGATCTCCTCCTTGTGTGTGTGATCAGTTTCAGTTTCAGTTTCAGTTGCTCAAGGAGGCGTCACTGCGCTCGGACAAACCATATACGCTACACCACATCTGCCAAGCAGATGCCTGACCAGCAGCGTAACCCAACGCGCTTAGTCAGGCCTTGACAAAAAAAAAAAAAAAAAAAAAAAAAAAAAAAGGGGGGGGGGGGAATAAATAATAGATAAGCTTACATAAATAAATAAATAAATAAATAAATAATAATTATAATATAGAAAAAGGTAGTAGTAATAATAATAGTAATACTAATAAAATGATAATAATAAAAAATAAATAAATAAATAAATAAGACAACAATGGTGATAATTAAGCGAATGAATGTAAAATATGACGACACACATTCACACATACACCCACACATGCATAACAGAAATGCACCAAACATGCAGTTTCACAGATATGAAAGTACAGTCAAATACATATAAACGTACATGAGCTCCAACACACACACACACACACACACACATTACCTTGCACCTCCTCCAACCCCCTCCTCCACACACTCATTTCTAGCCTACGTATCGCAGCTTCCACGGCACACACACACACACACACACACACGCACGCAAACACACACTCACAGAGATGAACACTTACTTGTACAAGCACACACATATACGCCCATATCTCCCACCCCCAACCCCCACACATATATACAAAGATATATATATATATATATATATATATATATATACACACACACACCCGTACACAGATCTCTCCTGACACTTGTGTACACTTACACTCTCGCGCATTCACAAACGCACTCAAAAACACAGACCCACACATCCACACAAACACACACATACACACACGCACACGCACAGAGGCTGCCAAGAGGGATGGGAAAAGATCTCTGATGCCAAGAACGTGGCGTCTAGTGTGTTGCTCAGTCTATTGTATTTGGAAAGGCCCACAGAGACTCTGTTCCGTTTTGAAGAAATTTGCGCAATGTTGGTTTGGAAATGATGCCGATATTTGTTTGATTTGCAAAGCATCGTGCTCTACCTTTCATGTTAGACTTTCGGCCGCTCCCTCTCTCTGCTTTTATTTCTTTGAGGCGATCGATGGTGTGATGGCCTTGTACCTGTTCTTTTTGGTATTCTTTGACTTTTCTGAGGATTTCCGATTTTCCTAGATGTAGGCCGCTCGTTGGTGTTGCGTTACCAGCAAGTCTGTCAGCTCGCTCATTTCCCTTAACACCTGCATGTCCCGGGCAGTATGACCATGTGAGTTTTTTAATCTGAAAGTTGCGCATTGCCTTATGCCACTCTGGGCTTCCCATTCCGTTTTCAATTTTCTGTATGAGGTTCATTGAGTCGGTTAGAATCATGGCATGTTGGTTTCCGGGCGTATGGATGGACGATAGCCACTGGAGGGCATGTGTCGCAGCTTCAACTTCCATCGTTAGGCTGGAGGTTGTGACTTTGTAGGCAGCATTCTCTTCCAAAATTGTTTTTCCATTTTGTTTCGCAGTGAATCCCCAACCAGACTGGTCTTTGGTGACTGAGCCATCTGTGTATATGATGATGTCCTCTTCTTTACTGTTTTCTTCTATGAGTAGCTTCACTTCCGCATCTGTTTTGCCCTCTGGCCATTCCCGACAATGTCTTCCTAGAGTGGGTGAAATGACTGTGTTGAATAGATGGTTGAGGTTTTTGGGGTTTTTCTCCCATTCTTTTGTTTCTTTCAGGTCTTGTAGTCGGCATACTAGCTGGATTGTGTCTTCTGCTTGTCCCATCCATGATCTTCCTCGTCCTAGACGGCTGCCTTTTGGTTCTTTGACTGCGTCATGCAGTGGGTTTTGAGGGTTTTCTAATGCTTTGAAGTAGGTCTTGACCTGTTCTAACTTGTTTCTGGCCTGTACTGAAGGAAGGTCAAGCAGGTATCGCATGGTTTCTGTGGGCGTGTCTTTTGTTGTTCCAAGGATCAGCCTCATAGCTTCATTTTGTACTCTTTCTAATTTTAGGAGGTTGCTTTGAGACGGTGTTGTAAGCCCAAGTCCGTAGTCGATCACGCTGAGGACGAGTGATTGGTATAGCAGGAAGAGGTGGCGTTGTTCAATTCCTTTGGTTGCCATTGCTTTTAAGATCAGATTAGTGTGATCAGATTAATTCAACGAAATGTTGCTGTTTCTTTGATTCACATTCTTTTTGACTGTTGATTCTTGTGTTAATATTCAGTTTCTTTCAACGTTCTGTTTTCCTTTTGATTGGTTAGTTTCTTTTCAAACAAAAGTATGCCTGTAATGTCTTAGATACATCCGCGTAGTTGGATGCATGAGGCAGCCAAAGCACTCCTTTCTCTGGTCCTCAGCCAGTTTGCAGGTGTCACCCCATCGTCTGTCGACAAGTTTGACATCTTTCTCCGCTGTTTGCCACCAGTTCATCTTGGGCCGCCCTCTCTTTCTTTGGCCAGTAGGTATCCTGTTCAGGGTTTGGTGTGCGAATCTTGTTGCGAGTAGCCTCAGTATGTGTCCCAGCCAATAAAGACTTCGTTTGTGGTTGTGGATGATGGTTGTCATGACAGGCCACTGGGAGCTCTCTCTGACTTCTACATTCGAGATCTTCTTCTTCTTCTTTGCGTTCGACAGCTACACAGTTAGGGTCGAAGTCCGAGGGATGCCACAAACTCGGACGTCTGGTGAAGATCGGCTGCCGTCCCCCAGAGCTTGGTGTTGAGGTCAGCACCCCCAGGCCAGGACTGCTGCCGCATCTTCTCATACAGTGGGCAGTCTTGGAGAATATGGGATGGGGTCTGGTCAGCCTGGCTGCAATCACATATGGATGTGGCTGCCACTCCAATCCTCTTCAGGTGTGCTCGGAGGCCGCAGTGTCCTGTGCGAAGGCGGTAGATGGTAAAGACTTCGTTTGTGGTTGTGGATGATGGTTGACATGACAGGCCATTGGGAGCTCTCTCGGACTTCTTCATTCGAGATAAAATCACACCTTTTGATGCCAAAGATCTTGCGTAGACGTTTGTTGTCAAAGGCATCCATGTTTTTTTTTTGTTTTTTTTCCCTCCTGTATGGTTTTCAGTTTCCAAGTTTCACAGCTGTAGAGGATCGTGGATAGAACATTTGAATTAATGAATTTCAGCCGGAATCTCAGGGAATCCCGTATTTTGTTCAGTTTGTTAAAAGCTGCTGTTGCCTTTCCAATCCGACATTTCAGTTCATGATGTAAGTCACTGGTGCTTGCTGATGGAACTGCCGGGGTAAGCGAAGTTTTCTACTTCATTTCTTCTTCTGGTCAACGAAGACATTAGTTGGTGGTGGACATACACCGCTCAAAATATCCTTTGCTTTCTTGGTACTGATTGTTAGTCCAATGTTACAGCGTAGCTGCTGATCACATCCACCAGAAGCTGCAGATCTTGGATTCTGTATGCCAGGACAGCAAGGTCATCAGTAAAGTCTAGATGTGAGAGGTTCTTTTCCTCAGACCGCTGAATCCCTTTTCTCTTGAATTATTCAGCACTCTGTCAAAGGCAAGCGCAAAGAGAAGTGGGGAGATGATATAATTATACTTGTCAATGCCAGTGAGGACTTCAAACTGTTCGCTGCAACCATCTGCCCTGACCCAGCACTTCCGAGTAAATACGTATCTACTGTGCCTCTGATACGACATTCTCTGTGCAATGTGTCTGTATAGTTTTATTAGCGTGTGTAATAGCATGGAAACACGTAAACTGTGGTGATGAACATTCGGAAAAGTCATGTCTTGGGGTCATAGGCCGGACCTTGGTTCAAATTCTGAACAGACAGCTCTTGATTCCGTCAGAAATTACAATTCACCTTCAGTCACAAATGAAGGCTGAAGAAAGTTATGAAGAATGCATAAGAACTACCTATACAAACCCACACACAGGGGGTCATTTCAAGGTCACAGTGACATAAATGCAGTTTGTGTTCATTGATGCTTCAGCGAATTAAAAAAAAAGAAAAAAAAAAAGAGCAGTGCGTACTTAAAGACTTTTTTGTTTGGTTTTTTGTTTCAGGACTACAGAAAGAAGTAGAACAGTCTGAGAGGAGATGGGAAGCAATCTGCACCATGTAACAAACCAGACAGCAAAGTTTGGAGAATTATCAACACAGATATTTCTTCCGAACATGGAGTGCCACTGTACATAAACCTAAACACCACTTTTCAGACAATGGCGCAGAAAGCAGACAAAACTTTTACATTCCTAAAAATGTTGTAACTGTGTTGTAACCGATTTGCTGTGTTGTGACCCCATGATCTACCAGTTTCTTCTTCATTTTCTTCTGTTGTATTTCTACATTCCATGTACACATTTTTTTCTGCAAAGATTGCAAGGTTTCACACTGGAGGTTTTCACCAGGTACTGTCCAATAACAGATTTTAAATAAAAGCAGTTAACAGGTTACAAAAGAACACAAAAGGGATTAATGGCATTTCATCAGCTTTAGCTGCCGGAGAAGCTACTGGACATTGAACAGGTTTTCAGAGAAGGAGAGACAGAGAGAGGGTGGATGCATATGTGTTTGTACTTGTGAATTTATCTTTGTTAAAATTTAGTAATCTATACACACGTTTCATGAGGCCATTATTGAAAACTCCCAAGTCACAATGATCAACCATCACCATTCAATGTGTTCTTTAAGCCTCTGTTTGTTCTGTCAGAATCAAATACAAACTTTTGTCATCAGTAAATATTGAGTCAGCATCTGTACCCATGCTTCATAGGTCTATGGAGACTCAAAGAATATTCTTCTTTATTTTGTGATCAAAGATGATTACATTTATGTAGAATATTGGTCCTTGGTGATCCTCAAAGAAAGATGAGGGATGGTGTTTTGTGGACTTTATTCATTTATGAAAAAAAAAAGTCTAAAAGTGTTCCAAACATCCTTGTAGAATCTGAGGATCTTTTGGAATTCCAAGTTCACGCATGTTGATTCTGCAGCAAAAGAGTAAGAAACTAGAGACTTTATTTCCATGTAGAACATCAAGTAAGCACGGTAAAGTTCCTGAACTCTATGTCAATGGGTTATGGAAACAAGAACATACCCAGCATGCAACCCAAGAAATGGTGAATGACTGCAAACACAGTGGCATAAAAATGATCATTCATATAAAAGCCCACTTGTATAAAGAATGAGTACGGGAGCTGCAGCTGAAGTTGACCAATGGAGAAGAAAAAGAAGAGATGTTTCTTTAGACCCTTTTCAACACGTAATACATTACCAGAGACAATTACAGAAGAATTCAAATCCAGCAATTTTAAACACTTTCTGTGTTTGTGTGTTAAACTCCACTGACTACTGTGTAGCAAACATACATATCAAGAAAGCACCAATTGAAGTAATCAATGCCACAATGACCATGGATATTTTTAAACCATGTATTTCAAGCTTTCCATTTCATTTGTCAGCACTCTTCATTTATAGGCTATACTGATGGTAGCTCAGGCACTGTGTATTTGCTCTAAATATTAGCATTCATGAGAATTGCAAAAAAAGGGGAAAACCACCAAAAATAAAGCAACAACAGAATCATTTTGCAGATGAGAGTCCCATAATAAATCTGCAAATGAAAAACGTAACTGTAAAACTACTAGTTTTACTATACAGAGGTATTGATAGCAATGATGTCTATTTTAATCACTTATCAATTTGTCAGGTGTACAGCAGTGATCGTTCCACAGTAGCTAAAAACACTGATATAATCTGTAAATTTGTGATTTGCCAGATCAAACTAATTTATAAATATTCTCCTACATAGCCTACAAAGCAGGGGTAAATAAAAACAGTCACATACTTGTAAAAACCCACTAAGTATACAAGTGAAACTGGGAATCGCAGCCCATGAACCAAAAAGTCCTACATAATAATACTGTTTTGCTGTTTGACAGTTTAAAAAACATATGTATGCGTTTCTGGGAACTGAAGAGATTAAGCCTGACAACATTTTCTCTATCATTGTGTGTGTGTGTGTGTGTGTGTGTGTGTGTGTGTGTGTAATTTTGCATGAGGCTGAAATGAGAGTGTTTGTGTGTTCATGCCTGATAAGATAAAAGTTTACACTCAGACTTTTTTTTTTCCAAGAGGAACTTTATTCACGTTCTGAAACATTCACTTTTAAACTGAAACACACCACTAACAACACACAAGCATTCAAATGCTCAAACATTTGAAGTGAGTAATACTGAAACACATTCAATGAAAACTGATGTAAAATTACAAACAACAATGATAGTGTCAATGGAGCTGCTGCCTTTCTCTCTTCCTCACTCTCTCCGTTACTAGTAACTGAAAACACCCACTTCTTACACTTCATATGCAGGTGAATACCATGTCCAAATCAACAACAAACATTGAATAATGGGAGAGAAGCATGTGTCTAAAATGCAGTTAAAATCTACTCTCAACATAATCTTAACAATTCTAAAATGACACTTATTTTTTTTCGTTTTAGTCGAAAGCATCACACATTAGCACCAAAGTTTCCATGTCTTTTATCCTGATTTTTATTTCAGTGTGGCTTTTTCCAATCATCACAAAAACATAAGCTAGCTGTTCCAAAATAAAATAAAACAAAATATAAACTGGCTGCTCCAAATAACTTGATAAGTTTACTTTCTCTCTCAAACCTTAACACAGTTACACATGGTAACACTTTCAAAAATAAAGAATGACACACAGAAAAAAGGTAAAAACACTAACAAGTACAAATGATAAGATGAAAACCATAAAATGCAAGTGCATGTCATAACGCTAGTTAAACAAAGAACAACACAAAGTGAGAACATACATTTGAAAAACTAATCTTCTCATCTACAACTACAGATAACAATCTGCCCTTTAGAAGAACCCCGAACGTTTTACAAACTGTGCCTTTCAAAAAGGCACAAGACCAGACAAACAAAAACTGCCTTATCTCTCAAATCCACAACATCACACAACATAGGAGTTTGCAATGTAAAAATGGTGATGGTTCTGTCAGGAATCTATAGCACAAACATCATTTTCACCCACATTTTAACCATCATTCATATTACTCAAACCCTGTAAAAGACTATGGAAATGAAAACTATATATCATCATAGAATCATGCTGGCCTTTACGTATCTTTGAAACACACATGATGTGCTTTCAGTTTCATGAAATTAAACACTGCAATGATTCTTCAAGTTCAATGTGAGATTCTCCATGGAGGAAAACGACTCTGTAACCCCTGTTTCAAGCTTGTGTATCTCAAAAGTGGGACCCACTGTAATTTCATTAACATTTCCTATCTTCTGATTAGAGACAGTTTTCTGTGCAATGGCAAACAAAGAAATCATTCTGTTTGTCAAGGTAATTTGCACAGTACCTTCACAGTATAACACACCTGTCAAAAACCATTATCTTGTGCTTTAGTTCTGGGCTGGACATTTCTTCTTTTCCTTTCTGTTTTTAATCAAGTTTATTGTAAAGCAGTATAAACTGCTGAATCTCATGCAGTTAATTATCCGTACGTTAAACCTCTGGTTTTGTCAAGAAACTAAGATATCAAAAATAGCATTCGGCAGATGTATTGCTCATAATGGAAAAAGCTGGGTTTTTTTTTCGATTTTCCTCCCAAATTTCGACAGCCTTAAAATAACTACATGATTTTCATTGCTGATGCCTACACACTTCCTGACAAACCTGCACAGTTCTCAACTGCATTCCTGAACATGAACATAGGTACCATGGATTACAGTCGTTGGTAGATCAGATGTTTTCATCCTGGGCAAATGAAGCGAAATGTACTCAGGAATCAACGGATTACAGTCATTAGCGGACTGGATGTTCATATCCTGGGTCAACGATGACAATGACACAGGTCAGCAGAGAGCAGGGTCCCACATTCACAGAGCCAGCAGCAGGACAATGGGGCAGTGGTCACTGCCCATGACGTGCGTGCGGATGACACTGTCACACAGATCCTTCTTCAGACGCTCTGACATCACAAAGTAGTCCAGGCGCCTGCAAACAGGCAGCAATGTACAACTCGACATGCTAAAAAAACACACCAAAAAACCCAAAAAAACAAACAAAACATGCTTCTACAATTATCACTACCACAACTAATAATGATTACATAAAAAACGTCAGAAGAACACTCATTTTGGTAAAATGATAAGAGAGGATAATTTTCCCAAACTCTTGACAAACCCAAAGCAAACTAACGAACTTGTCTTCTGCAGAGTGTAAACCAGCCATTTTCACTAAATATCAGCTCCCATCTACGCATTTTTCAGCCAACTTGAATCAAGAAATGAAGGATAAAGTAAATGGTTTGAGCAGAAGAAAAGTGTGCTATCATTCAAAGAGACAAGAATAAAAAATAATTTTTAAAAACAGGGCATCAGTATTTTACAGCTGTCGTGTCTAATGTTCTCCTCTTGGGCCGGGTTGTACAAGCGATCTTAACAGCACTAAGTGTGTTTAGTGTTAAAAACTACTGGACCTAGTAAATACTTAATTCTAAGCAAACTTTGCACTGATGAGATCACTTTCACAACCCAGCCCTAGTGCTCACTCAGATTTTCAGATAAAACTTTTCTTGTACATGGGAGATGGTTCCTCAGGTACTAAAATCCGAACAAACGTTTATGTTTTTGACTGTGCATTCATTATCAGTTGTTTCGCTTGTTAGATTAACGAATTCTAGTTTACAAAGTCCTTTAAGCAATTTCCTGTAATTGTACTTGGATATTTTTTTCAAATTTCACCCAACCCCCTCCCTCATTTGCCCAGTTTCACCCAACTCTCCATTCATTCACATCCACCACCCCTTCTAAACAACAATACTCCAATGTATACATTAATACTTTAACAAAATTTCAATCACCAATATGTGTGACGGGATATTAAACAAAATTCCTCCTCCTCTGAACATATTTGAGATTATCTCTGCAGTTTGGCAACAATGGATCACAAAGTTGACTGGTCTATGAAGCATGTTCCAGCTTCAATGAAACATAGTGCTTTTTCTGTGGAGAACTTTCTGCTGTCACTCCTCAATATGTGATGGCTGAAAACTCTGAGATGGTCTTTATGTCTCATGCATGACTGACTACACACACAAGCCCACAAACATGTTCAGACCATAAACATGTGGATGGTAACACAGGCAAGGCCCAGTTCTGAATCTGTGGCATTCCTGTTAACATAAGCAGCTGGACTGGCAGTCTTACTAAGAATACTGCCATCTCCAATCCCTCCCCTTGCTCCAAACACCATATTCATTCCACCAGATGGAGACTGGTGCACACCTTCTATGAAGTGTGGAATGTGTGGAAAGGGGCCAACGGAGAACGAGCCCTTCCCTTGACATCTTCTGGCCCCATTCCAAAGGAAAGTCAATATATTATTTTCACATCACACTAAATTTACAACCGTGAAAAATTATACATGTTTGTACCACAGACAAAACAACTATTTTGAGCAATTTCTTTATGTTTAATATTCAAAGTAAATATATAAAACTAAAAGGAAACTCTGGCAAGTTATTGAGACTTCTAGTACTTGGGACCATAACAAAATCAAATCATTTTGCATTTAGCCAAATCAGCTGTCAAAGGGTCTTTACATGGCTGGTGGTAATGAAAGAAGCATTCAGACCTGAAGAAAGTTTTATGTTCCCACCTGGCTGTCCACAATTTTCTCTCTTCTCTCTGTAATAAAGATTATATGAACATATTTTTCTTCTCCATTTCTTTCTTTTTGTCTTTGTCAAATTTTCATGAACAGAAGGGCTAGGTTCCTGCTCTTGGTTTCCTCTACTATCACCTGATGCTTTCATTATTTGATACTGATACATCACTAAACCACTTTAACAACAACGAAAGTGATCATGAAACACTTTAAAAGTATAATAAAACATAATCACGCATTTATAAACACAAATCATGTCTTCACAGGAATAACAACAGTAACTGCCACAACAGATGCAATGCAAAAACACCAGTTCAGTTCAGTTACTCAAGGAGGCGTCACTGCATTCAGACAAATCCATATACGCTACACCACATCTGCCAAGCAGATGCCTGACCAGCAGCATAACCCAACTCACTTAAACAATGGAAAAAACAACAACAACCAAACAAACAAAAACTCTAGTCATTCCACAGACACTCAAACATCTCAACAGCTGACTGACCATCAAACGTTTTTCTCTTATTCTGTCATTCCACAGACACTCAAACATCTCAACAGCTGACTGACCATCCAACGTTTTTCACTTATTGTCATTCCACAGACACTCAAAACATCTCAACAGCTGACTGACCATCCAACGTTTTTCTCTCTATTCTGTCATTCCACAGACACTCAAAACATCTCAACAGCTGACTGACCATCAAACCTTTTTTCTCTTATTTCTGTCATTCCACAGACACTCAAAACATCTCAACAGCTGACTGACCATCCAACTTTTTTCTCTTATTCTGTCATTCCACAGACACTCAAAACATCTCAACAGCTGACTGACCATCCAACATTTTTCTCTTATTCTGTCATTCCACATACACTCAAAACATCTCAACAGCTGACCAACATTTTTCTCTTATTCTGTCATTCCACAGACACTCAAACATCTCAACAGCTGACTGACCATCCAACGTTTTTCTCTTATTCTGTCATTCCACAGACTCTCAAACATCTCAACAGCTGACTGATCATCAAACGTTTTTCTCTTATTTCTGTCATTCCACAGACACTCAAACATCTCAACAGCTGACTGACCATCCAACGTTTTTCTCTTATTCTGTCATTCCACTCTCTTATTCTGTCATTCCACAGACACTCAAAACATCTCAACAGCTGACTGACCATCCAACGTTTTTCTCTTATTCTGTCATTCCACAGCACTCAAACATCTCAACAGCTGACTGACCATCCAACTTTTTTCTCTTATTTCTGTCATTCCACAGACACTCAAACATCTCAACAGCTGACTGACCATCCAACATTTTTCTCTTATTCTGTCATTCCACAGCACTCAAACATCTCAACAGCTGACTGACCATCCAACGTTTTTCTCTTATTTCTGTCATTCCACAGACACTCAAACATCTCAACAGCTGACTGACCATCCAACGTTTTTCTCACTATTCTGTCATTCCACAGACACTCAAAACATCTCAATATTCTGTCATTCCACAGACACTCAAACATCTCAAGAGCTGATTGACCATCAAACATTTTTCTCTCTATTTTGTCATTCCACAGTCTAGAGAATAGACTACTCTTTATGGACTGGCTACCGATATTTAGAAATCATTGAAGAGGCTGAATGTAATAACTTAATAGTCTTCTTTGCTACTGATGTATATGCTTAATATATTCCTGTGGTATAAGTTATATTTCCAATATGTCCAATATTGTACTTGTGTCACATTCCTTCAGTAAGGGGCTTTGACCTTTATTTACGCATACCCAGATTCAAACACTCCACTGTTGGACACCGTTCTTTTTCTGTCTCTGGACCTTGCATTTGGAATTAACTTCTCTTTCGCTTCGTCAGGTCTCCGCACTCAGCTCTTGCAAGTCTGGCCTTAAAACCCACCTCTTCACAAGATAGCCTCCCTCCCCTACCTCTTCCTTGTCTTCAGTTTCTTCAGTTTTAGAGTTATGCATGCATGTGAATGACTGGTGTGAAAGCGCTTAGATCGGCCTCTGCACAAGATTCAGCGCTATATAAATACTATCATTATAATCATTATTATTATCATTATTTGAATAACACAGTTCATTCTTTCGTTCTTTCATTCGTCATTCCACACACGCTCAAACATCTCAACAGCTGACTGACCATCCAACGTTCTTCTCTCTGGCCTGACGGAAGTTGGACCAGAACGTGTATGCCTCCTCTTTCTCTGGGTACAGGGTGCGGAAAGAGTCGATAAAACCCTGCTCCAGCAGCTTCCCAAAGCCGGCTCTTTCCTCGTCCGTGAAACCTGCATTGCGTTTGTTGCCTTTGGGGTTTTTCAAGTCTGCAAAAACATGATGGCTGTGTTACTACACACTGAAAAGCAGAGTGACTGAGTTAGAGTGAAGATGAAAGTGAATTACAGAGTGCATGCATGTGAGTGCATGTGTAAGCACATGCACAGATAACAGAAATTGTTGGGTTTTTTGTGTGTGTTTTTTAAAATTCTGAACAAACTGATAATGGAATATAAACTTCCTGAAAATGGAATACGGCTGCCCAAATTTTGAAGTAAAAATAGGAACAGACCATTAAGTGTCCACAGTCAGGCCCACTGTCAACATGAAGCACGTCCTCAGCAATGCAAACAAACACACCAAAGTACGCAGAACCATCCAAGTACAGCAGAACCATCCAAGTACAGCAGAACCCTTACCAATGTCAAGGTGGGCCACGTTCAGGTCTCCACACAGGATGACCGGCTTTTTGGCATCCAAGTCCTTCAGGTAGGCCATGAAGTCTTCGTCCCATTCCTTGGTGCGGTACTTCAGTCGCACCAAACCCTGACCAGAGTTGGGCACATCTGTGACAGATTTCTCACGGACTATGACTGCGTTCACTTCCATAACTGTTTGTGAAGAAGGCGCCTTGTCGTGACAAATTTGCAATAAATAACTGCTAATTCATGTCACTTCAGGGGCAATTACCTTACAAAAAAACTCTTAAAATAATCATGGTTGTTGACATGTTCCAGAAAATAAGTCTTCTATCTTAAAAATACTATTGTTCTGGAATGCAAATATGAAACAAAAGTGAAACCAAAAAAAAAAAATATATATATATACACAACTCAGATCAAAACAAAGGACAGGTGTTTGTGAAGTATACTTTAGTTTGCTTGTATTTTTCTTTTTTTTCTGTCAGAATTTAATTCAGTGCAAGACATAAAATGTAGCAGTTATCTTAAAAAAATTACTGCACAAAGAGATGTGTAAACTGCGTCAGTTGACCACAGTTCTGCTTCTCACCAACCATTACATCACAAGTTTTTTGGGGTTTTTTTTAATGAAAGTTTTGTACAGAAGTCCTGTCAAGATAATCATCCTTTCACTAACTTGATGAGCAGGCAAACTCATATGATTGAATCTGTCAATGTGTTAACTTTTTCCTGACCTTAAACACACACACACAAACCCAAACAAAAAACTAGCAAACAAACTAACCTCCCCCCCAAAAAAAAACAACAACACAGAATAAAAACAGCACCATCATTAGCTGTGACATGGCACAAATCCCTGCTTCACAAGTCCTCTGAAACTAATGGGTCTATACATGACTGTCAGTGTTTCAGTCAGAGTGCATCATTTCCTTTCCCATTCACACCATCACATCCCACTTACAAGCAGTCACCAGGTAAAATTTCTCAAATTCCGCCGTGATCACTCTCCCTTCATTGTCATGCTTGGCTTTTCCTGAGAACATACGCAGAAGAAAACTTCGTGTCATCACAAGTACTGTATCATCATCATTCTTATTGTCTCAAATTCTATCAAGTAATCACAGAGAGACAAAACAGTGAACCAACCATCATGGCTCAGTGGCTCTCACAATGGACTGCTAGCTGGGAGACTGTGGCTTTGTTACAGGTCCAACAGCTAGGCTTTTTACGGCCTTCGGGGCAGTGAATTTACATCCACTGTGTCTAGGGTTTGGTATAGAAAGGCATGGTCCAGTCCTCTCCTTCTGACGTTTTTAACCTTCCCCAACCAAAGTCAGGTACCCATTCACATCTGGGTGGAGTGAAGAAAATTTGTATTTATATTTCTTTTTTTCACAACAGATTTCTCTGCATGAAATTCAGACTGCTCTCCCCAGGGAGAGCGCATTGCTATACTACAGCGCCACCCATTTTTTTTGTAATTTTTTCTTGTTCCTGGCAAAATTCTGTAGAAAAATCCACTTCGAAAGGAAATACAAATAAAACTGCATGCAGGAAAAAATTAAAAAAAATGGGTGGCACTGTAGTGTAGCAACACATTCTCCCTGGGGAGAGCAGCCCGAATTTCACACCGAGAAATCTGTTGTGATAAAAAGAAATACAAATACAAAGAAGAAAAAAGAGAAAAATGGCAAAACCACTAACACTATTACAGAGATGAACAGAATAAGAACAAAGCCCTGACTGGTGCCCCTCCCCCCAACCTCCCCTACACCCCCCCCCCCCCCTCTTCTTTACATTTATGAGAAGAAGAGAAAAAAGCCCTGACCGATGCCATAAGTGACAGCAATGGGGTCCGTCTTGGTGTACATGCCAGTGCCGGCATAGCCCTCCTTCTCTGCAGACACCCAGTGAGCCTTGTAGCCGTCCACCTTCAGCTCTGGTGGTAGTTTGCTCTCTGAGCATTTCGTCTCCTGCACGCACAGCACGTCTGGCTTCTCCTGCTGCAGGTACGACAGCCCGTCTTTCTGCAACATTGAAATGCAGAGAAATGTGCTGTGTTGTATTGTACAGTGTTGTGTTGTATTGCTTTGTAAATTAATTTGTATTGTACTTCAGCACTTCAGCCATAGCTAATTTCTCTGAATTGCATTCTGTTGAGCTGTATTGTATTGTGTGTTGTTAATTTGGACTACACTTCAGCCACATCAGATTCCTCTGTGTAAAGTTTAGTCTGCTGTGTAAAGGAAAATGATAACAGAGACAGAGATAGTGCAATATGAACACTGACACAGAGAGATTTAGAGAGTGAGAGAGATGAAGAGAAACCAAGAGACATGGAACAGGAGAAAAAAAAGACAGACAGACATAAAGAAAAAGGAAGGGAGGGAGACAAACATTACTCACGTTCAACCAGGCACGAACTCCATTAATATTCCAGGAGGCGATCTTGAGGTTCCAAGCTCTACCATCCTCTGTCTTGGCACTTGAAGAAAAGTCCATGGACTTAAGACCATCCGACACCTTCTTAGCAAGCTTTGGTGGTGGTTCAGATGTGGTTTCTTCTTTTTCATCATCATTCTCTTCTTTCTTGGCTCGCCCACGCTACAAAAAACAGACATAACCACAGTGGATTTTAACAATCATCACACACTAGTCAACATGTAATCAAGGCAAAAGCCTGTCTTGTTAACTCTTACATAGTCCAATTCCATAGTAGGAAAAGATGTTGACGGCTTAAAGCACACTACACTACAATTTATAAATGAGTATGTGTGGAAATGTACATGTTTCTATTCCATACTGATGAGGAAATTTGTATCCTGTTTAATTAATATAGCAATCAACCTGAGTGAGCTAACTTATCCGAAAGTTGGCCTTTAAAAAAATTTTTTTTTTTTTTTTTTTTTAGATGATTCACTGAATGCAACATCTATCTACATTCATTTTAATTTTTACTTTTTAGATATCAGCACCATGTGTCAAACCTCTTCCCCTGCCATAATTATGCTGCAATATGAAATCACATTACTAAGAACATATAATCTAAATTATTTATATCCATGGAACAATCATTATTAACTACAAATTGCCTCCGTCTGATAATTATGGATGCCACAAGTATCAAACTCAAGTGGATAATTTTTTGTGTGAAAAACCTTCTAACCAAATATTGTATTAATTATTATAAATACTAATCTGTGTATGTGTGTGTTTGAGTGCGTACGTGCGTGTATGTGCATGAGCGTATGACTAAATGTGTGTATGCATATGTGCATGTACATTTGTGTGTGTGTGTGTGTGTGTGTGTGTGTGTGTGGTGTCCAGTCCCATGTGATCACCTGGTCCAAGTGACAGCACAGAGAACACCCACCTACCTTCTTGGCCTCTGTCTTTGGCGCTGCTGTTTCTGCATCCGCAGCTTTGGACTGAAACATTTAAAAACAAAAAAAAAGTTATACTTTGTTCAACAATATCATTTTCTCCACGACACAGACAATGATACTGAATATATACAAGAAGGAATGAATGGATATATAATTATGATATCTAAATAAACTAAAGTGATTTTACATAAATTCTATCAAATCCCAATCCTACGTAGCTGACACAATGGTCAGCTGTGAACATTCATGACAAAAGCAATGAAGTACATACAGTAAATGTATACATGACAAATATTTTATTTCTAAACTACCATTATACAACACTACATATTTTCTTTCTTTAGCCTTTGTATTTTTAACTGTTTGCTTGCTATTTTCTTTGGTTTTAACACTGATATGGCCTCTTACAGAAAGCAAGTTTACTTGTGCCATCCATCTGACAAACCCAAAACCTTTTACATTATGAAACCTGTTTAATCTTAATGTTATCAATTCAGACCTTATACTAGTTTTAGTCAATCTCATAATCTTATATATTATTACATGGAGATATGTATCCTCTTAGGAATGAAACATGCAAAAAAATTTGTGAATTCCATGGCACAACTTGAAGTATACACTGTGATTAAAACAAAGCAATAACTAGACCACCAGTTGTATCAGACAAACAAGACATTGAGGTTCCAAAAGTGCCAGCCGCTTAACTATTCTGAAACGAAACCCAGTTTAAAAGCTCTAGAGAAAAATGCAATCAAAAATGAACGCAACAGCATTCCTACCCTCCCTCAAAAAGAAAAAGAAAAGAAAGAAGAAAAAAAAAGGCACTTAAAGACTTACTGTCTTACCTGAATGTATATTCATGAAATAATGAATGTGTCCATGCTGTTTGCATGTTTATATGTACACCATATCTAATAAAAAGCCACAGTTGCAAATTTATGACAAATCAGGAACTCAAGTGACAGACAGATCCCATCCTGTCCTATGGTCCATAATTTCACCACCTTGTCATCAAAGTGCATGAAAAATTATTATTATCATCACAGATTCAGAGATTCCAACAAGAGATGAATACCAATATATAAAGGAAGCGTGTGTGCGTGCGTGCGTGCGTGCGTGCGCGCGCGCGCGTGTGTGTGTGTGTGAATAAACTGTCAAAGCTTGGGTTTGTTGTTCAAAACATGCACAAATATCACAATGCAATAATCAATTCACTGGGATTTAACATTGATTCGATTAAATGATATATTGTCATAGATCTGTACTGTAATTATAAACTGTAAATGCAAATCATGAGAGAGAGAGAGAGAGAGAGAGGGAGATAGACTGCGAATGATCTCAGATAGGGCAGATGATCACTGAAAACAACATACTGCTGCCTTTCTCTTTGGCGGCATGCTGTAATAGTTCGACAAAACACGGGCTCTTGATTGCTGTACCAAAAACACCTGGCGACTTCGGCACAAAGAAAACGCAGACGCCAACAATCTTCCTGAATATGTCACTCTCCCAAACTTGCACAATGCATTGACAGTGGAAACAAAGCCGCGAAGCGCCGGCATTCGGGAATGTAGAAAAGTAGCACGAAGTTTCGTTTTCACGATTTCATAAAAACTCTCATTAATATACTGTGTATCCTCAAATAATGAATGATTTTCGGTCACGATAACATAATTAACAGTGGCCTTCAATTGTTTTATTACCCTTGCAAATTTGGGGTATGTTATTTGGAGATCCCAGTAATCTATGATCCCTGTTTTTCATTTTTAAGTTGACGGCGTGACGCGCCCGATACAAGGGAGATAACCACTTTCAATACCTCTCTGCCCACAAAAAATTAATGTGAAACTATCAGGAAGAGCATGTCAACCTAAATGGGTGATTATTTCAGTGAGAGACAGAGACTAAGTATACCAATATGAATCAATCCTGACATTTTCTTTTTTTTCTCTCTTTGATCGTTTTGTTACGTGAACAGAATTAGCTCCTCAAGTTTGTTTTGCTTTTCTTCTTCACAACCGCCTCTTCTTCTTCTTCTGTTGTGTAGCCACAATCAACTCGTTGATTATTTTGCTACATTTTTGGGGGGGTTTCCGCAGACCGGTTGCAAAAGAAAAAAAAAGAAAAAAAGTTTACTCCAACCACATTCACACTCTCCCTCCTGCCCACTAACTGGATCAGAGGGGGCGAGAAGTGACAGGCAGGCATCCTACTGATGGCCCCTGGCACCCCCCGCCGCAGCGCCCTCCCTCCAGCACTCCCCCTACCTACTACCTACCTAAGCATTCACTCTCACATTCATATCCGACAATTGCTGTAATTTATCCTGTGGTTCCGCCTACTCTTGGAGTTTCGCAGCAGCGAGACTGTCAAGAGTGGCGACCTTGAGGTGAGAGGTGACTCTGCTTTTGAAGCTGCTGGGGGAGTCCGTGCCTCAGCTTCCCTAGAGCGCCCGGGATAGTTCAATGTTCAAAATCATTTTAATCCGAGAAACCCGATTTGGGTACATGGAGACACAAGGGAAAATCAGGCCCACATCCTCGAGACGTGCAATTTCACGATCAAGAAGAGGCGGGGCGGTGTGTGTGTGTGTGTGGAGGGGGTGAGGGGGGATGAAACACTGAAGAAAAATTGAAAGTAAGAAAAAAGAAGAAAACTGAAACAGCGAAAAGGCAAAAATCGAGCGCGCACCACTGCGCGCGCGGTAATGACCTCATCACGAACACTGACAGTGACTCGGACATTGAAAGAGAGAGAAACTGAGATAGAAAAAAACAAAAAAAAAAAAAAAAACTTGAAAAAAACGCACGTGGAATCACATCACCCACAGCGTCCACCACCGCCATCCTAGCTGGCACAAGAAAAAAGAACAAAAACACCAAAACCATCGCACATATTCAACAACTCAGCCTGTCTGGCTACGTAACAACACTGACGACCCCCCTCCTCGAGGAATCAAAGAGTGCACCGACTGTCAACGTGCCCCGGGGTCGTCCACGACAAAACGGCCTCAAGAATTAACCAGTAAGCTTAATGCTCTCCCGATGTCCGAAAAGTATGTACGATCGAGCATCTAAAGACGGACGCAATTAAAGGGAACCCGTTTTGGTAAAGTTTATCAGTTGCATCAGTGTTGCTGTATGCATTGAGATAGTACACCAAAGTCAGACAGAGGGAGTAATTCTCATCTGATTCAGTTGAAGATATCTAGAGTATCATGATTGTTAAACTGCCCGTTGACTGAACTGATTTAACAAATTACCATTCATGGTGTTATGGAACAGATTAAAAAAAAAAATCAGATATAAAAATATATTTCATTACTGATTCTTTTTTCAGTGTATTTTAAGATTTTACAAGAAAGGCAAGACCTCCAAAGCCTACTTGTGATACACTTTAAAAAAAAAATCCAAGCTATTTATGTATTGAGTATAATGCATTTACTGTTATATTTATATTTTTTGTATTCTCTAAACTTGGCACTTTGATCTGAAATTCGACCCAACAAAAGACCTGTCATTATTATCATTTTTTGTTCAAACAGGAACTTCTTTTGCTAAGCCTGGAAGTTTTATTTATTGCAAACGTTTTGGTGTAGACAGTAGAACAAGGGAAATTACTCTGCTGGGGAACTTAGTTTGCTTTAAACTGATCTTTCTCATCTTAAACATTACATTTTAAAATTATACTCAACACATAAAAAAGCTTGGATTTTTTTTTTAAAGTGCATCACAAGTGAGTCTTGAAGGCCTTGCCTCTCTTGTTTCAAAATGTAATGTTTAAGATGAGAAAGATCAGTTTAAAGCAAATTAACTCCACTAGCATTACAGAGTAATTTCCCTTTTTTTACTACCTGCACCAAAATGTTTGCAAATAAATAAAACTTCCATGCTAGCAAAAGAAGTTCCCGTTTGAACAAAAAATGATAATAATGACTGCTCTAGCTGTTGGGTCGAATATCAGATCAAAGTGCCAAGTTTAGAGAATACAAAAAATATAAATATAACAGTAAATGCAGTTTGCATATAATTAGGCTTCATTCTTTATTTTTTTGTGCTCATCCCATAAGCGCAATATTGTTTTAAACAAGATGACTGGAAAGAACTGAATTTTTCCTATTTTTATGCCAAATTTGGTGTCAACTGACAAAGTAGTTGCAGAGAAAATGTCAATGTTAAAGTTTACCACGGACACACAGACACACACACACACACAGACACACACACACACACACACACACACACACACACACACAGACAACCGATCACCGGGTTAAAACATAGACTCACTTTGTTTACACAAGTGAGTCAAAAAAGTAAAAACAACTGAGCCGGTTTACACACACACACACACACACACACACACACACACACCGGCCGACGACGACACACACACACTGACACACACTCCGGCACACACACACACACACACACACACACAGATGTACACAAATGATAACTTGAAACTGCACAAAAATCCTGTCTCGCACAGTATCAGGGGCATGCAGGTTGAGATTTGCTGCTCAGTTCCAGAATCCGCCCAGCAGATACGTGTGTCACTATATATGGATTTACCTGAACGCAGTACCACTTCTTAAAGTAATAAAAATTGATGGCATAGTGTTACTGGTTTAAATTCAGTTTCGCCTCCATGAGGAATTTGAGGAAATGACATTCGTTCAGGAAATGACACTCGCACGGCGCGGACATTCCCGGGTGCACACAATACTCATAGGCCACCAACCACGACTCTCACACAATACACACACACACAGACACAGACACAGACACACACACACACACACGCACGCACACACACACACACACACACACACACACACACACACACACACACACACACACACACACACACACCGACACACTGACAGAGCGAAGAAAATGGAAATCCCGTTAAATACCTCCCTGACTGTCTTGAGCTATCACGCATCCCATCCCATCGACTGACGAGCGCAACAGCCGAGTGGTTAAACCGTTGAACTTTCAGTCTGAGGGTCCCGGGTTCGAAACTCTGTGACGGCACCTGGTGGGTATAAATGGTGGAGATTTTTCCGCCGATCTCCCAGGTCAACATATGGGCAGACCTGCTATAAGTGTCTGAACCCCCTTCGTGTGTATACGCACGCAGAAGATCAAATACGCACGGCGTAAAAGATCCCGTAATCCATGTCGGCATTCCGTAGGTTACTAGTATGGAAACAAGAACATAATTACATCCAATATGCACACCCCCGAAAAAGGAGTATGGGTGCCTTCATGGCTGGGTAAAAACAACAACAACAACAAATGGTCACTAGTACACATAAAATGTTAATTTCTGTCTGAGTGTGTATGTGTGCGTGCCTGAAATATGACTGAATGACACAGGAAACGAAGTGATGAGCGTCAAGTGGCAGCCGGCGTCAGTACACGTGTGTGTGTGTGTGTGTGTGTGTGTGTGTGTGTGCTTGTTTGCCTGTGTGTGCCAGTGTGTGTGTGTGTGTGTGTGTGTGTGTGTGTGTGTGTGTGTGTGATACGAGAGAACACTAAACATACAAACGATTCAGTTAAATGCACTAGGCATTGCATACACCTCACGAAAAGAGTATAAACAAAAAGAAAGCACAGAAAAATATTCATCAAGTTGGATGATAAAAGTCTTTTTGTCAGGTGCCTATGGCGATTCACCATAACGGCCGAAAGTTCGATTCGTCAGTGCTGAACACACCTGGATTGCTGCCAGCACTCGATCTCGAGTCCACAGAAGCACACAGTCCATGCAACATATGTCATTTCCAGTGCGGCAGGACCAAAATTTGACAGCGCTCTGTAATGTATTAGTATGTTACACTTCATTACACACGTACGCTTTTTGCCCACTGGCACAGAGCACACCATCCAGATATTGACTGCATTCTGTGTTGTGTTTTGTGACGAATTTGAGTCTTATACAACTGCTATGAGTTAATCATTCGATGGTCACTTTGAACTGAAAACTCAGTGTTTATTGTTCTCATGCCGTCTTCGTTCTCGTACGTGTGGCTGCATGTCTGACCTGTTCATGCATGTTCTCTTCGCGCTCATAGATGTCCACAGATTTGTCTTCAGTGTGATACCGAAGACAGCTTATTTTTGTGAAGAAACAATGTAAGTGCTACGGATTCGCGAGGCACGATACTGAACCACCAAGTAATCAGGCGAATGACTGAGGAGACTCGCCCGGCGACTGTCAGACTGATCGAAATGGAGGGAGTGTTGCCTTTAACGTTGACTCCGATTTCGTGTTTTTTGTTTTGTTTTTGTTTTTCCCCCACAGAAAACGATCATCAGACTTGAATGGTCACTGATGATCATGTGATTGGAAATGTGCTGGCAACAGCGCGCTAAACTGGAGAAAATATGAGGAACAACTGTGAGCCGTATATGAGTTGGTTTGTTTTTTTCAGTCTCAGTGGAACGTACCGATTTAGTGCATGCCTGGTAAGCTACACACAAGAAGGCAATGACTTGCAGAATAGGCCCCGCATACACTCTTGGATTGCCACTGTCGCAAACATGTGTGGACAACTAAAGGCAGCTAGTTTTAACATGCAAAGAAAGATGATATAACTGCGTTAGGGGCCTGTGCAAAACAGTACAGTCGAAAGAGTTGTTTAACTGTTGTTGAACGAGTACTGCTGTTACCAGCAGTAATTGAGTTTGTCAGTTCTCTGGTTGTGTGATTTCTCATACTCTCAATGACCGTACGTGGCTGCTTCTTTGTCGCACAAAGCGACAGTATTCAGCCCTACAGGCATATGCAAAAATTTCTACATGATGGGTTAAACTGACGATTGGCAGGCTCGAACTGGACACGGTAGACGTATAGATTCTACGTATTGTTGTTTAGTTAGTTATATGACATTTCTGAAAAAAAATCAAGCAAACGTAACAATACAATAAATATGTATATACAAACAGTAGCAGCTGCAGTAGCATTACCACCAGCAGCAGCAGCAGCAACAACAACAACAACGACAACAACAAACATTAGCGAAAAGGTTAACACGATGATTCTACATAATTAAGTTACTTGCCTCAATTTATTTATTTATTTATTTATTATTTATTATTTATTTTTGTTTCCCGTTTCATTGTTTTATGGGACAATCTTTAAAATAGCACTTGTGGTTTTGGACGGACGACATATCTCTCTCTCTCTCTCTCTCTCTCTCTCTTATTTTTTATTTATTTATTTTTTACTGACCTTAGCAGCAGCATTAAAAAGAAAATTAGGTGGCCTAATACTTTATAGCAGCCTCATCATCAAAGGAATTGGTTGACTGTATACAGATATCACCGGATCGGATCCGGCAGTGCATCTTCAGTCATTATTCATAATGTGACGATTCAGTGGAGTCTTGCAGAACCTCACTGAGTCACACCAGCGTCTTCAGCGATCGACATAAATCATGGATGGTGTGGCTGATTGGCTGCGGTCCTTACTGAACATCCTCTACCGCTTGGAATGACGCCATATTGGACTCGGACTGCGGGGGTAAATAACCAAGTTGTGCTTAGGAAAAGGCATCATGACGCATTAACACACTGTAGCAGCTGTGTATTCTGTATGACGAACAAAAACTGTTTAACAAGACCAGAAGTAATGCAGTGGCCTATGATATCACAGACCGCAGGATATACATAGATACGTTTATGATTTCATAAAACGACACTGAGGTTTTGCGACGTGATTTTAAAATCTTTGTTGCACAATGGATTACTTTGAGGAGCATCTCCATGAAGCCATAGTAACTGGCGACGCTTCCTCGGTGGAGGACTATTTAAAACGGGGTTTGAGTCCAGACCACGCCTTCAGGTCCACGGACTCAGAGTCCTCGGCAGCAGCTCGTCTCGGCAAGACTCTGGTTGAGGAGGCGGCCCAGGCGGGGCAGGCGGAAGTAGTGCGCGTGCTCGCGCGCCACGGGTGTAACCCCAACCTCAAGTACATCGTGCACGTGGACGGCTTCGTGAAGCCCTACACCAAACAGGACCGGCTGAAGCTGTCGTGCCTGTACCCCTGCGTGGTGAAGCGGCAGGTGGCCATGGTGAAGGAGCTCGTGCAGGCGGGCATGGACGTTAACATCCACGACGACCGGGGCTGCACGGCGCTGTGGCACGCCGTGGACCTGCAGGACTACGACATGGCCAAGGCCATGACCTCCAGCCCCGGCTGCGACGTCAACATCGCCGACGTCACCATGCTCCGCCCCCTGCACGTGGCGGCGCTGCACGGGCACGTGCGCCTGGCCTCGCTGCTGGTGCGGCACGGGGCGGAAGTGGACGCCGTGCAGGTCCGGGGCTCCACGGCCCTCACCCTGGCCTGCAAGGCGGGCTGCGCGCGCACGGCACGGCTCCTGCTGCTGAACGGGGCGGACCCCAACCACGTGGGCAACAACGGCCACATGCCGCTGTCGGCGGCTCTGGAGAGCTGCAGGGACCCCGCCCTGCCGGAGCTGCTCATGGAGGCCGGCGCCATCGTGGACTGCAGCACGCTGCGCAAGTGCCGCTCGGAGAAGCCGCCTCTGCTTCGCAGCTTCCCCGAAATGCTGCCCCGTCTGACGGAGATGGCACGCACGCCGCACGCGCTGAGACTGCAGTGTGTGTTGAGCATTCGTCGCGCTCTGCTGAGGTCTGCTGGCGGCGGCGTGCGGCGTCTGCACTTCGTGCTGAAGGTGCAGCGGCTGCCCGTGCCCCGCATCGTGCAGGAGTTTGTGCTGTTTGGGCATCTGTGATGATGATGTGTGTGTGGTGGGTGGGGGGGAGGGGGGGGCCTGGGGGGCTGGGGCGTGGGGGGGGGGGGAGTGGGGACGTGGGGAGGGGGATGAGGGGGCTGGGGGCTGGAAGTGTGTGTGTGTGTGTGTGTGGAGGGGGGGGGGGGGGGACGTGGGAGGAGGGCGGGGCAGGGGGGGGGGAGCTTGGAGCTTGAAGTGTGTGTGTGTGTGTGTGTGTGTGTGTGTGTGTGTGTGTGTGTGTGTGTGTGTGTGTGTGTGACGGAGTCGGATTGTTAAGATAAAACACACAAGAACTAGCGCTGGATCAGACAATTGCTTTCGGCTCATAGACCTTGTTCAGTTCTTTCTTTCTTTCTTTACTCGTTAATGGTCAGTTTCTTTGATTATTTTGTCTGTTCACTGACTTATTTATACGATTTACAGTTCTTTTTGCTTTCGTTTTCTTTTTCTTTGTGTGTTCGTTCGTCTTCAGTTCAACGTCTTTCCACTTGAAGTGATATTAGATTCTTTGTGTGTGTGTGTGTGTGTGTGTGTGTGTGTGTGTGTGTGTGTGTGTGTGTGTGTGTGTGGTGTGTGTGTGTGTGTGTGTGTGTGTGTGTGTGTGTGTGTGTGTTTTGCTAGTGATTGATTCAGTGTTTACGTGTTGGGTTGTTTAATCTAATTGCTAATTTATGTACATAAGTAAAAACAACTGAAAACTAGTCTTAATTTATCATAGTTTTATCTCCAAAGAATAGTTATGCTTTATACAATAGATTACACATTTCTTTTCTATTCATTTACGCGATTTAGTACAAAACACAAACCCGGTAGTGCTCTGTACTGATCACTTATCGGATCACTCATATTGTCATACAAATTGTGCTCAACTGACAATGCATTTGCAAATAAATTGTGTGTGTGTGTGTGTGTGTGTGTGTGTGTGTGTGTGTGTGTGTGTGTGTGTGTGTGTGTGTGTGTGTGTGTGTATGGAGAGGTAGGAGTGCTCGAGGAGGATGTGTGTTTGTGTGCGCGTGCGCGCTCGAGTGCGCGCGCGCGCGCGCGCGCGCGCGCGCGCGCGCGTGTGTGTGTGTGTGTGTGTGTGTGTGTGCGGCTACTGATGCGTACCAAGTGTTCACAAGGACTGTAGAGTTCGATCTGCGTTGCATAGATTGTGAATAAAAATGTTCTTGATAAAACTTTGTGTCTTGCTGATTTATGTTAATATATATATATATATATATATATATATATATATACATATATATATATATATATAGTGTATGTGTGTGTGTGTGTGTGTGTGTGTGTGTTCAGCAGTGAGGCTCAGGGAACTGTCCTCAGTGGGACAATTGCTAGATAATAAAGATCGATAAAGCAGATCGTTCGACTGATTAAAATTTTTCGTAATGATGCTCTCTCTCTCTCTCTCTCTCTCTCTCTCTCTCTATATATATATATATATATATATATATCTTCCTACCCTTACCCCCCTTTCCCCGCGGCCCCTCTGTCTCTGACTATGTTAGGTTATTATTATTACTATTAATGCTGCCGGCTGTTGTCAAGTTGTTATTGTTGTCGAGTTCTCAGTGTTCCTTCTTCGTGTTATTATTGAAATGGACACGGTAACACATAAGCAAAACGATGAGTCCGATTTTTCTGCCTTTCTAGCAATCGACTGGATGTGAATTGAAAGTAAACAGGTCGACTGAATCAATTGATTTTAGAAAAAAAAGAAAAAGACACACACACACACACACACACACACACACACACACACACACACACACACACACACAGACAAAAAAAAAAAAAAAGAAGAAAAAAAGAAGTACAACAACAACAACAACAACACTGACAACAAAACCAACAAAACTCAGTGACAGTTGCACTAAACACCATTCAATGCTTCATGGTGTTTTTTTCTTCTCCATTTATAATTTTTGATTTTAATTTTTGTTGTTGTTTTGTTGTTGTTGATAAATGCACTGTAATTTGATCAAACCATTTCCCGTTATACGGACAATTTCTTTCAGGTGCATCAAAGACGTACGTCAGTGTTCCAACTTGAACATGCTATCTCTCACATGCAAAAAATAAAGGGAAGCACTGAAGATCGAACTTGGGAAACAGTGCAGTAACAGTATCAGTATCACTGAGTAACTCAAGGATCGAGAGGCGTCACTGCGTTCGGCCGGACAAATCCATAAACGCTACACCACATCTGCTAAAGAAGATGCCTGACCAGCAGCGTAACCCAACGCGCTTTGTCAGGCCTTGAGAGAGAGAGAGAGAGAGAGAGAGAGAGAGAGAGAGAGAGAGAGAGAGATGAATAGATAAATGAATAGATAGAAAAAGTAAAATGAAATAAGATAAAAGACAATAATGATGATAAATAAACAAGTGACAAGTAATTAAATGTAAAACACACACATACACACACACACACACACACTCTCTCTCTCTCTCTCTCTCTCTCTCTCTCTCTCACCACACACACATATGCATAACAGTTATATATATATATATATATAAAAGAAAAAAAAAAAGCAGTTCCACAGACACGAAAGCACAGACAAAAGTGCACAGGCCCACCTGCACACAAAAGCACACGAGCCCCAACACACACACACACACACACACACACACACACACACACACACACACGCACACTGTCTCCCAAATCACCCTGCACCTTCCACTCCGCGAACCTCCTCTCCTACTCCCCCCCTACGCCCCCCCCCCCGCCCCCCCCCCCGACCCCCCCCCGTCACACACGCTCATTCCTAGGCTACATATCGCAGCTCCACGGCACACACACATACGCCCATATACCCCCTCCACCCCTCCATCCAGCCTCCCCCACGCGCGCGCGCGCGCACGCGCGTAAAAGTCGTAGCCCCTACAACGCACAACCCCCTTCCACACTCTCACTCCCCACATTCACCACCCTCGCCCCCCACACATACCAGTGCCATTATTTGGTTTTTTGAGAGTAATTTCCCTTGTCCTGTGCCGAGCATGTGATTTGAAAGGGAATGCGGATGTACGGGCGTATTGTGGAGGCACTGACAGTGTTTATAAGACTTCTGAACTTTATGTATGTGCATAAGACTCGTGTCGGACTACCATAGCCAAACCACTGCTTTCAGACGTGAGTATTAACAATCCGCTTGTAATCTTTGGTATGCTATTCGCATTATACACTGCCAAAAACATTGAAAGAGATGAATCTGAATGCAAGTATTTTTATCCTGTGTGTGTGTGTGTGTGTGTGTGGTGTGTGTGTGTGTGTGTGTGTGAAAATTAATATGCAAAAAAGTTCAGGTTCATGATTATTGTGTCCATCATTAAATTATAATTCTGAAAGTGAAAGTAAGAAGAAGAAGAAGAAGAAGAAGAAACCCACATTGATTATTCCCTGTATGCACAAAATATTGAAAGGAGGTCAGACAGCTCATCGCTGATATCCACAACATGCTTCACAGGATTGTCATTTGAATTCTTTGTAATTGTGCACAGACTAAAAGTATTGTTTACCCATAAAGTGGGTCTTCCACTGTACAATTCCCCTGATGTTTAGACGGCCATGTCCTGTTTTGAAGAGGGGTGTTTGCAGAATATATATTTGTACTCTATAGCAGTATAGGTTGTTGAATTCTGACATGGATGACACTTGGCAGGATCTTAAACAAGTATATTTCTTCTTCCACTGGTGAATGTTGGTCATCATTCTTACCAGTTATTGTCACATTGCACATACTGGGAACATTCATGTTACCATTACCCATTGAACACTGACATGGATTGCAGAATATGTAACATGTGTATT
This sequence comes from Babylonia areolata, assembly GCF_041734735.1. Lineage (NCBI taxonomy): Eukaryota > Metazoa > Mollusca > Gastropoda > Neogastropoda > Buccinidae > Babylonia > Babylonia areolata. Next base: position 31,440,957 of record NC_134881.1, read on the forward strand.
TGATCTTCTGCTTGTGTATGTATACACATATGAAGGCACTGTAGCAGATCTGCACACATATTAGAACAGAAAAAAAACCCCTGATAGATGCCATTGTTGGAGCTTAATCCAGTCGCTTACACTGGCATCTTGCACATAGCACTCACAGTCACAGCCTCAAATAGAAAGTCTGACACTTAAACCACTCAGTTTTGATTTTTTTGCATGTGCATGTGCATGAGGGATATTAAAGCATTGTGTGTGGAGATTGCAAACATGTCTACCCTGTCCCTCGATTCACCAAGCCTTGGTGGGGTTTGAACCTTGGACCTTTGGTTAGAAACATGATGCTCTGACATGTGACTGTCACACCTATTGCTGGGCTTTCAGACTGTTCCCCAGTATGATGGAAGTCCACTAGTGCTGTAACTACCAGCAAAGCAAGGTCACTTCTAATTTCTTGATTTGAATTGTATTCATTTGACATGAAAAGGTTTGTAGACAGAATTCACAACTGGTTTAAACAGTTTGAAATGAATCATTTATTTATTTATTTTTGATTTTGTTTTGTTGTCTTGGGTATAGTAATTGTTGATGTATCTTAACATGTCTTTGTTCGTGTGTCTGTATGGAAGTTTGCACATTTGTACACATGACATCACAAGCCATCAATGAGATCCAAAGTTTTGAAATTAATGAAAACCATCCTGTGTGTTTATAGTAATGGTATAAGTGAAGATCACTCAGGAATATAAATATTACTGTCATTGACAGGTACAGTACACCAGAGAGAAGACCACTGACAGGAAACTGAAGCAACGGTGACATTCCTGATGCTGAGTCAGGCATGATAGTCCCTGACAACCAATGACTTGTGCTCAAGTGACAGAACTGATGACCTGTTGGTGTTCTGACCACAAGAATCTGAAGAGAAGTCTTTTCATCTTCACTGTTAATGCTCTATGAAAATGTCAGTGTTGATTCACCTGTAATGAGCATTGTATTTCCAGTACATTTTTACACACTAGTTTTTATATGTAATTGAAAAGTAAGAAGTTATTAAAAAAAGAAGAAGAAAGAAATCAAAGAATACAAGAAAATATTTGAAACCCAGCAACATAATAACCAGACAGTTTGGCAGCAATAAACCAATCACAAGAATGGCTGAGAACTTTGAGTACAGTGTTATGATTATGGTGATGCTGTGTGCCATAGTAGCTATCTCATCAGCCACCAACCAGGAGATTGATGGATGTTCTGAGGCAGAATACACCACTGGCTGTACGTCAAAATTCCTCTTGCCTGACCGCCCTTTCATGGTGATTTGGAACAAGCCATCTCATGGCTGCGAGGCTCATGGCATCGACCTCAACTTGTCTGCCTGGGATATCGTGGAAAACCGCAACGATGCCTTTGCAGGAGACAACATGATTATTTATTATAGTTTGGGCCACTGGCCAGCACTGGACCGTAAAACAGGGGCCGTGAAATCCAACGGAGGAGTACCACAGGTGAGCAGGGGTTTCAACTTTTCAAGGCTAAGACAGAACTGTTGTAAAAGAAAAAAAAAACAACTAAAGTGATTTGATTTGATTTCAGTGAAAACTGATGATGATGATGATGATAACAATGATAATGATGATGCCAATGAATGATAAAGGAAAACAAGAAAGCAATAATAATAGATAATGATGATGGTGATTATGACATTACTACTGCTGCTGATTATGGTGATAAAAAAAGAAACAACATTTGACACCCCCCCCCCCCCCGACCCTCCCCAAAAAACAACAAAAAGCAAAAACAAACAACAACAATGAAGGTTACAACATCTCACGTGAAATACTTTCAGCTAACAAAACTGTAAAGTGTACAATGAGAAACAAAAAGTTTAAATGAATAAATGAATAGCAGCAACTTGTAATTTACTGCATAATCAATGAATAGCAGCAACCAGTAATTTACTGCATAATCAATGAATAGCAGCGACCAGTAATTTACTGCATAATCAATTGAAGAGACCCACCGCTCTCTACAAAAAGTAATATCAACTTACATTCCATAAAAAAACCCCAGTATTATGAAAAGAGCTCACACCTAAAAAATGTAGCTTTAAAAAAGATTGATGAAACTGCACACACATGCATTTGTTGATGTGTGAGTAGTGAGCACATCAGCATGCACATACACACACATAAATGGACTGACATGTACATAAACTTGCACACAGATGATTTAGACATACACGAGCATGGATTCATGTGCACACACACACACACACACACACACACAACACACACACACACACACACATAACACACACACAACAAACACACACACACACACACACACACACACACACTCACACACACATACAGAATCCTTTGAAAGCAAAGGATGAGATTTTATATATATACATAAAATAAAATAAAGGAAAAAAAAGAAAAGAAGAAAGATGAGAGAGGTTGTGAAAAGACAGAGGAAACACCTGTAGCTTATATTCTTTGAAAACAGAGGATAAAATAATTTGTCATAATGAAAGATGGAACAGATCTGTGAAGATGTGAGGGAAACACCTACTGACTTTGAGTAACTCCAGATTCATTAATTCTTTGAAAGTAACAGAAATGTTTATTTGTCCTTCTCAAAGACGGAAGTTGTTGGTGTGCTTATTGTTACAGCAAGGGAACCTCACCTATCACCTGGTTGACGCAAAAGAACAGATTCTGAAATCGACCAAGTCAGACTTTGATGGGGTGGCGGTAATAGACATGGAGAACTGGCGCCCCACATTCGGCCACAACTTTGACTCCCTGAACGAGTACCAAAAGGTGTCGGAGGAGATCGTCAGGGCACGCTACCCAAAGCTGAACAGCACACAGGTGAAAGCTGAGGCAGCCAGAGAGTTTGATGCAGGAGCCAGGTCAGTATTGCACAGATTTGTATTTGTATTTGTATTTATTTTTATCACAACAGATTTCTCTGTTTGAAATTTGGGCTGCTCTCCCCAGGGAGAGTGCGTCACTATACTACAGCGCCACCCATTTTTTTGTATTTTTTCCTGCGTGCAGTTTTATTTGTTTTTCCTGTCGCAGTGGATTTTTCTACAGAATTTTGCCAGGAACAACCCTTTTGTTGCTGTGGGTTCTTTTACGTGCGCTAAGTGCATGCTGCAAACGGGACCTCAGTTTATCGTCTCATCTGAATGATTAGCGTCCAGACCACCACTCAAGGTCTAGTGAAGGGGGAGAAAGTATCGGCGGCTGAGCCGTGATTCGAACCAGCGCGCTGAGATTCTCTGGCTTCCTAGGTGGATGCGTTACCTCTAGGCCATCACTCCACTGCTTTGAATCACAAGGTTGGTCCAGTGGTGCAGAACAAACTGCCCTTCGAAGTCCATCACATGGATTCCACAGTTTGGTTTAAAACCATGTCACAAAACACATCTCTTCCATTCTGCTTTAACATCTTATTGATAAATGTGCTTCTTGAAGTTCTGTTGGTGGCGTGTGTGTTTGTGAGTGTGCGGGTGTGTTTGTTTGTTTGTTTGTGTATGTGTGTGTGTGTGTGTGTGTGTGTGTGTATAAATAACCGCTAGTTAGAACAGTTGACACAGTCTCTGAAGGATCTCATGGCAGTGTTTGTTTGATGATATAAAAAATGTTTATCAAAATAAGTATAACATACTGTAATGCCCTTTAAGCTGGACATTTAATGTATGCACTAAAATACTTGATGATTTCATGTGATGATGCCAGCCAACTTTGTGATTTGCTGGACATTGAAGAAGAGCGTGACTGTGCGCATGTGTTGAAAGTAAAATCTCAGTGACTCATAGACTGAAAATTGTATGTGTAAATGATTTGATATATGTAATTTGATTAGAAGGCATGGAAAATATGCAGATATTATGCACATATGAACTTATATGACTGTACCAGTATTAACAATAAGATACATTCGCCAAGTCGTGAACAAAAAAGTTAACGATTATACTGTTAATCACTTTGTGGGTGTGCATAGTTCTTTTGTGTAGTCTCAGGTGTTGCTGGAGGTGGTTGTGGGCTGTTGCACAAAGGAGTCATCTAGATCATCAATGCTGAAAGGACAACAAATGTTTACATGATGACTCATGTGACCTCATTTAAGTGAATGACTTATTACATGGTTATGACGTAGGACTTATAACTTTTTAAAAAAAAGAAGAAAAAAACAGCTTAGACTTATTTTGCTTAAGAAAGATTCGGAAGAGATCGTTGCAATACATCGTCAGTCAAGAAAAGGCCAACAGTTGTTTAAGTTTTCTTGTTGGAAGAGGCTTTCTGTGTAATTTATTTCATGCAGCCAAGACAGTTTGGTTAAACATAAGTAATGTTGCAGAGATGAGCATTGTAGCTGCATCTATCCAGAGGTTTGATACCAGAAAAATACTATTATTTGTGTTGTGTTTCATATAGTGTTTCATATAATTTGTATTCAAAATACTATCATTATTTGTGTTGTGTTTCATATAGTTTGTATTCTGTTTCTGATAGTTGTGTTATTTGAATTGTTTAGGTTTAATTTTGGTGCAAAATACTGTTGTTGCTATAGAATCATGTCCTCCATGCGTCAAAAGGGGTCAAAGCATTAAATATTCTTGATTCTTGTTACATGCATGGTGTATGTGATGCATATATATATATATATATGTGTGTGTGTGTGTGTGTGTGTGTGTGTGTGTGTGTGTGTGTGTGTGTGTAACTTTTTATTGTAAAATACCACAAGCTCACTGCCTTGGAAGTATGAACATTAATGTCAGCATTATTATTATTATTGAATCTAATTATGATATAAAAAAACAACAAAAGGGCTGGGGCAGGAGGGGTTATGGTTTGTTTTGTTTTTTTTAAATTTTTAGTTGTTTGTTTTTTAATTGTATCTTTTGTTGCTTCAGTTGCTTTTTTGCTTGATTAGGGTTTGCTTGATGAGTTATACTGTTGTATCATTGTATATTTTCACTCTGACTGGATATTCTTTCTGTCTTATCAATCTATCTATCTATCTATCTATCTATCTATCTATCTATCAATCAATCAATCTATCAATCTATCTGTCTATCTATCTATCTATCTATCTGTCTATATATCTATCTGTCTGTCTATCTCTCTACACACACACACACACACACACACACACACACATATAGTAAAAGGATATTCATCTATATATAATCAGAATGATCTGCTGGATATAGTGTTGTCAATGTGTGTGTGTGTGTGTGTGCGCGCGCGTGTGTGTGTGTGTGTGTATTTTGTTTTTTTAACAGGTTGTTCATGGAAGGCACACTCAACTTGACCAATGCTCTGAGACCATGGGGACACTGGGGTTACTATGGCTTCCCTCGCAACTGGGGTGGAGATTCCAATGACCAGTAAGCGTTCAGAAGTTTCAGTTTCAGTTTCAAGGAGGTGTCTTTGTTTACTTGACAGTTAACCACTTTGAAGGTTGATGAAGTTTAGATGCATTTGTAAGGTACGTTTTTGAAACCTGTGGGTGTGAAATAACATCAAAACTGTTCGGAAGTTTGTGATAAGAATGGATGTTTGGATATACATTATTTGTACCTGGATGGAACCTGAATGGAAATATTGTTGTGTGTCTTTTGTGACAGTGCCCATGGATAGTTTTGGAGAGATTTGTTGATAATGAACTAGAAATTTTTTTTTTGTATGAAAGGATCTGGGATCAAAACGTAAGATCAGAATTGTTCTGTATGCATATGTTTTTGTGTGGTGTGTTTGTGCATGTGTAGGAGATGAGTGTTGGGGTGTATGTTGGGGTTGCGTATGTGTGATGTGTGTGAATGTTTATGTGCTTGTGTGTGTGTGTGTGTGTGTGTGTGTGTGTGTGTACATGCATGTGAGTGTGCGTGTGTGTGTGAGTGTGTGTGTGTGTGTGTGCATGTTCATGCTTGTGTACCCCTGCTTTCACTCTCTGATGCTTTGCAACATCATCCACAATGATAAAAATGTTGAGGCATGCTGTGGTCTTCAGCCTGGCCTACCTGTGGCGAGCCAGCAGAGGTCTATTCCCCAGGATCTACATGCAGGACTCCACCCCCTTCTCCCAGGGGAAGAAGGAAGTCTACGGCCAGGTGAAGGAGGCGCTGCATGTGTGGGCAAAGTTCTCCTCACCAGACACCCTGATTCTGCCCTACAGCCTGTGTCAGAACAACGGCACCAACTTCTTTTCCTTGGTGAGCGACTTTCAGTTTCAGTTATTTTTCAGCTTGTTAGGGTCACTGATTCTGCCCTACAGCCTGTGTCAGAACGACGGCACCAACTTCTTTTCTCTGGTGAGTGACTTTCAGTTTCAGTTATTTTTCAGCTTGTTAGGGTCACTGATTCTGCCGTACAGCCTGTGTCAGAACAATGGCACCAACTTCTTTTCCCTGGTGAGTGGCTTTCAGTTTCAGTTATTTTCAGCTTGTTAGGGTCACTGATTCTGCCGTACAGCCTGTGTCAGTACAACGGCACCAACTTCTTTTCCTTGGTGAGTGACTTTCAGTTTCAGTTATTTTCAGCTTGTTAGGGTCACTGATTCTGCCTTACAGCCTGTGTCAGAACAACGGCACCAACTTCTTTTCCTTGGTGAGTGACTTTCAGTTTCAGTTACTTTTCAGCTTGTTAGGGTAAGTGATTCTGCCTTACAGTCTGTGTCAGTACAACGGCACCAACTTCTTTTCCCTGGTGAGTGACTTTCAGTTATTTTTCAGCTTGTCAGGGCCACTCGCCTGATTTGCTGTAAGATGCTCTCGGTAGTTTCATGGCACACATGGGTGTACTGAGCATGGGTTTGGGCAGTGGGTTGCTCTGCTGGTTTCAGGTGATGAAGCTGAGTTCAGTTTTAGTTTTAAGTATCTTAAGGAGGTGTCGCTGCGCTCGGACAAATCCATATACACACCACACCACATCTGCCAGGCAGATGCCTGACCAGCAACGTAACCCAACGCGCTTAGTCAAGCCTTAAATGACATGAATATTATATTTGTGTACCTATCTGAGTGGACTTTTTCTACTGACAAAATTTTGCCACATGACAACACTCTTGTTGCCATGGGTTCTTTTTCAATATGACAAGTGCATGCGGCACACAGGACCTCTGTTTATCATCTCATCCAAATGACTAGACAGTCACTTTGATTTTCAGTCAAACTTTGGAGAAACGGCAAGAGCCGGATTCAAACCCAGACCCTCACAGGCTCTGTATTGGCAGATGAGCATCTTAACCATTCTGCCACCTTCCTCTGATGAAGTTGAGTCAAAGCCAATCATGTGTATGCTTACACTGATCAGATTTTGATCAGATTAAAAGAAAAGAAGTGGTCTTTCTTCTTCTTTTTTTGTTTTCTCTTTTAAACAAATGAAAAGGCTTACCATGATGAACAGTATGCAGAGTGCTATCCCCAGATCAAACCTTGATTATCATGCACTTTTTGTAAACAGACAGGACAAGGCATACACAGTATCTGTCAAGAACTCATCACTTCACATTCATTCACTCATGTCTCCTTTTTCCCACCCTGTCAACAAAAAACCAGGAAAACTTGACCCTGGCAATTGGCCTACCAGGCCAGATGGGATCGGCAGGAGTGGTGCTGTGGGGGTCGTCGGGGTCATTCCACACACATGACGAATGCCAGCTGCTGCAGAAGTACGTCAACACGACGCTGGGCCCCTACGTCAAGAACCTGACACGCTTTCTGTCCGACTGCAGCGCCTTTTACTGCAGCGCGCACGGTCGCTGCGTGGAGAAAGGCTTGGAGGCCGCGGTGCAGCAGCAGCGCCTGCTCCGCAAACAGAGGCACTGCCTCAATGAGGACCTGTTGAGGGAACTGGGAGGGGCTGGTGACGGAGCGGACACTGTACGTCTTGTCCAGGGTCTGGATGGTGCCTCCTCCCCTTCCCCTTACGAGAACTACGTCTGTCGTTGTCTGCCCGGCTGGTCAGGGCAGCACTGCGAGAAGAGAGCGTGTGGGGGGAAATAGATGCGGTGATTGTGTTCTGATTGTCAGTAGGGGATTAACCTGGTTTTGAATTTTGCTGGGATCTTGTACATACAAAGGTGATAAAAAGATAGCATGTTGGGCGAAAAGATGTTGTGATTGTGTCTTTGGACATGATGAAAACTGTATTATGAATTATGTTGGGATCTTGTATATGCAAAGGTGTTAACAGGAGAGTGTGTGGGGCGAAGATGTGATTATGTCTTTGGGTTTGATGAAATCCTTTTTTTCTTTAAAAACATTTCTTTTGTTGGGGATCTTGTATGCAAAAAGGTGCTTCAAAATCTTGCTTTGAAGTTTTTGGGATCTTAAATGTGAAATGGTGCTTTGAATTTGTTGGGATCTTTTATAGATAAAGATGTTTAAAGAATTGTTGGCACAGTGTTTGACATTATAAATATGAAATTGTGCATCTGAAATAAATATATTGGAAGAAAATTGCCATGCTTTGATGGCACCAATCGACACTTTTAAAAAAACAACATCTTTATTCAGTTTTGGTAGGTCAGTATTTACAAAACAATGGACTTGAAAAGCACAGAAAATCACTCTTTGTAAGGGCTGAGTTTGATTCTAAAATTCATAAGAAAAAGTAGATAAAAAGGAAAAAAAGAAAAAGGAAAAAAAGACATTCATAAGAACATAGATTAACAGATTGACAGACGGATTGACAGACAAGCAGACAAATTACATACGTTGGATGATATCATGAAGTGTTGTAATTCATTTGTTTTAAACAAAATGTGAAGGACCTTATATGTGCACACCCTTTTCTTGCACAATTCATGAAATGACAATCCAATGAGGGTGACTGATTTTCGTTGATCATAAAAAGGTGAGTAACCATTTGTGATCAATGAAGCAATCTACACTTTGTTGTACACGTATCTAGGACAATCTGTGATAATGATATACGATGTGAAAACTAACCATATCTTTTGTGGACACAAACATCACAGATGAATGTAAAAAAGCACAGAAATTGGTGAAAATGTTCTGAGCAGTGTAACTGCTCATTGTATTATTTATGTAAACTTGTGCATTTTATTCTCAATATTCTCATGAAAATTGCTCAAGCTAATCAAATGTACCATTGTACCTTTTTAGTTTACAGAATATATTACATATTTGTGTGCAAGGTCTGTTTTCATTTGTGTTATAAAGAAATACACACTCAGTTTGTATTCATTTGTGTCTCATTTGACATGTCTGAGACTGATAACTGTGATTACAATTTCCCCTCAAATATATAAGTGATTCCAGAATTATTTACATTTCTTATTGTCAAGTTTGCAGAGTGAGTACTATATATTTACTGTATTCACTGACATGATTTGTGTGACCCAAAACACAGGCAGCTTGGAATAAAATTTATTTAGCTTGCACAGTATTGTGTTGGACTTTCAATCTGAGGGTGTTTGAATGCTTTTGGAAATTGGGTATTGCTTAGATACATAAGTTAAAAACATGTTTCAGAAATGACTGGAGCAGAAATGTTTTATTTTAAATTTTACTGACGTATCTGTCAGTTCCAAATGAATTCAAAGCATTGTACACATCATGATATACAGTAGGTGGGTGTCCATGTCAGAACTCTTTTTTTTTTAAGAAAAACTTAGATTTTTTGGCCCATGAAATAAAGCACTTGAACTCATGTCATCATTCTTTGATAACATAGAACAGCTGTGCTGATCAACAGGCACAAATCGTCTATTAAGACGGTCAAATATGGTGTGCCTGAAGGTTCTGTCCTGGGATCAAGACTGTTTTCAATGTTTACACATGGTTTGCTTTCGTCTTTGACAGTAAATTGTGAAATATTTGTAGATGACATGACCCTGAACAATAGTAATTCCAAAAAGATTGAAGTATGGTCATTTTTACAAACAGATAAAAATCAATCAGATGAATAGAGTTCCTTCGTTAAACTATTTTGTTCTCTCTCACTGCCCTCCTCTCTCTCTCTCTCTCGCTCTAGCTCACACACACACACACTCTCTTCTTCCATCACACACACACACACACACACACACACACACTCACATACACACACACACACACACACACACATTTGCTCACTCACTCACTCACTCAGTCAGATTTTCATTTTTGCAACACGTTTTGCTCCCCAATATTCTTTCGAGGAACTGTCAGACTATATAAAATAGTGTGTCGTGTTGTGTGATGTGTGTTGGATCATAGAGACCTGTGACCAGCACTGTTGGCCTCACACTACTTATAGCTTCACATTGTTGACTTTAGGGTCGCCGTTTCTTCCGTCCAGATTGATATTCTGTTTGATTATTGGCTTTACTACAGTTAAGGAAACACACATACACAAATAAGAAGAACAAAACCGAATTAAACCAATAACAACAAGACAACAAGAAGAACCAAAAAACAAACGATTGAATGGATAAACACGAAACACAACACATCCACAGCAGTGCGCGCGCACACACACACACACATACAAGCACGTACACACGCATGCTCAAGCACGCATGCACGCGCGCACACACACATACACACTGACAGACAGACAGACAGAAAGGCACACACACACACAGAGCATACACACGCATGCACGCGCGCACACACACAGACGCACACACACACACACACACACACACACACACACACACAGCGAAACGAACATTAAAACCAATCATTTAATTAAAAAACAACAACAACAACAAAAAACAAACGAACCAAGCTCAAGCCCTATACAAAACAACGTTACTTTTGCTACCCGCATTAAGTGGTGTGTGGCCCTCAGTGGCTGTCTCGTTTCCTGTGAAGTTGGCAGGAAACTGACAACAGGTTTGTGATGACCTCACAGCCTGTCCTCTGTCTCCCCTGTCCTGTCTTGACATAAGTCATTGTCGCTCGCTCTCACTTCCCTTCCTCCTCCAAGACTTCTTTTGCGAGTGGCGTAGTGGTTAAGACACCAACTGTCTGTCTGTCTGTCTGAAGTGTTTAATCGATGGAATAAGTTCGTGGTGGTGAGCTGCGAATAAAGGCATTACAATACAATGCAGGAGATTGTTGTGCCATGCAATACAGTGCGAATACAATGCAATGCATCGCAGTATGTACAGTGCAATGCAATGCAATGCGTGTGACTATAGGATGCCAGTGTCAACGGATTTGAGTCCCATGTACGCCGTACTGTAATTTTTTTTAACCCCCCCCCCCTCTCTCTCTCACCCTCCCCCCCCCTCCCACAATATCTGAAGCGATGGTCTGGGTGCTAGTCGTTCGGATGCTGGAGATGATGAACCGAGGCCCCGTGTGCAACATACACTCAGTGCACGTAAAAGAACCTGTGGCAACTGAACGTTTTGTCCCAGGCACAATCATGCAGAAAAATCTGCTTTGATACAAAAACAAATAAACAAATGTAATCAGTGCACAGAGAGAGGGGGGGTGGGGGAGGCGAGAGAGAGAGAGAGAGGGGAGCGGGCAGAGGTAGGAGGGCGGGAGAGAGAGGGGGGGCGGGGAGGGTGGTGAGGTCGGAGGGGGGGGGGGGGAGAGAGAGAGAGGGGCGGGGGTGGGGGCGAGAGAGGGAGCGGGGAAAAAAGAGAGGGGACAAAACCTGAAGGTGGCGACGCATTCTCTTTGGGATGATCAGCTTTGAAATTCACACAGGGAGATCTGGTGTGACAAAAAACAAACCAACCAAAAACAAACAACAAAAAAACCCAGTAACAGAGTACCATACAATACAATCTTGAACGGCTCAACGTGGAACTGTACAGGCCATAGTACAGTACAGAATAAGTAACCTGTACATTCACCACAGTGCAGCGCAGTGTAATACAATAATACAATTGGCTTAAACTTCAGAAGACACCACACAAACAAGCAACGCATGCCCCTCTCATTGGCTGAACACAAACAACAATCAAAAAACAAAACGAGCATGGCAAAAGCCGATGATGGAGTCTCCCGTTGGACCGACGGATGAGTAGGCAGGCAGGCTTATCTGTCGGTGCGTGTCCTCATATGGGAGAAGATGCCGATTCTGGATGCGCAGCACTTCCCAAAGGTGTTGCAAGGGAAAATGTCTCCAGAAGTTGAGCCCTGTCTTCCTTCGCTCACGCTTCTCTTTAATGGCCAGCGTTCTCTTGTTTTCAAACGTCTTTATGCCACTAGAGCACAGCATCCTCCAGCGAGAGCGGTCAAGGGCATCAGTTTCCCAGGAAGCGATGTCACAGGCTTTCAGGTTTGTCTTCAAGGTGTCCTTGAAGCGCTTGCAGGGTCTTCCAAGTTCTCGGTGGCCTTCCTTCAGTTGGCCATACAAGAGCATCTTCAGGATCCTGCTGTCTGTCATGCGGACAACGTGTCCTGTCCAGCGTAGCTGGCACTGGATCAGCAGGCTTTCGATGCTGGGCAGGCTGCTCCTCTCTAGGACCTGGGGATTGGAGACCCGGTCTTGCCACTTTATGCCGAGGATCTTTCTTAGGCATCTCTGATGAAACTGCTCAAGTTGTTGAATGTGACGGCGATACGTCGTCCATGTTTCACAGCAGTACAACAAGGTGGTCAGCACGACAGCTCTGTAGGTTTTGATTTCGGTGCTGAGCCTGATGCCTTTGTTGTTCCACAGCCTGTTGTTGAATCTGCTAAAGGCGGAGCTGGCCTTGGCGATGCACAGCGTCACTTCTGTATCAAGGGCTCCGTTGCTGCATAGGGTGATGCCCAGGTAACAAAACTTGTCGACTGACTTGATCTCTGTGTCATCGATCTTGATTGCAGGTGGGGATGAGGCACTGGCGTTCTGTGAGCTAGGTGGCTGGTACATGGACTCGGTCTTGCTGAGGCTGATGGTGAGTCCAAAGCGCCTGCAGGAGGTCGAGAACCTGTCCATAATGAACTGCATGTCCTCATGGGTGTGTGCAGCAAGTGTGCAGTCATCAGTGAAGAGGAACTCTCTCAACAGTGCCTCAAACACCCTGGACCTGGCATGGAGTCGCCGCATGTTGAAAAGTTTACCATCTGTGCGAAACTGAATGTAGATGTCCCTGTCACAGTCTTGGAAGGCATCAATCAGCATGGCAGAAAAGAGAATGGAGAACAGTGTGGGTGCCAGGACGCAGCCCTGCTTCACTCCATTTACCACAGGGAACGGATCCGACAAGTCAGTATTTTCCTGTACTCTCGCCTGCATGCCATCGTGGAATGACGCAATCAGTTGGATTAGGCTCTCTGGGCAGCCGAACGTTAGAAGGATCTTCCACAAACCACGGCAGTTCACCGTGTCGAAGGCCTTAGTCAGGTCTACAAAGACCATGTGGAGCTCCTTGTTCTGCTCACGGCACTTCTCTTGCATCTGGCGTACGGCAAACACCATCTAATATGTTCCCCTGCCTGAGCGGAAGCCGCACTGTGCTTCAGGGTTGACTGTGTTGGAGACATGGTCAACCAGTCTGTTCAGTATGATGCGGGCGAAGATCTTGCCGACGATGCAGAGGAGAGAGATTCCACGGTGGTTATCGCAGGATGTTTTCTCTCCCTTCTGTTTGTAAATGTGGACAATTGAAGCATCCTTGAAATCCTGGGGGACCTCCACTCTCTCCCAGATAGACTGGAACAGGGCGATCAGCTTGTCTGTCAGCACCTCGCCTCAGTACTTGTAGATGTCAGCATGGGTTCCATCCGCTCCTGGTGCTTTTCCTGACGTTGTCAGCTTCAGGGCCTTCCGGGTCTCGGCCTTGATGGGAGGGGCAGCTAGCGAATCAATGACTGGTAGCTGTGGGAGGGCTGCAATTACCTCGTCAGATACGGACGAGTCCCTGTTGAGGAGGGTGTTGAAGTGCTCTGCCCAGCGGGCAAGGATGTCTTTCTTGTCTGTCAGGAGGGTGGTCTGGTCCAAGGCTCAGACAAGGGTTGATCCTGTGACTCTCGGCCCATACACAGCTCGGAGACAATCATGGGAGGTCTTCATGCCGTGAGCATCAGCAGCGGACTGAAGCTCTTCGGACTTTCTCTCCTACCAGGTGTTTTTCATCTCACGCAGCCTCTTCTGTACGAGTTTGCAGACTGGTCCTTCTTCCTCTGGCAGTCTTTATCGGAAATGTGATCCTGATGCCGTATATGGAGTGTGTTCAGGAACTTGGAGATTCCAGAAGCGTTCTCGTCAAACCAGTCTTTGTGGCTCCTCTGTACAAAGCCGAGTGTGTCAGATGCTGCTGTGTACACAGCATCTCTAAAGGTGCTCCATACCTCTTCTAAATCAGTCGATTCAGGAATTTCTTGGAGAGCTGCTTGGATTTGCTGCTGCAGCACGTCCTTGGTGATAGGGAGGTGGTGGATGTTCAGCTTCCTAGGGGGTTTCTGCCTGGCTGGTTGGAGCTTGACTGCAAGTCTGATGTTTATCTTGCTGCGTACCAGGCGATGGTCCGACCAACAGACTGCTCCTCTCATGCAGCGTGTAATGGAAACATCACCTCTGTCCCTCTGCCGGACAATCGCATTGTCCAGCATGTGCCATTGCTTGGATCGGGGGTGCATCCATGTGTTCTTGTACTTGTCCGCTTGTTGGAAGAGGGTGTTGGTGATGGTCAGTCCATGCTGCGCGCAGAGCGAGAGCAAAAGCAGTACGTTGGAGTTGCACTTGCCAGTACCGTGCTGTCCTAGGACTTTTGGCCACGAGCAGAAGTTCACGCCGACGCGGGCATTGAAATCCCCAAGGATGATCAGCTTGTCCTTTCTGTCTACCGCTGAAATGGTGCGGCTGAGCTCCTCGTAGAAAGCTTCTTTGATGTCGTCAGGGTTGGTCATCGTCGGGGCATAGCAGCTGATGACTGTGGAGAAACGATCCTTGGACAGCTTCAGACGCAGGGTCATCAGCCTATCGTTTATCTCACGTGGAAGGCTGTCAAGCTGTCGTGCACACATACACTACACACACACACACACACACACACACACACACACACCCACCCACCCACACACACACACACACACACACACACACACATGCCCCCTCAATGGCTGAACACAAGCAACAATAAACAAAACCAAACGAGCATGGCAAAAGCAGAAACAAGCCAAACAGCAAAGCAACAGTCTGAGGTCTGAGCGCAACGCAGTGAAGTGAATAATATATTATCTGCACACCTCCACTACTGTACTCCAAAGGGCGTCACGAGACACGTTACTAAAGAAACGACTTTAGACATATTAATTTAGGAGAAAATGAAGTTGTGCGTGTGGCACTCTCTCTCTCTCCGTGTGTGTGTGTGTGTGTGTGTGTGTGTGTGTGTGTGCGTGCGCGCACGCAAGCACGTGTGTGTTCGTGCGAGCACGTGTGTATGCGAGCACGTGTGTGTGTGTGTGTGTGTGTGTGTGTGTGTGTGTGTGTGTGTGTGTGTGTGTGTGTGTGTGTGAGCGCATGTGTACATGTGTGGTTGTTTCTATTTTCGTGTGTGTGTGTGTGAGGGCGCGCGCGTGTGTGCATGTGTGGTTGTTTCTCTTCTCGCGCGCGTGTGTGCGTGTGTGTGTGTGTGTGTGTGTGTGTGTGTGTGTGTGTGTGTGTGTTCCGTCCCTTAAAATGTAGGAAGAGAGCAGCAGTCGTGGTGGCAGATTCCCGCATAATATCAACGGGGCCAGCACACAACGTCGTCGTCATTTTGTGTCGCGCTCACTCAACCAGGTCTCTGCCGAGAAGAGTTTCCAGCTTTCTGACAAGTAGAAAGTGGATTTTGCTCAAGCGTGCAGTGACTTGACAGGCTGGTGTATCTCCACCTGGACTGTGGCCTTCAAGTCAGTTTGAACATCGCATCACAAGGTGGTTAGTGCGAACACTATTGACGACGTGTCTTGTCTGTGTGTTCAAGTCTGAGTCTGTCAGATTAAGTCATATCTGGTCAGGTCAAGCCAGGTCAGGTCAGATCAAGCCAGAGCAGATCAGGTCAGGTCAGAACAGGTCAGGTCAAGACATACGACAAGTTGGTTCAGTGAAATAACGGATGTTGAAATCAAATATATTAATTCAGGTCAGGCTAGGTCATATGAAAAGCTACTTGAGTGAGACGATGAAGGAAGTGTCTAATCAAATCAAATAAAATAGATCAAATCAAATCACGTCACAGGTAAGGTCACATGACAAGCTTGGTGAGTGAAACAATGGACGAAGAGTGATACCAACTCAACTCAAATGAGATCGGGAAAGGTCAGGTCAGTCAGATCAGGTCAGGTCTTCTTCTTTTTATTCGTTCGTGGGCTGCAACTCCCACGTTCACTCGTATGTACACGAGTGGGCTTTTACGTGTATGACTGCTTTTACCCCGCCATGTAGGCAGCCATACTCCCGTTTTCGGGGGTGTGCATGCTGGGTATGTTCTTGTTTCCATAACTTACCGAACGCTGGCATGGATTACATGATCTTTAACGTGCGTATTTGATCTTCTGCTTGCGTATACACACGAAGGGGGTTCAGGCACAAGCAGGTCTGCACATAATATGTTGACCTGGGGGATCGGAAAAAATCTCCACCCTTTACCCACCTGGCGCCGTTACCGAGATTCGAACCCGGGACCCTCAGATTGAAAGTCCAACGCTTTAACCGGTTACTCGGCTATTGCGCCCGTCAGGTCAAGTCAAAATACTCAAGACGCCCTTTCGATACATCTAGAGTGATCTTAGAAAGCGAGACGTCTGCAACAAGATGGTTAACAGAGGTCACTGGGTGAAGTAAAAATTGTGGTCACTGTAGCAACTGTTGACAGGGTGTATTAACATTTCCAACTGTACTATATGCTATGCTATGCTATGCTATGCTATGTTATGACATGGATATCCTCGGTCAGAGACCAAACTTGAACACGGAGTCATTTACACAACAGGCTGTCTACCTGGGTGGATCCGACTGACAGCTGTCAGAGACTCTGTGTGTGTGTGTGTGTGTGTGTGTGTGTGTGTGTGTGTGTGTGTGTGTGTGACAGACAGACAGACAGACAGAGACGGAGACAGAGAGACATGGACAGAGAGAGACAGAGATAAGAGAGAAAGAGAGGCAGACAGTCACATTACAGAGAGATAGGAGTGATATATTATGAGGGTGTGAGAGAGGTCATTTGACGTCACTGCTCGTTTCGTTTTTCTCTCTGTTTGCCTGTCTGTTCGTATCTCTATCTATCTGCAGGTTTCTCTCTCTCTCTCTCTCTCTTTTTGTTTGTCCATTCGTGTGTCTGTCCAATGTGGAGGGTCTCAGTGTTTCCACTGTACAGAGCTGCCGTCTTCCCTGTTTCCTGCCATGTTTTAAAATTTTTTATATATATATATATATTTTTTTTTTAATAAAATAAACCTGCTGTTAGATTGTGTACATCTGCCCGCTTTGCATGCTTCGAGTGGAATGCTTGTTCAGTTTGTTGTTGTTGTTGTGGTTGTTGTTGTGGTTGTTGTTTTCCCTCTCCATCTGTCTCCCCAATTCTCTCTGTCTCCCCGATTCTGTCTGTCTGTCTCTCTGTCTGTGTCTGTCTGTCTGTGTTTCTGTCTGTCTCTGTGTTTTTGTGCATCACTGTCTGTCTGTCTGTTTGTCTCTCTCTCTCTCTCTCTCTCTCTCTCTCTCTCTCTGTCTCCGTCTCTGTCTGTCTGTCTGTCTCTTTCTTTCTCGGTGCGTATATGATCTTTAATTGAACCCATGTTTTATCAAAATCCATATATTTTCAGATCCAATCTACTTTTGGCGTAAAAAAAGTGAAAATGTCTGGACGAATTTGGTTTTATTTGTCCACAAAGCTATGACGGTGCTGTATATTAGTACCACTTAGCCTTTTGGATGTATTCATAAATTATGTATTTCATTTGTGCGTATCTTTATTTACATTTATATGGAATTTAATAATTATGTAATAATCCCTTCAGAGAGGCGCCATGGCCTACTCCGAATTAGATATCTGCATTTACATTGGCATTGGCATTCGGTGCGTGTATGTATGTATGTAATGTACGTATGTGATAAATAGAACAATACTCAGAGAAACAGACAGACAGACAGCTACCTAGGTGAACAAAAATAGATGGATAGATGGGCAGATAGAAAGAATTGGTGGAGTTTCAGTTTCAGTTTCAGTTGCTCAAGGAGGCGTCACTGCGTTCGGACAAATCCATATTTTGTGGATCGATCGGTAAATCACTGAAAAACACATAAACAAAACAAAACAAAAAACAAAACAAAACAAAACAAAAAACCCGCAACAACAACACTGAAACAAATGAACTGAAGTAAACAAGCGAATAAACGAATAGATAGATAATTAATTAACCGAACTAACTACTTATTCAGTAACTTACTTGAGGGGGTGCAAGCTGAAGGAAAGCGTCAAATAGCAGTGGCTTGAAGTTGTGTCCCTTTATCTGAGCATGGATTACTGTTCTTTGTTGTTGACCTCTTAAGATGTTCCAGGCATTGCAGATAAACCATTTGTTCATTGCCTTTTGTACGATAACACGATTTATGTGTTTGACAAAGGGCTTATTGGTTTAAAACCCCCTCACTGCTAATGGGAAAAAAAAATAGTAGAAAGTGGTGTTTCAAGTCATAAAACAATTTCCAAAACAATGAGCCCAAAACTGAGAAAAATAGTCTGGAGATAATTATACCACTCTAGATAAACTGCGTGAGAGCTAGTTCCCCCTTATTCTGATGACGTCATCAGTGACGTCACTATGCATGTGTCACGTACGTGCAGGGGCAGTGAAGGTGGTTTTAATCAGAGTAGCTGGTTCTTTAATATATTTTCTTCATGTAATACATCAAGAAAGTTATGAATAGATGCAACAGTCTCCTTTTTTTTATATTAGGTATTCTCTCCCTTCCTTTTATTTGTATCGTGTGATATCGCCTTTTACGGCCATCGGGTTGGTGAATTCACACCCACTGTGTCTAGTGATCGGCATATGGAGGCGGGGCCCAGTTATCTGCTTCCGCCGTTCATTTTAACCTCCCCGCCCCCTCCCCCAAGCCCAAGTCAAGTAGCCTACCCATACACAACTGGATGGAGTGAGGAAGATCGGAGTAAAGTGCCTTTCCCAAGAACAAAACATCATGCCGAAACAGGATCTTCGAATCTTGATCACTGGTGCACACTGAATCAGAATTCCAACGACTTACAGATTTTGAAAAAAACAAAACAAAACAAACAAACAAACAATACAAAGACAACAGCAACAACAACAACAACAACAAACAAACAAACAAAACAACAACAACAAAAAAACAACAACAACAACAAAAACAAAAAAACAACAACAACAAACAAACAAAAAAACCTTCACGTCACCAAAGGGCGAAAGCAGAATAGATGAAAGAAACATTTCATCATTTCGATTTAGCAGGGGTCAGGCTCTGGATTCTGACGTTTGAGGTTTCACAGTTGATAATTACTGCACTGATGTATTACTAGTAAGAGTTTACAGAAGTTATCTTGATTTGCAGGAATTATGATACCGTCGTTCTAATCAGTCTGTAATTACAATACCATTATTTAGGTTTCAGAAAAACAAAACAAAACACACACGCACGCACACACACACACACACACACACACACACGCACACACACACACACACACAACCAAACAAAAAACAACAACAACAAAAAAAACAACAAACAAACAAAAAAACAACAACAAAAAAACACAATAAAAACACAACAACAACAAAAAACCCAAAAAACCGACACCAGTACAGGGAAGTGATGAGCAATGGAAGACACATCTAGTATAATTTTGAACATTTTGTCTTATGTACTTTGAAGTAAAAAAAAGCTGTGTATTTCTAACGTGTTGCGCCTGTAATTTTTTTTTTTTTCGTATGTTGTCTTTGAGCCATGTTGTGTTGGTTATATTCGGCTTTAAACCCCCCCCACCCCCCACCCCACGCCACCCTCACTCTCCCACCCGCCCGCCCTTCCCGTCCCTCCAACACACTTCCTAGGCTGGTGCTTGTTCATTAAAAGTTTGGAAATTCTGTAAAGCAAGCACAAGGAAGCTTCAAGGAGTAGGGGTGGGAAACAAAAGAAAGGAAAAAAAGAAGCATGAATTGTATGAGTGAGAAGAAGAAGGGTTAGGAGGTGAGAGGAGTGTGGTGTCATTTAATGCAGCAAGGGAAGCGGTACACACACACACACACACACAGAAGGCTTTGTGCACCACCACCCCCACCCCCGTGCTCCCCCGGGCCCTCCGCCCTCCCCATCCAACACACACGTCCAGCTTGTCTCTGTGTGACAGTAATGAATTAATCGCTGTCCTCTTCGAGACAGCTGGAGGGGCACAACACACACGCACGCACGCGCGCGCGCGCACACACACACACATCTGTCTGTGTGAACTCTCGCACTTTTCACGTGTGTGTGTGTGTGTGTGTGTGTGTGTGTGTGTGTGTGTGTGTGTGTGTGTGAGAGTGGGGGTTTGGGGGGGTTGAGTTTGAGTGTAGGTTTGTGTGTGGGTGGGTGTGAGTGTGTCGAGTGTGGATTTGTGGGTGGGTGGGTGTGAGTGTGGCATTGTGTGTAGGTGTGTGTTTGTGGGGGTTGTGTGTGTGTGTGACATGGACACACACACACACACACACACACACACACACACACACACACACACACACAGAGAGAGAGAGAGAGAGAGAGAGAGAGAGAGAGAGAGAGAGACATCGTGCTGACCACAGCACCAAAACCACTCTCCTTCACATCCTGAACAATCTACTGCTAGCCTCCGACTCAGGAAAAATGTCCATTCTCACTCTTGTCGACTTGTCAGCCGCCTTTGACACGATAGACCATTCAATCCTTCTTTCCCGTCTTCATTTTACATTTGGCGTCAACGGCACAGTTCTCAACTTGTTCAAATCTTATCTCACTGATCGATTCCAGTCCTCTCATCGTCGATAATTTCCAGTCTGAACCTGTTAAAATCAAACACAGAGTCCCACAGGGATCTGTTTTATGCCCAGTTGTCTTCACACTGTGCACTGCTCCTCCCACTGAAAATATCAACCACCATAATGTCAGTCATCATTCCTATGCTGATGGCGCTCAAATTCAGAGAGTGATACCCCTGAAAAATTGTCCTCGCTCTTGCAGGAAACATCTGAATGCTTCCTGGACATTAAAAACTGGATGACTCTAAATAAGTTACAATTGAACACAGACAAAACCGAAGCAATGATCATAGGAACTAAACAAAAACTCTCTTCCATCTGACACAATCAAAATTGGCAGTACATCCACCCCTCTTTCAAAGCTCAGTCAAAAATCTCGGCGTTGTCCTTGACAAAATACTCTCTATGCAAAAATTTATCAGTCAGACATGTCAATCATGCTACTGTCAATTGCGACGCATCAGTTCCATTCGGAAATATCTGCCCACTGACGCATCATCTAGACTTGTCGTTTCTCTCATTCTCTCTCGCCTTGACTACTGTAACTCTATTGTCTGTTTTGCGTGCTTTATCCATTCAGTCTCTTCAGCGTATACAAAACTCTGCTGCCCGCCTCGTCCTCAGAAAGAAAAGATTTGAGCACATCACTCCTATTTTGCAACATCTCCATCGGCTCCCTGTCTCACACAGAATAAAGTACAAGATCAGCACTCTATGTTATAAATGTATTCACAAATCTGCCCCTACCTATCTTTGTGGCTGCCTTCACCTCTACGCTCCATCTCGCTCTCTACGATCGGCTTCGGATCCACTATGTTTGCACATACCTAGATTCAAACACTCCACTGTTGGACACCGTTCTTTCTCTGTCTCTGGACCATGCATTTGGAATGAACTCCCTCTTTCGCTTCGTCAGGTCTCCGCACTCAGCTCTTTCAAGTCTGGCCTTAAAACCCACCTCTTCCCAAAATAGCCTCCCTCCCCTGCCTCTTTCTTGTCTTCAGTTTCTTCTTCAGTTTTAGAGTTATGCATGCGTGTGAATGACTGGTGTGAAAGCGCTTTGATTTGTCTCTGCACAAGATTCAGCGCTATATAAATTTTCTTCTTCTTCTTGCAGAAGTGCAAACATGCACACACACACACACACACACACACACACACACACACACACACACACACACACACACACACACACACACACACACACAGAGCATTATATATATTGTGTGCAAATGCGGAGTAGTTTAAACACACACAGAAAATGTGTGGAATTTCTTTGATGAAAGAAGTGGGATGAATAAAATCATACTTTTTTTTTTTTTACACCAGGGCGAAGAAACAAAATTGAAATGAAAGTAACATAACAAAAAGGAAAGACAAGTGGGGTTGCCTAGAGTAACGGCACTGTGGAAAACGGCACTGCCTAGAGTAACGGCACTGTGGAAAACGGCACTGCCTAGAGTAACGGCACTGTGGAAAACGGCACTGCCTAGAGTAACGGCACTGTGGAAAACGGCGAGGTGGCAGGATGGGTAAGACGTTTATCTGCAAATACAGTGTCTGTGAGGGTTTGGTTTCGAATCTCGCTCCTGCCCTTTCTTCCAAGTTTGACTGGAAAATCAAATTTTGAGCGTCTGGTCATTCGGATGAGACGATAAACCGAGGTCCCGTGTGGAGCACGCATTTGGCGCACTGAAAAAGAACCCATGGCAAAAAGAGTGTTGTCTCTGGCAACAGTTTGTAAAAGAAATCCACTCTGATAGGTACACAAATATATACTCATGCAGCCAAGGCCTGACAGTCGCGTTGAGTTATGCTGCTGTCAAGCATCTGCCTAGCAGATGTGGTAAAGCATATATGGATTCGTCCGAACGCAAGTGACGCTTTCCTTGAGAAACTGAACTGAAACTGAAACTGGAAAACGGCGATTCATAAAGAGAACTAAACAACAAGAATAACAACAACAACAACAACAACAACACATATACGACTTTAGAAAATTATCAGAAGCTCTGTAAGGTTTCTTTCTTATTGCTGTCCGTAATTTCATAGGATAAAAAAAAAGAAGAAAAAAAGAAAATCCATGTGCCTGGGCTGCTTTAGTTCTGCAGATGTGCCAGGTGACATCAGAGTCGACACTCTAACACACAAAACAAACAACCATACCTGAAACAATGACAGTCTCTGTTTGTGAACCTTCTTTTTGTTTCAGAAAAAAAAAAAAAAAAAAAGTTAAAGAGGGGCAACACGCCAAAGACGACAAAGGGCCACAACTCTACTTTTCCCGTTCCGGTGAATTTGTTGTGAGGAGAGTCGAACAAAATGGCGGTGCTGGGGCCTTTAGCCGCCGTGTTGTTGTTGTTGTTGTTGCCGGTGTGCATGGGCACTCCGGCTGGTCTGGGAGGTCTTGGGAGTTTTGCCATTGGCGGTGGTCAGTATGGTTTTCAGTCTCGTCATTTATTTATTTATTTGTTGTTTTGTTTTGTTTTTTATTCTACTTTATTTTTGTTTTATTTTATTTCATTTCTATTTCATTTCATTTTTGTTTTGTTTGTGTGTTTTATTTGATTTTGGCTTTTTTTTCTTTCTTTCTTGCTCTTGCTGTGTGTGTGTGTGTGTGTGTGTGTGTGTGTGTGTGTGTGTGTGTGTGTGTAGCGTGCGTCTCTCTCTCTCTCTCTCTCGCTCTCGTGTGTGTGTGTGTGTGTGTGTGTGTGTGTGTGTAAAACATTCTGCTTCACTATTATTTTGCTCTTACAGCGAAGGCCGCCACAAGCATTTGTCACAAAACTAAAAAGAAGTCTAATGTCACAGATTACACTTGAGACACATTTTCTTTTATAAACATTTTCTTTTATCGAAAATAATATTTAGAATTAATCTCAGGTCTGGTTAAAAACAAAAACAAACCCAAACAACTCTCATAGCTAGCAGGTAAGAAAACTGAACCATTTTATTCGGAATTAATGTCTGGAGAAAATTCAAACACTTCGTAGTTGCTGTCTTCGAAACGTTTAAATGCACCTCATCAGACACACACGCACACACACACACACACACACACACACACACACACACACACACACACACACTTTTTAATGTTTTGCGATAATTCAAACACCATTTAGTTGCTGTCTCCGAAGAGTTTAATTGAACACACGCATACACACACACACGCATACACTTTTTTATGTTTTGAGAGAATTTAAATGTTCTTTAGTTGCTGTCTCCGAAGAGTTTAAATGCATGCACACACACACACACGCATACACACACACACGCATACACTTTTTTATGTTTTGAGAGAATTCAAACACCCTTTAGTTGCTGTCTCCGAAGAGTTTAAATGCACACACACACACACACACACACACACACACACTTTTTTATGTTTTGAGAGAATTCAAACACCCTTTAGTTGCTGTCTCCGAAGAGTTTAAATGCACGCACACACACACACACACACACACACACACACACACATTATTGTGATAATTGCAAAGTCATTGTATCTACCCCCACCACTCCTCTCCCCCCCACTCCCCTCCCACTCCAAAAAAAAAAAAAAAAAAAAAATCTATGACCCACTTTGTGAGGAGCATTCCAGACACTGGGTCCACTTTCTGCAGGGGCCGCACAGCACGGCATGGGTTTCCCCGGGGCCATGATGCAGATGGCCGCTAAGATGATGAGCATGGCCGCCCAGGGTTCCAGACTGAGCCCCGGGCAGGCCCTGGGCATGGCAGGACGTCTGAGGCAGCAGGCAGGCTGGGCCTCCCTCCCAGGACCTCATGGGCCTGGGACCCTCATGAACATGGCGCCGCCTCCTCCACCACCACCACCAACACCACCGACACCCATCAAAACACCTGGGGAGCTGATGGGAGGGAAATTCGTGGGAGAGCACCCTCCGATGGGACTCTTTCCTCCCACGGGAGGGAAGTCAGCAGGGGGGCAGGTGGGGTCGTCCGGGCGGGCTCCACCACCCCCGGGGTGGTCTTCCCAGCTGCACCTGATGGAGAAGCTGCACGACCTGGGCAAGGAGAGCGCCGTCACGCCTCCCGCGGAGAAGCCGGCTCCCGTGGCGGTGGCTGCGGACTACGCCTACTTTGCCAGCAAGTTGGCGGGGACCGGGGCGGGAGGGGGAGGGGGGTCCACCCAGGGCCCGCAGCCCCTGGACCAGCACTCCCTGCCTATCGCCGATGTCGGTCACATGCTGCTGAGCGCTCAGGGTCCGGGATCCCAGCCAGCCACGGACCTCCACTACTACCATGACGTCACAGGGGGTCAAGGCCGTACGACCCCCGAACCGGGCGCCGCGAAGAACAGCGGGAACGTTCCTGCAAAGGACGGGGGGCAAGGCCCAGGTCAGAAACAGGCTCAGACCCAACACCACAAGGAAGGTCGAAACCCCCACCCTCCGCCTCCTCCTCCTTCCCTCTCGGCCGCCGAGGCGCTTATCATGTCCAACGTCTTCGCCATGGGCCTGGGCAAGGCCGGGGATCAAAAACAGAATTTCCCCGAGCCTCACGCCAACGCCAGCAAGAACGGAGGCCTGGGGCCCATTCCAGGACTGACGGCGCCCTTACACGGTGCTCCCACAGCTGCCGGCAGCAGCACGGCGGACCTGGCTCTGCGGGCGCCATGCGACCTGCACGTGGACGCGGTGTTCGCACTGGACGACATGAAGAACCTGTGGCTGGCGCGGGAGGCCATCCGCTACTACGAGACTCAGCTGCTGCCGTCCAAGGAGACCCGGTTCGGCGTGGTCCTGTGCGGGCAGCAGAAGTCCTTCTACACCCTACTGCACCGGCACTTTTCAGGTGGGTCTGCTGGCCTGACCTGCCTGGGGTTTGGGGTGGTGTTCAAGAGGCCATCCCCGTACCTGCGGGGTAAAGGTGTAGCCGCGGGTAAAGCTACATGAGGCAAGGCCCGTTTTGCCTTGCCTCGTGTAGATTTACCCGCGGCTACACCGTTACCCGCACATTTGCCTTGCCTCATGTAGATTTACCCGCGGGTACACCGTTACCCGCAGGTACACCGTTACCCGCAGGTACGACGATCTCTTGAATATCACCGCTGGTGGGGAAGGGGGGCGGGGAGTGGTCTGTTAGAACGAGCGTGGCTGATCTGGTATGACTGACCTGCTCAACTTTTTGTGTCCTCAGGTAGAATAGGTACGTGTCTCTCTTGTGACATACTTTGCTATGGGTGTGGGTGGCTGTGTCATGAGCAGGAAAACTTCCATCAGATAGAAAAGTCCTGGTGGTTTTCTTAACAATGACGATGGTGGGGTGGAGGCTGAGGGTCTAGGGGTGAGGGGGAGGAGTGAAGGGGTTATGAACAGTGGTTGTTGACTTGCTTCCATTGATGTGTCGTCAGGTAGAAATCAGGTGAATCAGGACACTTTTTGACTCACTTGTGTAAACAAAGTGAGTCTATGTTTTAACCCGGTGTTCGGTTGTCTGTGTGTTGTGTGTGTGTGTGTGTGTGTGTGTCCGTGTGTCCGTAGTCTGTGTCTGTGTGTCCGTGGTAAACTTTAACATTGACATTTTCTCTGCAAATATTTTGTCAGTTGACACCAAATTTGGCATAAAAAATAGGAAAAATTCAGTTCTTTCCAGTCATCTTGTTTAAAACAATATTGCACCTCTGGGATGGGCACAAAAGAAGCCTAATTATATACAAACTGCATTTACTGTTATATCTATATTTTTTGTATTCTCTAAACTTGGCACTTTGACCTCTTATTCTGACGCAACAACAAGAGGAGTCATTATTATCATTTTTTGTTCAAACAGGAACTTCTTTTGCTAAGCATGGAATTTTTATTTATTTTGCAAACGTTTTGGTGCAGATAGTAAAAAAAGGGAAATTACTCTGTAATTAATGCTAGGGGACTTAATTTATCACAAATGAGTCTTGAAGGCCTTGTCTGAATCATGTGATCAGACGTGGATTACTTGTGATGTGCTGTGTGGCAGCTTAGGGATGATAGCGTCTGGCACGGTGTCTGTGGTGTAGTGTGGCGTAGTTATGACTGTGGTGTGGTGTAGTTATGAGTGGTATGATGTCGAACATTATCATGTCCAGTGCTGTGGTGTGGTGTAGTTTGGCGTAGTTATGACTGTGGTGTAGTGTGGTTATGAGTGGTGTGATGTGGAACAGTATCATGTCCAGTGCTGTGGTGTGGTGTAGTTATGACTGTGGTGTGCTGTAGTTATGAGTGGTATGATGTCGAACAGTATCATGTCAAGTGCTGTGGTGTGGTGTAGTTTGGCGTAGTTATGACTGTGGTGTGGTGTAGTTATGAGTGGTGTGATGTCAAACATTATCATGTCCAGTGCTGTGATGTGGTGTAGTTTGGCGTAGTTATGACTGTGGTGTGGTGTAGTTATGAGTGGTGTGATGTCAAACATTATCATGTCCAGTGCTATGATGTGGTGTAGTTTGGCGTAGTTATGACTGTGGTGTAGTGTGGTTATGAGTGGTGTGATGTCGAACATTATCATGTCCAGTGTTGTGATGTGGTGTAGTTATGACTGTGGTGCGGTGTAGTTATGATTGGCATGGTGTGGAACAGTATCATGTACAGTACTGTGGTGTGGTGTAGTTATGACTGTGGTGTGCTGTAGTTATGAGTGGTATGATGTCGAACAGTATCATGTCCAGTGCTGTGGTGTGGTGTAGTTATGACTTTGGTGTGCTGTAGTTATGAGTGGTATGATGTCGAACATTATCATGTCCATGCTGTGGTGTGGTGTAGTTATGACTGTGTGTGCTGTAGTTATGAGTGGTATGATGTCGAACATTATCATGTCCAGTGCTGTGGTGTGGTGTAGTTATGACTTTGGTGTGCTGTAGTTATGAGTGGTATGATGTCGAACATTATCATCTCCAGTGCTGTGGTGTGGTGTAGTTATGACTGTGGTGTGGTGTAGTTATGTGGTGTGATGTCGAACAGTATCATGTCCAGTTCTGTGGTGTGGTGTAGTTATGACTGTGGTGTGGTCTAGTTATG
>NC_134881.1:31471388-31473888 GCF_041734735.1 Babylonia areolata
TCTGTCTGTCTCTGTCTCCCTCTTTCTCTCTTGTCTTTTTCTTTTATGCTCCTCGATGATCATATCGTTGACGAAATCGACAGCTGTTTCATGAGGCTGTAGGTAGATGCGCCCACAAACCCTCTTGCACCAATCTCTATGGCGAGGACTTTGGCTTGAAAGCCAGATTCTCTCAGGTTGCTGACTAGACTAGCTGACTAGACTAGCCTACTTCTCGGTCTTGTGGATGTGGGCTTCCCCCATTCTGCTTTCGTATGGCACAGTGAGCTCAATCAGAATAATTAGAGTCCATACCACCATTCGAGTGCTAGTGGAGGGGAGAACACACAGATTCTCTCGTTTCCTGTATTATGCATGGTCAGTCGTGTTCGACTAGGATCATCGGAACAGCAGAGGAGATAACTGTTGTCTCGACTATCTGGGTTCGAATTTGATTATAGTAAGTAGATAGTGTCTTGCATCCTCAGTCTCTCGGCCAAGAGGGTTATAGGACAGCCGGTGTTGAGATGGTTCCCAAAGGGCAGCTAATAGCCCCCAAGGCTGCAGCATTAAGAGCCAGTCATGCAATCTTGCCTTCTGGGCGGACGCGTTACCACGAGGCCGCCCACACCATTCCACATGGTATATATCGAGTATCCCCCCAAAAAACGTGAAACGCTTTTTGACAAGCATTTTCTCAGTGATAGAGAAACCGAATTCATTGACAATTTTTACACAGTAACTTTAGGGTATCATCAACAAGTCTGCAAAATATCTAACAGTTCGGACGCAAATTATGCGAATATTATCAAATTCAAAACAGCATGTCAAATACTCCTCCATCTTTCTGTCCTCCCCACCTTCCCCACACCCCCCAGCTCTGCTGGCCAGTCTGGAAGACCTGCAGCATGCCAACGCCACCCTGGACCCCACCCAGCACATGCCCGACACACCCGGACACCGGTCCGACAACAACCCATACCCACCCAGGGTCTCGGAGGACTTCCTTCAGGTGGACGCCGGGTGCCTGGAGACCGCCTACCACCTGCTGACCTACCAGGTGAGCTACCCGGGGTGTGGGTGTGGTGGGGATATGGCTTTGTCTGTGTGGGTGTGTGGGGGCGGGGGAGGTGGGAAGGGGGTGGGGGGTTATGTTTGTTTTGTATTTGTGTTGTGTTGGTGTTTTTAAATTTAAAAAAAATCTATCCTCTGTGTGTGTGTGTGTGTGTGTGTGTGTGTGTGTGTGTGTGTGTGCAGCACACACACACACACACACACACACACACACACACACACACACACACACACACACACACACACACACATATATATATATATATATATATATATATATATATATATATAAAAGTTTTGGTCTTGTTGTGCTGGGTTGTGTTTTTGTTGTTGTTGTTGTTGTTGTTGTTGTTGTGTCGTACTGTGACCCCCCAGCATGGTGTGGGTCACGTTCGTGTGGTGCATGCCACACACAGAACCCCAGTTTAATGATCCTCTCATCTGAAAGACTAGCACCCAGACCATCACTCAAGGTCACCACTCATGGTGATGACGATGGTAATTGTAATCTTTTTTTTTCTTCTTCCTTTAAAAAAAACAACAAATTCTTATCATTCTTCTTCATCTTAGTAGTAGTAGTAGTAGTAGTAGTAGTAGTAGTAGTAGAAGCAGTGTTATTAGTAGCAGTAGTGTTGTCTTCATCCTCCGCATCCTCCTCATCATCATCACCACCACCATCATCATCACTATCATCACCGTCATCATCATCGTCATTAACATGCTCATCACCGTCATTATCGCCACTACCACTATCACCATCATCACTACCACCATCATCACCATCATAAATGACCCTCCTCGTTACTATCATTATCATCATAGTCATCATCATCACCACCACCACGAACACCACAATCATCATCATAATTTGAATAACAAAAATATCATTGCAATGTTAATATTTTACACAAACCAATGGTAGGTACTCAAAGCCTAATCAGCGCATTTGGGTTTATGCGAAAGTCGGGTATGTGCCATGTTACATGTGGCGGGTATAGATAATGATAATAATAATAATAATTAGTATTTATATAGCGCTGAATCATGTGCAGAGACAACTCAAAGCGCTTACTTGATCACCATCTTGAAACTGAAACTCATCATCAACACCATCACCTTCTTCTTCTTCTGCGTTCGTGGGCTGCAACTCCCACGTTCACCCGTATGCACACGAGTGGGCTTTTACGTGTATGACCGTTTTTACCCCGCCATGTAGGCAGCCATACTCCGTTTTCGGGGGTACCATCACCAATACTATCACTTCCATCATCAATATCATTATGTCACGATTGACTCGGAGGAGGAAGGTGGCAGAATGGTTAATCTAAACGCTCACCTGCCTATACAGAGAGAGTCCGTGAGGGTTTGGGGGTTCGAATCTCGCCGGCTCTAGCCCTTTCTCCTAAGTTTGGCTGGAAAAATCAAACAGCTTTCAGTCATTCGGTTG
>NC_134881.1:31483888-31486388 GCF_041734735.1 Babylonia areolata
GCGGAAGAGGAGGAGGAGCAGGAGGAGGAGGAGGAGGAGCAGCAGCAGCAGGAGGAAGAGGAGGAGGAGCAGGAGCAGGTTGAGGAGGAGGAGGTGGTGGAGGAGATGGTGGTGGAGAAAGAGCAAGAGGAGGTGGAGGAGGTGGAGACGGAGGGGGAGGGGAGGAGCAGGAGGAGCAGGAGCAGGTGGAGGAGGAGGAGGCAGAGGAGGAGCAGGAGCAGATGGACGAGCAGGAGGTGGTGAAGGAGGAGGAGCAGGAAGACGTGAAGGAGGAGCAGGAGGAGGAGGAGAAGGAGCAGGAAGACGTGGAGGAGGAGGAGGGGTGGAGGAGGAGGAGGAGGAAGTTGAGGGGCAGGAGGAGGAGCAGGAGCAGGTGGAGGAAGAGGAGGAGAGGAGCAGGAGAAGGAGCAGGAGCAGGTGGAGGAGGAGGAGGAGGTGGAGGAGGAGGAGGGGAGGAGCAGGAGGAGGAGGAAGAGGAGGGGGAGGAGGAGGAGGATGAGCAGGAGGAGGAAGAGGAGCAGGAGGAGGAGCAGGAGGAGGAAGAGGAGCAGGAGCAGGAGGAGAGGAGCAGGAGAAGCAGGAGGAGGAGGAGGAAGAGGAGGAGGAAGAGGAGGGAGGAGGAGGAGGAGGAGCAGGAGGAAGAAGAGGAGCAGGAGGAGGAGGAGGAGGTGGAGGAGCAGGAGGTGGAGGAGCAGGAGGAGGAGGAAGAGGAGGAGAGGCAGGAGGAGTTTGAGGAGCAGGAGGAGGAGGAAGAGGAGGGGGAGGAGGAGGAGGAGCAGGAGGAAGAGGAGGGGGAGGAGCAGGAGGAGGAGCAGGAGGAGGAGGAGGTGGAGGAGCAGGAGGAGGAGGAAGAGGAGGAGAGGCAGGAGGAGTTTGAGGAGCAGGAGGAGGAGGAAGAGGAGGGGGAGGAGGAGGAGGATGAGCAGGAGGAGGAAGAGGAGCAGGAGGAGGAGCAGGAGGAGGAGGAGGAAGAGGAGCAGGAGGAGGAGGAAGAGGAGGAGGAGCAGGAGGAGGAGGAAGAGGAGGAGGAGCAGGAGCAGGAGGAGGAGGAGGAAGAGGAGCAGGAGGAGGAGGAAGAGGAGGAAGAGGAGGAGGAGCAGGAGGAGGAGGAAGAGGAGGAGGAGCAGGAGGAGGAGGAGCAGGAGAAAGAGGAGGGGAGGAGCAGGAGGAGGGGGAGGAGCAGGAGCAGGATGAGAAAGAGGAGAAGGAGCAGGAGGAGGAGGAAGAGGAGGAGGAGCAGGAGGAGGAGAGACAGGTGGCTGTGTGTGTCTTGAGCGAGACGGGGCTGGAGGGTGTGAGTGTGGAGAAGTGTTGTCTGATTTTTGTTCTTGATTCCTCCTCCTCCTTTTGATGTGTGTGTGTGTGTGTGTGTGTGTGTGTGTGTGTGTGTGTGTGTGTGTGTGTGTGTGTGTGTGTGTGTGTGTGTGTGTGTGTGTGTGTGTGTTCCCTTTTTCATGAAAGCCAAACAATGTGTATTATCACTAAAGAATTTTCTTTCCATCTCTCTCTCTCTCCCTCTCTCTCTTTTGGCTCTTTTCCAAACCACTTCTTTCATGGTCTGGATCGCTCTGCTTACTGTTCCGTGACGTATCATGTTCGTCATTGTGGTATTTTCATGGCGTTGTGGTAAGGTGTTGAAATTATAATATATTATAAGGTTCACATACCTCTTCATATCAGGCATTGGCCTGCTTTTGAATAAACCACCTTGAATCGATTCTCTCTCTCTCTCTCTCTCTCTCTCTCTCTCTCTCTCTGTGTGTGTGTGTGTGTACCCCCCCTCTCTCTCTACCTCCCTCCTCTGTCTTTCTCTGCCTCTCTCTCTCTCTCTCTCTCTCCATGTCTCTGTCTGTCTGTCTGTCTCTCTCTCCCTGTGTCTGTCTCTGTCTCTGTCTGTCTGTCTGTCTCTCTATCTCTCTCTATATATGTATATCTGTCTCTCTAAAGATGCCAACCACCCACCTCCACCCACGATGCGGTTTGTTATTAATATCGCCAGAAGTATCTGTTTCTGATCTCGGTTGACGTCAAAGGATTTCTTTTTCTTTCTGTGTCATCCCCCCCCCCCCCCCCCCAACAAACAAGTGACCTGCCTTCTGTTTGCTGACCGACTTTACCAAAAGAAGAAGAAGATGAGGAGGAGGAGGAGGAGGAGGAGGAAGAAGAAGAAGAAGAAGAAGAAGAAGAAGAAGAAGAAGAAACAGAAGCAGAAGCAGAAGAAGAAGAAGAAGAGGAGGAGGATGAAGAAGAAGAAGAAGATGATGATGATGATGAAGCAGAAGAAGAAGAAGAAGAAGAAGATGATGATAATGATGATGAAGAAGAAGAAGAAGAAGAAGAAGAAGAAGAAGAAGAAGAAGAAGAAGAAGAAGAAGAAGAAGAAGAAGAAGAAGAAGAAGAAGAAGAAGAAGAAGAAGAAGAAGAAGAAGATGATGATGATGATGAAGAAGAAGAAGAAGAAGAAGAAGAAGAAGAAGAAGAAGAAGAAGAAGAAGAAGAA
>NC_134881.1:31493888-31501388 GCF_041734735.1 Babylonia areolata
AAAGAACGGCGGTCAACAGTCGAGTGTTTGAATCTGGGTATTAAAATACAGCAAAGCCCCCACCTTCAAAAGAAAGTAAATTTCAAACAAACAAACGACAATCGCCACATCCATAAGACAATACAATACAATACACAAATTTTATTGCCTATACTTTGGTACAGAGATTTTCTTTTTGGAAGCAGCACATGTTCAACATGAGAAGAAAACAACAAACAAATAAAATGAATGAAAAATAAAAAGATAAATTAAATGGCACCAAATGTTACCCCGTCGGAAAATTGAACTATTTGGTTCTAGTCTGTTATACTCAGGCGGTTTATTGTGGAATATATCAGCCATTCTCAATGTCCAAACTAGTATAAATGTGTTCAAAATGTACCATTCAGAACTCATGAAGGACTTTGCAAATACAATGTTTTAACCTTTCCCGCTCTCACAATCTGTGTGTGTGTGTGTGTGTGTGTGTGGTGTGTGTGCTTCTTTATGTCTTCTTTTTCCTTCTCATCTAAATAATATGCATTTACTTATGTTGTTAATCTTTTTTTTTTTTTTTAAACATAATTAAAAAAACAAAACGTTTATGTAATTCCATGATTTTGTATTGCGTGTTTGTTCAATTTTCCCTTTTCATGAGGGCAGAATGAAACAAGCCATTTGTGCTTATTCTCTCCCCCCCCCCCCCCGCACCCCCCACAAACCCCCCCATAAAGAAAAGGCTCGGTCGTTCTCTCTGTCACTGTCTCTGTCTCTCTGTGTCTCTGTCTGTCTGTCTGTCTGTCTGTCTCTCTCAATAAAGAAAAGGTTCGTTCATTCTCTCTGTCTCTGTCTGTCTGTCTGTCTGTCTGTCTGTCTCCCTCAGTGAAGAAAAGGTTCTCTCTGTCTCTGTTTCTCTATATATCTCTCTCTCTGTCTGTCTGTCTCTCTTTCTCTTAGTAAAGAAAAGGTTCGTTCGTTCTCTCTGTTTTTCTCTGTTTGTCTCTCTGTCTCTGTCTGTCTGTCTGTCTGTCTGTCTCCCTCAGTGAAGAAAAGGTTCTCTCTGTCTCTGTTTCTCTCTCTCTATATATATATCTCTCTCTGTCTGTCTCTCTTTCCCTCAATAAAGAAAAGGTTCGTTCGTTCTCTCTGTTTTTCTCTGTTTGTCTCTCTGTCTCTGTCTGTCTGTCTGTCTGTCTCTCTCCCTCAGTGAAGAAAAGGTTCTCTCTGTCTCTGTTTCTCTCTCTCTATATCTCTCTCTGTCTGTCTGTCTCTCTTTCCCTCAATAAAGAAAAGGTTCGTTCGTTCTCTCTGTCTCTGTTTTTCTCTGTCTGTCTCTCTGTCTATCTGTCTGTCTGTCTCTTTCTCTCAGTAAAAAAAAGTTTCGTTCGTTTTCTCTGTCTCTGTGTCTGTCTCTGTCTGTCTGTCTCTGTCTGTCTGTCTCTCTTTCCCTCAATAAAGAAAAGGTTTGTTCGTTCTCTCTTTCTCTGTCTGTCTGTCCCTGTCTGTCTGTCTGTCTCTTTCTCTCAATAAAAGAGTTTCGTCCGTTCTGTCTCTCTCTGTCTGTCTGTCTGTCTCTCTTTCCCTCAGTAAAGAAAAGCTTCGTTCGTTCTCTCTGTCTCTGTGTCTGTCTCTGTCTGTCTCTATGTCTCTGTCTGTCTGTCTGTCTGTCTATCAGCCTGTCTGTCTCTGTCTATCTGTCTGTCTCTCTTTCCCTCAACAAAAACAGTTTCGTTCGTTCTGTCTCTCTGTCTGTCTCTGTGTCTCTGTCTGTCAGTCAGTCTGTCTGTCTGTCTTCCTCAGTGAAGAAAAGGTTCTCTCTGTCTCTGTTTCTCTCTCTCTATATATATCTCTCTGTCTGTCTGTCTCTCTTTCCCTCAACAAAGAAAAGTTTCGTTCGTTCTGTCTCTCTGTCTGTCTCTGTGTCTCTGTCTGTCTGTCAGTCTGTCTGTCTGTCTGTCTCTGTCTCTCTTTCTTTCCCTCAATAAAGAACAGGTTCGTTCGTTCTCTCTGTCTCTTCTCTCTCTGTCTCTGTCTCTCTGCAATCACAGTGGACAGAGTGCTCGCGTTCTGCGCACATTCCTTTCCCCGTCACAGCTGACGCACATCGATGAATGACGCAGGTGTTTTGGTCTCCTCTCTTCTCCCCTTCCCTTCCCTCACACACACACACACACACACACACACACATACACTCACACACTGTCTCACACACACACACACACACACACACACACACACACACACACACACACACACACACACACTCACACTCACACACTGTCACACACACACACACACACACACACACACACACACACACACACACACACACACTCACACAACACACACACACGCATACACACGGTAGTGTCCCCAAATTTATGTCTCTCTGTTCATGTCTGTTAGTCTGTATATCACCCTGAGTATGGGAGAGGAGGACTTTTGTTTAATGTTCCGTCACAGAGTATTAATGTATACATTTGAGTATTATCGTTTAGAAGAGGAGGGAGATGTGGGTGACTGGTGAGTTGTGGGAAACCAGGCAAATAAGGGAGAGGGTTAGGTGACATTTGGAAAGAAAACACAGAAAATAAAATCTAAATACAATTACAGAAAATTACTTAAAGAACTCCGTAAAAGAGAAGTCGTTAATCTAACAAGCGAAACAACTGATAATGAATGCAAAAAGTCGAAAACATCAACGTTCTCAGTCACTTGTGAAGACACACTTTCGTGCAGATAAGGCTTCATCAAACCAGAGTCAAAAATTATATGCTTAATTGTCAGGTTACTAAAGCATATGCACTTGACATTAGAACAATATTCAGTTCGTAACGTATTAGACAAAGTCGGAAAATTAGACTCATAATTGGTCTGCGAATCGGACAAATCTGAGACAGTCAACTTACGAAGTTTTAGAGTTGAATGAAAGCATCTATAAAAGTCTCTTTCTGGGATATTACTTATTAATCCACGTAGGACAATGGGCAATATATTTTTATACTATTTGTACAATTCTTTGCTTCCCTTTTCGCTGCTCTCTCTGCCTGGTCGTTATAAAGGAATCCAGTATGGGATGGTATCCAATAAAAATCAACATTTCCACCTTCCATAATCAGAGATTGCAATAAATACCTAATTTTAAACAATAAATCTTCTCTCTGATTATTCTCAAAAAGGAGCAAACTTTTTTGAAAAAAGATTCAGAATCAACACAAAATAGGATATCACTCTTCATCATTGGTATTTGAATAAGATGATTTAAGGCCATAAGGGTGGCCACCAATTCAGCTGTAGAAATTGAATGTCCCTTACCTAAATAATAAGATCTTTCTGGTTTTAGGTTAGGAATCACAAAAGCAGATCCTGCACTGCTATCATCCAGAACCAAGCCAACAGTATAAACTTTTAACTGATTATCAAAATTTTCTTCTTATTCAGTTCTGACGAACACTGCTATTATATGTGGAGATTCTCCTTTTGTTGTGTCAGAAGCACATAATGTTGACGTTTTCTTTTGTTAACTCCCAGGGAGGGACAGGTGGCACCAGAACACGAGGTGCCACATCATGTAAATCAATGTCTGAAGAATGTAGAATATCTGACACATTTTGTGCGAATTTTGTTGTTGTTGTTGTTGTTGTTTTTGCTGCCCCAACATCTGCACCGTTTCAGTGGCATTACTCCCACGCCGCTCATTTAGATTCCCCCATACACGGCCACACCCGGGTTCGTCCATCGCAGTTTCAGCGTCGGCAGTCCACAGGGAACCATCGATGTTAGGTCGCCAGGAGGCCACACACCAGAGGAGACCCTTTTTGAAAATCAATATCAGACCTAAAATTTAATTCATCAAAATCCTCCACTGCTTTAATCTCACTATGCATTTAGCAGAAATTATTTTTTTCTGATTTAATCTATTGGTAAAATACCCGCAAGCTTTTTTGGCTTCGGAGGTCTTTGTATGCAAAGATACTCCTGCGTATGTTTGTCAATTTGTTTGGCAGTCCCTTCTCTATCGCTCTCCCCCTCTCTCTGTGTTTTCCATTGTTGTTGTTGTTGTTGTTCCACTGGAGAACTGTATGGTGAATATGACGGATTTAGGTTTTCGTTTGTACTCGCTGAGCCCCCCCCCCCCCCCCCCCCCTTTTTTTTTTTTTTTCTTTTTTCTCAAGGCCTGACTAAGCGCGTTGGGTTACGCTGCTGGTCAGGCATCTGCTTGGCAGATGTGGTGTAGCGTATATGGTTTGTCCGAACGCAGTGACGCCTCCTTGAGCAACTGAAACTGAAACTGAAACTGAGCCCCTCTTCGTTCATATATAGGCGACATCTGTTGGTGTCGACAGCTTTGCACTGAGTCAACGTTGCTTGTGCGAATGTACTAATCACAGCTTGAATGAATGAACATATTGATTTTTTTTTTTATATTACACTACTACTACATTTATATATATATATATATATATATATATATATATATACTACTACCACTTCTACTACTACTACTGCTGCTGCTTCTGCTACGACTACTATTTTTTTTTATACTACTACTACTACTATTAGTTCTACTACTACTACTACTACGAATGATAATGATGATGATGATGATCATCATCATCATTTGCATGTGTGTATGTGCGTGTGTGCGTGCGTGTGTGAAGGGCCATGAAAGCACGTCACAAACTTAAGGATGCAAGGTAGTGGTAGTCTTTTTCTTTTTTTATGGCTGACCGGTCGGTCGTATAGTTTGAAGAATGGTTCGCTTTATCCCCTGCATATATGAATGCTTAATTTTTTTATTAATGTGACTCTCTCTGTGTCTCTGTTTGTATTAACGTGACTCTGTGTGTCTGTCTCTGTCTGTTCTCTCATTCATCCTCTCTTTTCTTTTTTCTCTCTTTCTGGGTTTCACATGTTCCAAGATGTGTAAACAGAAAACCACTTTGTCCAGGTCCATATTCCATTTTGTGAACGTCTGAGTGTGTGCGAGTATGTGTGTATCGGAGAGTGTGGAAGAACATTTTACATGTATATGTTTCGGTGCTGTTGATTTCCCCTTTCCCCCCTCCCCTGATATGAGCAAGGCTTAAGTCAGTTTCAGTTTCAGTTTCAGTAGCTCAAGGAGGCGTCACTGCGTTCGGACAAATCCATATACGCTACACCACATCTGCCAAGCAGATGCCTGACCAGCGGCGTAGCCCAACGCGCTTAGTCAGGCCTTGAGATAGAAAAAAAAGGTTGATAAATAATAGATAAGCGTACATAAATAAGTAAATAAATACATAAATAGATAAATAAATAAATAATAATTATAGTATGAAAAAAGGTAGTAGTAGTAATAATAATAAATAAATAAATAAATAAATAAATACATAAATAAGTAAATAAATAAGACAACAATGATGATAAATAAGCAAATAAATGTAAAACATGAAGACACACATTCACACATACACCCACACATGCTTAACAAGGCTTAAGTCAATGAACCATTTGTCTTGCCTTGTCTCTCTTGGTCTCCACCTGTCTGTAGAGCATGTTACTTTTAGCGCATTTTCTGTCTCGCATGTTGTGAAACCATATTTGCTTCTGAATCTTGACAAACATATAAAAGATATCACTATGATGTTTAGACTGAGTATTTCTGATTTGGTTGTACATTGGTATAGATACAAACATGTTAGAGAATCTGATTTGATTTGTCCTTTGTGTAAACGTTAACAAAGAAGATGAAGTTCATTTTGTTCTCAGTTGTGAAGTACTGAAAGAAATTAGAGAAACATTTATTCGACCCAGATACTATCGACAACCTTGTCTTTTCAAACTGGTTTTATTGTTGTCCTGTATTGATCGTAATGTTGTGCGAAATGTGTCTCTGTTTTTCTACAAAGCCTTTAGATATAGGGAAATACTTACTTCTTAATGTTCCTGATTAACCTGATATATCTGTAGTTGCATTGTTTTCATCTTTGTGTCTATATTTGGTATCAGGATTATTGTCTGTTCACATTCACCTTCAGGAGGGGCCTAGGCCTAAAATGAATAAACCATCTGAATCCGTCTGTCTTTTTTCCTCTCCCTCCCCATCTCTCTTTGTCTGCATCGTATATGAAGATTTAAGAAAGAGAATATTGAAAGAATCGGCTAGACTCCTCTTGCATGTGCTACTTGGAGCAACAAATTTCAATCACAGACATAATGTATCAAGATATATTTTCCATGCTACCAATACAAGGAAAAAGTTAATCTGCAGTCAGTGATCAAGCATGGTGAAATACTATATAAAAACAAATGTCTATATGATGGGCACATTGTTTAAGTATTATTCTTTAAGTTTGTACTTGTTTTTGTTGTTGTTGTTGTTGCTATGGATAACACAATGTTATATGCAACCTCACCGATCCACCCTTCCCCATTGTATTGTGGCCCAAGGCCGATGTACATTAAACTTTCTGAGTTCTGAGTTCTGAGTTCTTTGTCCATGTCTTTCTAGTTTTGTCTGCGAACCGTGTAATGATTACTTTTTGAGGCGAGCAGTGCACCATAACTTCGGCGTCAAGGTCATTTTGTTTCACAAGTCTACTAAACGACGCGCGAGCCTCCGAGGTTCATTGTCTGTCTGTCAGTCACACAGCTGCTGGCTGAATTGGGTATTCATGTATGCAAGAATAACGACGGAGGTTATGGCTAATAAGGTGCCATCCGTTTACTTTCGCTGCCTCTTCTTCCTGCTCTCATCCCCCCCCCCCCCGGCCTTTACCCCCATTCCTATCTCTCTCTCTCTCTCTCTCTCTCCTTCCCCCCCCCCCCAACCCCCACCCCTCCTCCCTCTCTCTCCGATCTGTCTCTGGGAGGGCGACTGTTTTTTTTTGTTATTACTTTTACTTTACTTGTCCAGCTGTTGAAGGCCTAAAGATAAGATGAGATTAGATGAGACGAGATGAGACGAGATTAGATTAGATGAGACGAGATGAGATGAGATGAGACGAGATGAGATGAGACGAGATTAGATGAGACGAGATTAGATGAGATTAGATGAGGCGAGATGAGATGAGATGAGATGAGACGAGATGAGATGAGATGAGATTAGATGAGACGAGATGAGATTAGATGAGACGAGATGAGATGAGACGAGACGAGATGAGATGAAATGAAATTAGATGAGACGAGACGAGACGAGATGAGATGAGATTAGATGAGACGAGATGAGATGAGATGAGACGAGACGAGACGAGATCAGAGCAGATCAGATCAGAACAACTTTATCATATCGAATTAGATAAATTGACCAGATGCAATTTCACAACAGAGACAAAAACTCAACAAGGTCACATGTTTGTAAAAAAAACCCAGATGTTCCATTCATTCAATGGAAAGTATTACAGAAATCCAAACCGGACATGATATTAAGACAGTCACAATGTCATTTCAGAAACCCCACATGAGAAAGTCAAAGGTGAAAGCATATCTTCTTCTTCTTTTTCTTCTGCGTTCATGGGCTGCAATTCACACGTTCACTCG
>NC_134881.1:31516388-31521388 GCF_041734735.1 Babylonia areolata
CTGCACATATGTTGAATTGGGAGATCTGAAAAATATCCACCCTTTACCCACCAGGCGTCGTTGCCAAGATTCGAACCCTGGACCCTCAGATTGAAAGTCCAACGCTTTAACCATTTGGCTGTCTCCCCCTCTGCCACGCCCCCCCTCTCTCTCTCTAACTTCTTGCTCTCTCTTCTCTTTTTCTTTCTAACTTTTCTCTCTACCCCCTTCTCTCTCTCTCTCTCTCTCTCTCTGTCTCTCTCTCTCTCTCTCTCTGTGTCTCTCTCTCTCTTCTCTTCTCTCACTCTCCCTCTCTGTCTTACGCTCTCTCTATCTCTACCTCCCTCT
Source organism: Babylonia areolata (assembly GCF_041734735.1). Lineage (NCBI taxonomy): Eukaryota > Metazoa > Mollusca > Gastropoda > Neogastropoda > Buccinidae > Babylonia > Babylonia areolata. The sequence goes on from NC_134881.1 coordinate 31,516,716, forward strand.
CTGAAATGTTTAATGTCATCAGCTGTAATTTGTTCTGATCAGTACCTACTATGTCACCAGAGCTTTACAGCTAATGACACCACAAAACATTTCAGTGTCCAGTGCTCAGTTCCTCCCCTCCCTCCCCACTCCCACCCACCCCCTCTCACTCACTCTTCCCCTCCTCTCTCTCACTCCCTCTCTATCTCCTCCCGTCTCCCCCCACCCCACCCGCCCACCCACCCATCCCCCACGCCTCAGAAACGTAACACTGTTGCGGTAGCTGGGTGCATGACAACAGTAGTGTCACCTACTTTTGTTTAAACAAAATTTTTATTCAGTAAACACGTCCCACATGTACAGATAGACAGTGGAGCAACAACAAGCTAACAGCTTATATCGTGCTCAGGAATGTGTTTCAGTTCGCTCGTTTCGTTTGACGGCTGGTGGACGCTACACAATTGCAATTATGTTGAAATACACATTTTCCAACTGCATATAACCCACGACAGTCATTGCAGACATACATTGTCCCCCCCCCACCCCCCACCCTTTTTTTTTTTTTTTTTTTTTTTTTTGAGCCGCCGTGGAGATTAATATATTTAAAGAATTTACAGGACATACAGAGTGTGTGCTCACCAATAGGTAAAGGCAGTGGTCGAACTCCTCACCACCACCACCATCCCCGCCCCCCCCCCCCAACCCCCCACCCCCCGCCGCACTCCCCTCCCCCTTATCCCTCCCCTGCCCCGACCCCCCCACCCCCTCCACTAACCCCTTCCACTTCCTTATTTATCCCCCCAAAAAACGAGGAACCCTTCATCATGTAGTCACTAATCAGTCGAGTTTATTTAACCCTTTAATTGTTGGACCTTGGCGAAAATGACATCGGTGTGACACGAATCTAAAACTCAGTTACGACTTTATTATATAAGGGGTGAAACTTACTTTGCTCAACAAAAGTAATGCATACCCCAGAGAGGGGAAAGAAAAAGTCCAAATGAAGAGTGATGACTGACATCCTGACCTGCAAGCTGTGCTAAGGTTTTTATCTCAAGTAAGTCAGGTGACAGCCCTTCACTTAAACAGCATACTCGCTAGCAGCAGTGAAGGGGTTAATATTCGGTCAACTCTTCACCCTTCTCTTTGTGGGTCAAGACTTCTCCTTCCCCCCCCCCTTCCTTCCTTCCCCCCCTCCTACCTCCTCTCCCCCCCCCCTCCACTCCCACCCCCCCCCCTCCTCCACGCCCCTTAATCCTTTCACTGCCAAACTCGCATTTATGCAGCAGCTAGGTACTAGAGGACCCATGTTAGTGAAGGGGGTAACCAGATCATGGGTCTGTTATCCATGAACCTACTGCTCTTAATAATGTTCTGTGGTAGGATAGGCCATATTTTCTATACATCACAGGGGGAATCCCCAGCTATACTTGGACACCACATTTTCTGTGTTTATAGCACAACGGATTTTTTTTTTCACTCTAAACTGACTGGCGGTGAAAGGGTTAACCTCCTCCACCATCCCTGGCAGAATCCCCCACCCCCCTTCCACCCTCACCCCCCCCCAACCCCCCACTGACACCACCACCACCATTACAACCACCAGCTCCTATCCCTCCCCACCCCCTCCTCGTTCCGTGGGTTATGGAAACAAGAACATGCCCAGCATGCACACCCCCGAAAACGGAGTATGGTTGCCTGCATGGCGGGGTGAATAAGCAAAACGGTCATACACGTAAATTGTTCCATGTTTGTCTGAGTGTGTGTGTGTGTGTGTGTGTGTGTGTGTGTGTGTGTGTGTGTGTGTGTGTGTGTGTGTGTGTGTGTGTGTGTGTGTGTGTCTGAAATCTGATTGAATGACACAGGAAACGAATGATGAGCGCCCAGTGGCAGCCGTCAGTCGGGCTCTACCCAGGCAGACAGACAGCCTGTTGTGCAAATGACCACGTGTTTGAAAAGTGCTTAGAGCTTGGTCTCCGACCGAGGATAGGCGTTATATAAGCATCCATATCAATCAATCAATCAACCCCTCCTCCCTCCCCCACACCCCTATCATCCATATCAATCAATCAATCAGTCAATCAGTCAATCAATCCCTCCTCCCCCACCTCCTATCATCCATATCAATAAATCAATCCCTCCTCCCCCACCTCCTATCATCCATATCAATCAGTCAATCAATCAATCAATCCTTCCTCCCCCACCCCCCTATCATCCATATCAATCAGTCAATCAATCAATCAATCCTTCCTCCCCCACCCCCCTATCATCCATATCAATCAGTCAATCAATCAATCCCTCCTCCCTCACCTCCTATCATCCATATCAATCAATCAATCCCTCCTATCCCCCATTCCCCCTATCATCCATATCAATCAGTCAATCAATCAATCAATCCCTCCTCCCCCACCCCCCTATCATCCATATCAGTCAATCAATCAATCCCTCCTCCCTCCCCCACCCCCCTATCATCCATATCAATCAATCAATCAATCCCTCCTCCCCCCCACCCCTATCATCCATATCAATCAGTCAATCAATCAATCAATCCCTCCTCCCCCACCCCCCTATCATCCATATCAGTCAATCAATCAATCCCTCCTCCCTCCCCCACCCCCCTATCATCCATATCAATCAATCAATCAATCAATCCCTCCTCCCCCCCACCCCTATCATCCATATCAATCAATCAATCAATCCCTCATCCCCCACCCCTATCATCCATATCAATCAATCAATCAATCAATCCCTCCTCCCCCCCACCCCTATCATCCATATCAATCAATCAATCAATCCCTCCTCCCCCACCCCCTATCATCCATATCAATCAATCAATCAATCAATCCCTCCTCCCCACCCCTATCATCCATATCAATCAATCAATCCCTCCTCCCCCACCCCCCTATCATCCATATCAATCAGTCAATCAATCCCTCCCACCCCTATCATCCATATCAATCAGCCAATCAATCATATCCCTCCTCCTCCCCCCCACCCCCCTATCATCCCAATTCTACTTCCCCCACTCCCACTCTCCTGCAGGCAGCTCGTACGATTACTGGATAAACAGCTGAGCCGTCAGAGCAAGATCAGAATAGACGTCATGTACATCTTTCTTTCTTGCCGAAGCCCCCCTCACCCCTCTCTCTCTCTCTCTCTCTCTCTCTCTCTCTCTCTCTGTGTGTGTGTGTGTGTGTGTGTGTGTGTGTGTGTGTGTGTGTGTGGTGTGGGTGTGGGTGTGGGTGTAAACGTGTATGTGTACGTGTGTGTATGTGTGTGTGTGTGTGTGTGTGTGTGTGTGTGTGTGTGTGTGAGTGAACGTGCATGTGTACATGTGTGTATGTGATGTGTAAATCGTGTGTGTGTGTATGTGTGTGTGTGTGTGTGTGTGTGTGAGAGAGAGAGAGATCACCACCTTCTCTCTCTCTCTCTCTCTCTCTGTGTCCCATCCCTTCAACTCCTTTCTCTTCTATTCCTTCATTCTCCCTCCCACCCTCCCTCCCTCCCTTCTTTCAGAAGTGTCTCTCTACCCCCTCACCTAAAAAGGCATGAAGGCGCGCGCACGCACACACACACACATTCACGCAATACACACACACACACACACACATTCACACAATACACACACACACACAAACACACCCCCCCACACACAAACACACACACACACGAATACGCTTACAAACACACCCACACCCACACATACATATACATCCGCGCGCGCACACTCATACACACACACACACACACACTCACACATTTCATTCAAGCACGCACCCACACTCCTCTCCTTCCGCCATTCCTCTCTCCTCCTTCTTCCCTCTCCTCCTCCCTCCACCTACAGAAGCATGTATAATCCATTAAAGCACACACACTAGCATGCTAAAACACACACACACACACACACACACACACACACACACACACACACACACACACACACACACACACACACTTAAAACATCTTAGGTAAAATCTATTCAAACACACACACACACACACACACACACACACACACACACACGCACGCACACACGCACGCACGCACGCACGCACGCGCACACCCACACACACACACATGCACACACACACTTTAAAACATTTTAGGCAAAATCTATTCAAACACACACACACACACACACACACACACACACACACACACACACACACACACAAGTACGACAAACATGAAGAGCAGGTTATTATTACGCATTGCTACCAGAACTCCTACAGAACACCCCACCCACCACCACCACCACCACCACCACCGAACCCCCATTTCCGAACTTCTGTTGTTTTCACCACACCTGAAGGACGAACTACCAGGGTGTGTTTGAATGACTGATTGATTGATTGATTGACTGATTGATTGATTGATATGGATACTTGTATAACGCCTATCCTCGGTCGGAGACCAAGCTCAAAGCGCTTTACAAACACAGGATCATTTGCACATCAGGCTACCTGCCTACCTGGGTAGAGCCGACTGACGGCTGCCACTAGCTCGTCATTCGTTATCCTGTGTCATTCAATCAGATTTCAGGCACGCACACATACACACTCGGAGAGACATGGAACATTTTTTTTTTTTTTACGTGTATGACCGTTTCGTTCGTTTATTTATTTATAGTCTGTTCATCTAAGATGATGATATTAGACTGAAAATAAATGATATTATTATCGATGAAAATTTC
>NC_134881.1:31533888-31543888 GCF_041734735.1 Babylonia areolata
CACACACACACACACACACACACACACACAGAGGAAAAGAAAAGAAAAGAAAAAAAATCAACAACACAAAAACCCAGACTTCATGACATGGAATACAAAGTCCCCTCCACCGCTGCCACACCTACCCCCTCCCCCCTACACACTTTCCCCCTGTCCGATGTTAATCTACGAGTGTCATGTGCACGTGCGCAGCGTCCGCTGACTGCTCGCGCGCTGTGTTGGCACGTGACCCCAGCACGTGACTTCGGACTTCACAGCTTTTGAGCTCTCTTCACAGTTCATCGTCTAAGGACATTGCCGTCATCATCATCATCATCATAATCATCATCATCATCGCTAGTGTTCTTGCTATCAATGTGGTGGCGGTGGCGTCATAGTCCTTCACAAAAGACTGAGCTGTAAAAAGATTTCCCATTGCAATGGAGAAACCATTGATAATACAGCTCTCACTTTGCTGTTGGCCCAACTGTAGACAAATCACAAGCCGAGTGTTGGGCCTACCAAAAGAAGTACGAAGATAACCTCAAGGCCAACCTCAAATAGGCAAACCTCCAGCCTTGCCAGCTGGATACTGCTGTTGCTGATGGAAGTAGCCGCTGTGCCCTGACAAGGGTTTCAGTGAGGACATTCGAGGGAGTCTGAATCCAGCGACTTACAGCTGGATGCTTGAGATCGGCGACACAGACACAGAGCTAGCTACGTCCGCATCCTGCCCTGCCTCCATGCCTCACCTGGGACAGCAGTTACACTGATGTGAGGAAGCACACACACACACACACACACACACACGTTCGAAAGCTGTTAAGGTAATCTTGACCTCCATACAAAGGTTGCGAAGGAGCATCGCCAGTGAAGGGAGTCACGATTGATTGGTTTTGTCCTCTCAACAACTAACAATCTCCTCATCTTCAGTATACGAAAGGTGGGGCTGAAGATGTTGCAGATGACAGGATGGTGTGTGTGTGTGTGTGTGTGTGTGTGTGTGTGTGTGTGTGTGTGTGTGTGTGTTGCAGGGCTTGGGGAGCCGGGGGTGGGGGTGGTAGTGTGTGTGAGGTTGGATAGGTGGAGGATGCACGGATCCACTCAGGAGGGCCATCTCAGCAGCTCTGTAATTTAGCTCAGCGGGAAAGATTTGTCCGAAGTTTACGCTTAAGACCAAAAAAACTAATATAATTTTTCAACGCTAAGGAGGAAGGTTGCCAAATGGTTAAGATGCTTAGCTGCCAATACAGTGTCCGTGAGGGCGTTTGTTCGAATCCCACTCTCGCCCTTTCTCCCAAGTTTGATAGGAAAATCAAAGTGAGCGTCTAGTCATTCGGATGAGACGAAAAACCGAGGGCCCATGTGCAGCACGCTCTTGGCGCACTGAAAAAGAACCCACGGCAACAAGAGTGTTGCCCTCTGGTAAACTTTTTGGAGAAGAAATCCACTCTTGATAGGTACACTAGTATATATATGCATGCACTCAAGGCCTGACAAACGCGTTGGGTTATGCTGCTGTTGGGCATCTGCTTAGCAGATGCGGTGCAGCGTATAATCATGGAGTGATGGCCTAGAGGTAACGCGTCCGCCTAGGAAGCGAGAGAATCTGAGCGCGCTGGTTCGAATCACGGCTCAACCGCCGATATTTTCTCCCCCTCCACTAGACCTTGAGTGGTGGTCTGGACGCTAGTCATTCGGATGAGACGATAAACCGAGGTCCCGTGTGCAGCATGCACTTAGCGCACGTAAAAGAACCCACGGCAACAAAAGGGTTTCTCCTGGCAAAATTCTGTCGAAAAATCCACTGCGATAGGAAAAAAACAAAAACAAAAAAACCTGCACGCAGGAAAAAATACAAAAAAATGGGTGGCGCTGTAGTGTAGCGACGCGCTCTCCCTGGGGAGAGCAGCCCGAATTTCACACAGAGAAATCTGTTGTGATAAAAAGAAATACAAATACAAATACAAATCATGGATTCGTCCGAAGGCAGTGACGCCTCCTTGAGAAGCTGACACTGAAACTCAACGCGAAGCATTGTTGGGCGCGCTGTTGCTGAAATTTTTGTTTTCCTGCCAATGTGTATCATATTTGATTACCTATATCAACAAAACCATGTGGTTCCTTCACTTAAAGTAAGCATTTTAATAAATTCATTGTTATATCTGTCCTTTGGTATGTGTTTCATGTTTGTAGGGTGAGTGGTTGATTTTTTGTGATTTTTTAAAACAATTGCTTAAAATAGTGCGATTTGATGGGGGAAATCAAGTTAAGCAAGCAAGCCCACAACAGCTCCTCAGTCCATGCTGTCTCATAGTTCATTCCTTCATTCACTCCTTCATTCCACGTTTTATCTATCTATCTATCTATCTATCTATAACGTATATCCCTCTCGATGTTGTTGCCTCCACAGTAGGAGTATGTGGACTGGATCAGAAAGATTGAACAATGAAGTTGATATCAGTGTCAGTTGGTCCGTGTTACGGAGAGAGACAGACGTGGTGGCGGAGATTGTTGAAGAAGACTTCTCTTCTTCTTGTTCTTTTCAAGCGCGTTGGGCTACGCCGCTGGTCAGGCATCTTGCTTGGCAGATGTGGTGTAGCGTATATGGATTTGTCCGAACGCAGTGACGCCTCCTTGAGCTACTGAAACTGAAACTGAAACTGAAACTTGTTTCTTTTTCGTTCGTGGGCTGCAACTTCCGCGTTCACTTCGTATGAACTCGAGTGCGCTTTTTACGTGCATGATCATTTTTACCCCCGCCAAAAAAAAAAGAAAAGAAGAAATCTAACACTGACTTCAAACAGGAGGGGTGGGAGGCGGGGGGGGGGGGGGGGAAATCGTGTTGTTGTTTACTGGCCTCCCCCTCCCCCCCTCCCCTTCCTGCCATGTGGTTATGATGCAAGGAATCATGTGCATCCAAAAAAAAAAAAAAAAAAAAACCTGTCCAGTCACGTATACATGTAAAACTTGCTGTATGTAAAACTGTCCATGACATCATCACAATAACGTCATGAGGTCATTAAAAGAAAGAAAGATTACCATTCGATTTTATGCACTGACAGCAAAAAAAAAGCATTGTGTTCTTTTTTTTTTCTGTTTGTTTCTTTGTTTGTCTGTTTATTTGTTTTCCACGTTTCATCACTTTCATTGGTGACTCACTCACAAATGATATAAAACTGGGTTGCACGCACCCAACAACCCTATCCCCGCAACCTTGCCTCCCCCACCAAGACACACACACACACACACACACACACACACACACAGATGCAGGCAGGCAGACAGACAGACACACAAAACACACACACACACTTCTCTCTTCCTCCTTCCTGCTCCACTCTTTTCTTTAACCCCCCCCCCCTCCCCCCCACGTCCCTCACTTACACTGTTGCCACAGACAGAGGCAGGGGCAGAAGAGTCTGTCATCACACGCTCGAACACGTGATACACACACACACACACACACATAAATATATATATATATATTTTTTTTTTCTTATAAAAGGATCTCGTGTCATGCCTTGAAAGCGACTTGGGAGTCGAAAGTAGCCTGTACCCTCACACTTGTGGACAAGACATTGGCTGGAAGGATCAGCCCCCCCACGCACGGGACTTATAAATAGATAATCTATAGTTAGCTGTAAGTCCGTGATCAGCCTTCGTGACCACATATCGCCCATAACGTGGACAGCTCGTGTTCTGCGTGTCAGCTTATTATTTGGACAGAGGGGAAATGTGGGACAGTGGTGGATGTGGGGGGAAGGGTGTTAGGTGTGTGAAGGGGGGTGGGGGTGGAGGGGGTTGGGGGGGAGGGAGAGGGAGGGATGGAGTTTGGAGAGGATGGGGGCAAGATGAGAGTGGGGGAAGGCGGTCACGGAATTTCAGAGAAAAGAAAAAAAAAATGTGTTAAGTCCGTGAGTGGAAGGCTTTGGTGGTGGTGGTGGTGGTGGTGATGCTTCTTGGGGAAGTTTTGTGTGTGTGTGTGTGTGTGTGTGTGTGTGTGTGTGTGTGTGTGTGTGTGGCTGGAGGGTGGGTGTGGATGGAGAGGGGTTGGGAGGAACTGAGGGTGGAGATGGGAAGGAGATGGGCTGAGGAACCGTGTGAATGACGAAGAGTGTTCACAACGCATGATGCAAGAGGAAGAAGAAGGATGCACGTGCACAGCAATAGCTGCTGTCTGTCCCCTGCCCTTGTCTGCTGGCGTTCCAACCACACCACACGCACACCGCACAACACCACACACAGCACCCCCCCACAGCACCCCACATCTCACCACCCAACACCCCACACCACACCACCCACACAACCCCACACACACACGCAAACTCAACACCCACACCTCAACACCCACCCCACATCTCACCACCCAACACCCCACACCACACCACGCAACACCTCAACACCCCACCACCTCAACACCCCACACCACACCACACCTCAACACACCACACCACACCTCAACACCCCACACCCCACCACCCACCACCTCAACACCCTACACCATCCAATACCTTAACACCCAACACCACCCCACCCCACACCTCAACACCCCACACCACACCACCCCATAGTTAAACACCCCACCCCACACCACCCAACACCTCAACACCCAACATCACACCACCCCACACCTAAACACCCCATCCCACACCACCCAACACCTCAACACCCCCACACCACACCATCCAATACCTCAACACCCCACACCACACCATTCCACACCACCCCACACCACCCCACCCCACATCACACCACCCCATCCCACCCAACCCCACACCACCACTCCCCAAACCACACCACCCCACCCCACATCACCCCACCCCACCCTAAACCACACCACACAACACCACACCACCCCACACCACAAACAACAATGGAAGAACACGTTTTATATATATATATATATATATATATATGTATGTATATATATATATATATATATATATATATATATATATATTCTAAGTCCTTGGGGAGTGATAATATGCATGTCGTAATTGTCCCAGGCCCTTTTTGTGTTAATTTTCTCTCTTCCACAGTAATCACCAAGCAAACAAATATTCGAACACAAGTTATCAATGGTCTGACATAGAATTAGAAGAATAAATTAACAAACTTCGTGGGGCTCTGGTAAGATGTTCCACGTTATTTCTACAATGTATGCATGCAGAAGAAGAACAAGAACAACCATTGATTCACTGATTGAGATGGCTACTTACATAGCGCACCTATCCTCGGTCGGAGACCAAACCCTAAGCGCTTTGCAAACACGGGGTCATTTGCACAACAGGCTGCCTTCCTACCTGGGTAGAGCAAACGCGACTGACGGCTGCCACTGGGCGTCTCATCATTCGTTTCCTGTGTCATTCAGTCAGATTTCAGGCATGCGCACATACACACTCAGACAGACATGTAACAATAGCATCAACAGCAAAACGTCAAAGGAACAAAACGATACCTCTCAAGACTGCGAATGTTATTGATAAATCTAACCATAATCGTAATCATCATCATCATCATCATCATCATCATCATCACAACACACACACACACGCACACACACACACACACACACACACACACACACACACACACACACACACACACACAGAGACACACACGCATGCACACACACACACACAAACACACACACACACACACACAAACACACACACGCGCGCGCGCACACACACACACACACACAACAACAACCGACAAACGCCTCACATGCCCAAACACGTGCAATGGCAACAAGTCGTCCACGACCCCTTGCACACGCACCCACCCACCCTCCCACTCCCTTTTCACAAACCCCTCCCCCCACCCCCTCACATTCGCCCCACCCCCCCACCCCCACACACACATCCCCCTATATCCTCGTCCCTCCCTCCCACCCTCCCTCCCCTACACGCCCACACACAACACCTGCTGAAACACGAAATGCACATGGATATAAAATACATTGGAATCTGATCAGTACCCTACATGCCAGCAGCGATGATGGATGGATGGAGAAGAAAAAGCCGGCAACATGTCACGCGCGGGAGTTAGCGGGTAGGGGGAAGGGGGGAGGGGGAGGAAAGGTGTTTGTGTGTGTGTGTGTGTGTGTGTGTAAGGGGGGGAAGCGGGGGGGGGGGGGGGGGGGGGAGTAGGAGGAAGACGTTGAAGTAAAGACGGAAAAGATTTGATTTTTTTTTAAATCTTATTTTTTTTTATAAGTTGGAGAGAGAGGGAGAGAGAACACTGAACACTGAAATGTTTAACGTCATTATATAGCTGTAAAGCTCTAGTGACATTATAGTAGCTACTAATCAGAACAAAAAATGGTGTAAAAACAAATAAAATGGAGCAGAACAGAAAAAAACATAACTGAAGCAAAATAAACTACGAAGGGAAAAGCAACATTTATAGGTACTTTGTCATTACAGCTTGACGGGCGCAATAGCCGAGTGGTTAAAGCGTTGGACTGTCAATCTGAGGGTCCCGGGTTCGAATCACGGTGACGGCGCCTGGTGGGTAAAGGGTGGAGATTTTTACGATCTCCCAGGTCAACATATGTGCAGACCTGCTAGTGCCTAAACCCCCTTCGTGTGTATACCTAAGCAGAAGATCAAATACGCACGTTAAAGATCCTGTAATCCATGTCAGCGTTCGGTGGGTTATGGAAACAAGAACATACCCAGCATGCACACCCCCGAAAACGGAGTATGGCTGCCTACATGGCGGGGTAAAAACGGTCATACACGTAAAAGCCCACTCGTGTGCATACAAGTGAACGCAGAAGAAGAAGAAGAAGTCATTACAGCTTAAAAAGTCCATGTGGCAGGTGGGTACTGTGCCTTTTCCCCCAGTCGTTCATCACCAAGGTTTGGACAGTACACAGGAATTATATAATCCATAATTATAATAATCATTGAAGCATGTGACATCGACACTCATCATATCAATACGATCACATAACAAAGTACATCATTATAAAAGATATAACAACTATTTAGGTCTGTAAAAATACATTGTCGAAATTGACCATCCAGATGTGTGTGTGTGTGTGTGTGTGTGTGTGTGAGAGAGAGAGAGAGAGAGAGAGAGAGAGAGAGAGAGAGAGGCTCTTCGGTTTGGAAGTTTCTCCCCAAAAGGGTCGGTTTAAAAAAAAAAAAAAAAAAAAAAAAGGGGGGGTGGGCAGAAAAGCCAAACTGCGTCACACATGACATGACGTCATTGTCTGTGTTGACAACGACTGACGTCATCAAAGAAACAACACAGACCGCGCGAGGTAGGATCTTCTACACCCCCTTCAACTCCAGCAATCTGCCTTTGAGTATCGGGGAGAAAGGGCAGTTCTATTGCGTCACTAGTTGCGACGGATGTACGCATCGATATGAAAGAAAGTCTGTGTATGCAACGGCTGTATAAAGGAAGTCTATGTGTGTTCAACGGCTTCAAAGAAAATCTATTCTTGTTCGTCTACAGCTGGGCGGCAGGCCAAAGTGGTTGGTTGGTTGGTTGGGTGGGTGGGGCATGCTGTTGGGTCATGTGGATACGTTTACATGCATGTAAACCAGTTACCACTCATATAGGACTACTCTCCGTGTCTCTGTCTGGTTGTGTACTGATTTTTCTGTCTGTCTGTCTGTCTTAGTGTCTGTTTCTGTCTGTCTGTTTCAGTTTAACGTATATTCAGTAGAAAGGTTATTAGACGGAAAGAAGAGAGGTAGTGGGTGAAAGAGAGGGAATGCTTGTGAATATTGGTGTTGGAAAGTGTTAATGTTTGTTTGGGAGGAAATAAAAATACTAAGTAGTCTTTCATAAGATATAAAATATTTTTTATATCTTCCCTGTTCGATTTGTAAGTCATGGGCGCTGATTCGTAACATGGTCAGTGCTTTCCTGGGTTGTGTATTTTGTGTGTTGTGTATTTGCTGTATTCTTTAAATACGGTTCAGTTTTATAATTTGTCACAGCGTTCTTGTAAAATTCTAATTTAGATGAACTGTCATGTTTCTGTTTCCAAAATTTTACATATTCATTTTCAAGCTTCTTGTATATAGCATACTTTAATCTTTTAACACTAAAAGTGAACTGATTTTTCCAAACATGATATAATCCAGTGCTAGTAAATATATTTCTTATAAAAAGTAGCCACTGAACATTTTCATTTGTTTGACGATACATGCATTTATATGTTGTGTATACAAGTGAATTTTGAGGAAGCTCTAATATGTGTATCCAATAGCCAATAACTTGACATATGTGTGTGTGCGCGCGCGCGTGCGTATGTGTGTGTGTGTGTGTGCATTGCGCGTGCATTGATATTTATGCAAGGAGTAGTGGAGAAAATTAATGGTGAACTGCACGAGGGCATGATGGGATTGGATGGCGATGGCGTGGGGGGTGCGGTGGAGGGTTATCAGTGAACATGGTCGAACACTCTACCTTAGAATTTGATTTCAGGGTGCAAGCACGTTTTTCAAGTGCTTGTATGTGCATGTCTGTGGACATGGGATTTTATTTCGAAACGAAAGTGAGAGAGATGGACATAGGATTTTATTTCGAAACGAAAGTGAGAGAGATGGACATAGGATTTTATTACGAAACGGAAGTGAGAGAGATGGACATAGGATTTTATTACGAAACGGAAGTGAGAGAGATGGACATAGGATTTTATTACGAAACGGAAGTGAGAGAGATGGACACAGGATTTTATTACGAAACGGAAGTGAGAGGGATGGACATAGGATTTTATAACGAAACGGAAGTGAGAGAGATGGACACAGGATTTTATTACGAAACGGAAGTGAGAGAGATGGACATAGGATTTTACTACGAAACGGAAGTGAGAGGGATGGACATAGGATTTTATAACGAAACGGAAGTGAGAGAGATGGACATAGGATTTTATAACGAAACGGAAGGGAGAGAGATGGACGAAGGATTTTTATTACGAAACGAAAAGGAGAGAGACTTTATAATTATTATTACCATTAACCATTATTGGCATTGTTACCATAGTTTGAAAAATCTACATGAAAAAGTTTCTCGTGAAACAAACAACATGACTTTTTGTGATAACCCTGTACTTCAGTTGGCTGTTTGGCCTCCTGTGTGTATGGATCTACGAATGTGAATGTGTATGTGTTCGTGGTAAACTTTAACAAATTCATTTTCTCTGGAAATACATTGTCTGGCTTTTAGAATAGGAAGCCAAAATGTCCACACATCCCAACAACAATGACAATGCACCTTAGGAAAGGACAGCAAAGATTGTGAAGAAGGAAAAAGGCTTCCACAGTCACTTCACTGTTACATTATTATTTTTCTTCCTCGCTAAAACGTTTATTACTTTGATCTTAGATATTGCAGCATTTATTACCGGTCGTCATTTTATTTCTTTTTTTCCTCTCATATCTAAAATAGAAACTTCATCTGCTGAGTATGGAGGTCACATTGATGCATACATCTGCCAGCAGCAGCAGCAGCAGCAGCAGCAGCACAATTGTGCCGTACAATGGGACATCAACATGAATATATAAATGAGCTCATTTATCCCAAACAGCAGATTTTGATACGAGTCTTCAAGGCAAGTTTTTTACACTGAGTGTGAAGGACTTTGCATTGTCTTACATTCGCCCAGTCGATCGTTCTGTCAGTGAAAATTGCGTACTTCAGTGACTTCTTCTTTGCGCATTCCCTGTTTGTTTTTTGGCGTGTGTGTTTTTTTGGTTTTTTTGTACATCAGCACACGGGTCGTATCGACACAAGCAGATCATTGACAAGATGCGAAGGAGGCCGCTGGATTTTTGATCTCCCAGGTCAACATATGTGCAGACCTGCTAGTGCCTGAACTCCCTTCGTGTGTATACGCAAGCAGAAGATCAAATACGCACGTTAAAGATCCTGTAATCCATGTCAGCGTTCGGTGGGTTATGGAAACAAGAACATATCCAGCATGCACACCCCCGAAAGCGGAGTATGGCTGCTAACAGGGCGGGTTAAAAACGGTCATACACGTAAAAGTCCA
>NC_134881.1:31548888-31551388 GCF_041734735.1 Babylonia areolata
TTTATACAAGCTTATTTTGTGAATGTCGTTCACGAATAAAACTATTGTAAAACGGAATGTTGTGGTTTTTTTTTCCTACACACAGCATGTAAACTGTGTGGTGTTTATTTATCACAACCACTCTTCCGTATCTACAAAATGGGGTGGGGGGGGGGGAGAAGATAAAGAGAGAGAGAGAGAGAGAGAGAGAGAGACAGACAGACAGACAGACAGACAGACATCTAAAGAGAGACAGAGGCACACTGACAGACACACACACACACACACACACACACAGAGGCAAACAGCAGAGACAGGTGGAGAGTGATGGAGACAGAAATACAGCAAGACGGGAGAAAAAGAAAACAGCAGAACAGACGGCGAACAGAGAGAGAGACAGAGACAGAGTGGCAGAGAGATTCAGAGTCATAAAACAACTAGCTCAGCAAAATAGACGCAGACACACACAGAAACACACCACACACACACACACACACACACACACACACACACACTCATACACACACACACACACACACACACACAGAGGCAAAATACAGCAAGACGTGAGAAAAAAACAACAACAAAAACCCCAACAGAACAGATGGTGAACACAAAGAGAGACAGAGGCAGAGAGATTCAGATTCATAAAACAACCAGCTCAGCAAATTTCAAGATACATATCCATCATTTTGGCAAAAGATGTTTGATAAAACTTGGTCGTTGGGTGGGATGGGATGTGGAATGAGGAACAACAATAATAATGATAATAATAATGTACATTTATATAGCGCCCTTTCTCTCTAAGAGCTCAGGGCGCTTTACATGAAAAAAAAAAATTACAAGTTGCATAAAACATTCATGACCACTCTTTCTCAAAACCCCTGGCCCTCCCCCCTCCCCCCACCCCCTCACTCACACTCTCCCTTTCCCACTCAACGTACATCCAAAATGAGCTGACATGGGTGGTGTTGGAGAACAAGGAAGCTGAGAGTGCTTATAGATAGGTTTTAAAAAGATGAGTTTTAAGTGATGAGCGAAAAGCAGAAACAGAAACAGATGCACGGATATGCTGAGGAAGGTTGTTCCAGATGTGAGGAGCAGCAAAGAAGAAAGAACGTTCACCATAGGTTTTTGCTTTGACACGAGAAAGTTTCAAAAGGTAACAGTCAGAGGAAGAGCGGAGATTTCTTGCGGGAGTGTAAACACTGATAATGTCAGAAAGATATGTAGGTCCTGCGGAGTGGAAAGCAGAATAGCAGAGACACGCAACTTTGTATTTGATTCTCGCTTCAGTGGGGAGCCAATGTAGAGTGCGGAGGTGAGGAGAAATGTGATCAGTACGTGGGACTCTGAGAGTCAGACGGGCAGCATTGTTTTGAAGTTTTTGAATTCGCTGAAGAATATTATGTGGACAGCCTATGAGAAGAGAATTATAGTAGTCAATTCGTGACAGCACAAAAGCAGAAATAAGAGTTTTAGTAGTTTCAACAGAAAGGTACTGATGGATAGAGTTGATGCGACGAAGTTCACAATTGACTATGTGTATCAGATTTACTACCCGAACATGCATGCTGAGGTTTGAGTCAAGAATGACTCCAAGGTTCCTTGCTGATTTAGAAAACTGAAATGTGGCATCACCAACCACAATAGAGGCAGGAAAAGAAGTAGATGTGGACATTCTTGCAGAGGAAATAATCATAGCTTCAGTTTTGTCGTCAGTCAACTTTAGTTTGTTGAATGTCATCCAGGATTTAACATCGATAACACAATCCTGCATTGACGGAATCAGACTGTGTACTTGGTTTGGAATGAGTGAATGAATGAGAGACAATTAAAACGAAATAGAGAGAAGAAAAGAAAGATGCACAAAAGATGAACATTACATCCCACAATCAATCACCTTCTGCCTAATTCTGTCTGTCTGTCTGTCTGTCTACCTGTTTTGTTTTTTGTTTGTTTGTTTTTTGTCTGTATGTCTATCTCTGTTTTCGCTTGTGTTGTTTCCCTGTTTGCCTTTATTCTTGTGTACACCTCAAGGCCTGACTAAGCGCGTTGGGTTACGCTGCTGGTCAGGCATCTGCTTGGCAGATGTGGTGTAGCGTAAATGGATTTGTCCGAACGCAGTGACGCCTCCTTGAGCTACTGAAACTGAAACTCTTGTGTACACACTGTTTCCACGGAATCACAGTTATCCAGATCACCAGAGAAAGACTGAAAGGAGTGGTTGGTGGCTCAGTGGTCAGAACGCTGGAGTCTCGACCGAGTTTCCCGGATTCGATCCCCGGTTACTGCGCACCTGATGGGTTAACTCACTCAGTACGGCCAGTCCTCTCTTCTCCTCTACACAGACCCCTCGGATGTCCAGTGGGTGTCTGAATGACCCAACCTTTAGCTTTCGTCGTCAGAATTGTGGTATTTTTGGTCAACATTCACCTCTTCAGTATAAGAACCTTCCGCTTGCAATATTTTGATGATGGTAATTCGGGTGAAACGCTGTTAACGTCGTCTCTTTCGCCGT
>NC_134881.1:31558888-31561388 GCF_041734735.1 Babylonia areolata
AGAGGAACTCTCTCATCACTCAAACACCCTGGACCTGGCATGGAGTTGCCGCGTTGAAAAGGTAGTCATCCGTGCGAAACTGTATGTAGATGCCCTGGTCACAGTCTTGGAAGGCGTCAATCAGCATGGCAGAGAAGAGAATGGAGAACAGTGTGGGTGCCAAGACGCAGCTCTGCTTCACTCCATTTACCACAGGGAACGGATCCAACATGTCACGTGGTCCTTATTAATGTGCTCCATCTAACATGGTCTTTATTAATGTGATCCTTTTCATGTGGTCCTTTTCAATGTGGTCCTTATTAATGTGCTCCATCTAACATGGTCTTTATTAATGTGATCCTTTTCATGTGGTCCTTTTCAATGTGGCCCTTATTAATGTGAACCATTTAACATGGTCCTTTTTAACGTGGTCCTTATCAGTGTGTTCCATTTAACGTGGTCCTTATTAATGTGATCCTTTTGACGTGGTCCTTTTTAACGTGGTCCTTATAAATGTGCTCCATTTGACATGGTCCTTTCTAACGTGGTCCTTATTAATGTGATACTTTTCACGTGGCCCTTTAAAGTGGTCCTTATCAATGTGCTCCATTTCATGTGGTCCTTATTAATGTGATACTTTTCACGTGGTCCTTTAACATGGTCCTTATCAATGTAATCCTTTTGACGTAGTCCTTTTTAGCGTGGTCCTTATAAATGTGCTCCGTTTAACATGGTCCATTCTAACGTGGTCCTTATTAATGTGATACTTTTCACGTGGCCCTTTAAAGTGGTCCTTAACAATGTGCTCCATTTCATGTGGTCCTTATTAATGTGATACTTTTCACGTGGTCCTTTAACGTGGTCCTTATCAATGTAATCCTTTTGACGTGGTCCTTTTTAACGTGGTCCTTATAAATGTGCTCCATTTAATTTAACATGATCCTTTTTAAAGTGGTCCTTATCAATGTGATCCTTTTCACGTCGTCCTTTATAAAGTGGTCCTTTTCACGTGGCCCTTTTTAACGTGGTCCTTTAACCCCTAAGCTGCCTGTATGACGAGATAACTCGTCACCGCAACTTATTTAGAGTGGCATTATGGAGGCAGAGAAGCATTTCGTCAACCCCATCTTTTTATTTCATTTTTATTTCATTATCATCTTTCCATTTGCATTTAATGGTCTGGCTGTTTCGTTCGCATAGTTCAGTCACCTTGGCTTTGCTTCACGGTTGATGTGTCATGTCATGGTTGGTTGCTGGGCCACAAACACTTTGACACGCAGATTTGTTACTTATTGATGTTCCTGTACTGTATTCTTGTCTTCTTTTTTGATGAGCACGCGCGTGCGTGCATGTGCACGTGAGAGAGAGAGAGAGAGAGAGAGAGAGAGAGAGAGAGAGAGATACGGACACGGATATAGATACGCACATTGTTTATTCCCATTGACTATCCTTTGGCAAGGAGGACAATGTATGAACAAAGAATAATGGTGTTTTACAGATAAATTGACACATTTCTAAGAGCAAAAAGAAAAGCAACGACGACAACAACAGCAAAGTCATAAAATACAACATATTGCTAAGATAAATGTAGCCGTGTATCCAAGTGATTTATAAGGGGACGGCGGTACAAAAGAACTAATAATGATGATTGACTGAATTAACTCTCTCCATACGAACGGCGAAAGAGACGACGTTAACAGCGTTTCACCCCAATTACCATCATCAAAATATTGCAAGTGGAAGGCTCTTATACTGAAGAGGTGAATGTTGACAAAGAATACCACAATTCTGACGACGGAAGCTAAAGGTTGGGTCATTCAGACACCCATTGGACATCCGAGGGGTCTGTGTAGAGGAGAAGAGAGGACTGGCCGTACTGAGTGAGTTAAAGGATAGACAAGAATCCCCATGCACAGGGCAGGAACATACAGAGGCCAGTCACAAAAGGGTTTTATTTCTAAAATAGTTACTTAGAAGTTGAGAAGAAGAGATAAAACAAGGATGAGAAGAGGAAAACAGTGGCTGGAATGACACAAACATGTCATTACGCACAACATGTCGGCACAAGTGAATAGTAAAGCACATGCATACATGGAAAGACTATCACTCGGTTTGGGATAAGCAACAACATAAGATGAGATAATGCATATGTGTGAAGACCAAACACTGACATCAAATGACATTTCTAATACATTGGAATAGTGTAGGTAAGGTGGTTAGTGTAGATTTGTTTATGCACAAGATTCAGCGCTATATAAGTACCATTATTATTATTAATATTATGCTGATTTAGTGAAAGTACACTGACAGTATAGATTACGTAAAGCTTATACTGTGTCAAAGTGACTCAAATGAATCATTTTATCATGTAGAACTATACTGGAGTAAGCCATATAGGAGAGAGCATGATAACTAAATTGCAATTAACAGACTGATGCATATCAGGTGGTTTTAACCAATAACTGATATTAATCCAACGCTAAATTGTAATCTTGACAGAATACTACACACATCTTAGAGT
>NC_134881.1:31573888-31576388 GCF_041734735.1 Babylonia areolata
TCGTTGTAACCATAACCATAACAGCCTTGCCGCGCGTTCCAGCAACATCAGTGCTAATACAACCTCCTCACGGAAAAGTATTGGAAAAGTCATCAACATTTGACGAGTCTTGCAGTGTTAGCACACTTGAAACCGTTTTGCCCTGCTGCTGAATATCTACATTCGCAAAGAGAGAGACAGACAGACGGACAGACAGAGAGACAGACAGACAGAGATGGGGGGGCTGGTGGGGGCGGGGGTTGGGGGTGGATTGTGGGGGTAACGCGATGAACGAAACCGACAACCGCGCAATAATCGCAAACATTAGAAACAAACAAACAAACCTACAAAAGAAACAAGCAAGTGAATGAATACATGAATAAACAAATAAATAAATGAATGAATGAACAGATAAATAAATGACTAAATATCAAAGTAAATAAATCAATAACAGTTTTTAATATGTCCTAAAGGAAAGACAGCTCCACATGAATAACACTGTGCTGCTGGATGTTATTTAACGTATTTAAGAACAAGAGAGGCAAGGCCTTCAAGACTCACTTGTGATACACTTTATAAAAAAGTGTTCTGTATTTGTTATTGTAAAGCTTCGGGTTAAAAGAAAAAGAAGAAGAAAAAAAAGTCCTAACGGCAGATTCGAACCCCGCGTGTTCGGGTGAGAAGAAACTGTCTGACCAATTACACTATCGTGGCTCCTTAACTGACGTTCGAAAATATAACACTTAAACATGCTTTTTTTAAAGGGCGATAAATCGATTGCGGTATTCGCAGTGAGAACGCTGTTCAAATCATATTATTCTGGTGTATCTTGGGCATTCAAAAAATCTTTAAGGGCAATTGAAAAATTATTTTTAAGTCCGCGGTAAAGGAGACGTGGCTATCGCCGCAATCACACTGCAACATTTAGCCGTTTTCTCTGGATCTAGATAGATGTACAAGTTTAGTTACACCCGGTTGACACGGTCGATTCAATTTCTCTTTTTATGTTCATTCTAGTTTTATAGTTTTAAAGCTGATATGAAAATTGAGGTTTTTTTTAAAAACTAATAACATGTAGAGCCAAGTACGAGTACTTCTAACTGTTGTATTAAGTGAAAAAGACTTCATTTTGAGAACAGTCAAGACAAGAAATTTATTCGTTTCATCAATTCAAGGGTATTAACTCTCATGGTTTATTATTTTAAACTGTGAATTCCGACTGATTCTGGGGATATTTTTATGGCAGTTTGGGGCATAATCCAGTAAGTGATGAGGCGTTCACAAATCTTTCTCTGAATAAATATTTAACGGTCTCCTTCTCCAACTTTCCATCACATGTAATCGTGTGTTGTCGATTGAATATAGGATTGAACGGTCAACAACTTGAAACAAAATGGCGTCGTTCGCTTTCGCGAAGAATATGAGTACGCGCTTTGAATATGTATAGATATGTGTACGCAAATGATTTTTGCCCATTACCTTCAGAGCTCAGCCAACAGATCTATGAAGTCCACTCGTCACATTGATTTTCGTATTTTCCGAAAAAGATCACTTGGGCGAATGGACATAGTGAAAGCCCTGTACACTAAGAGACACGTGACAAGCTTTTTCTGAATTGAGTATAATTTCAAAATGTAATGTTTAAAACGAGAAAGATCAGTTTAAAGCAAATTAAGCCCCCTAGCATTAATTACAGATTACTTTCCCTTTTTTTACTATCTGCACCAAAGACATGCAAAATAAATATAATTTCCATGTTTAGCAAAAGAAGTTCCTGTTTGAACAAAAAATGATAAAAATGACTGCTCTTGGTGTTGTGTCAGAATATCAGATCAAAATGCTAAGTTTAAAGAATTAAAAGAAAAAATGTAGATATAACAGTAAATTCAGTTTGCATATAATTTGGCTTCTTTTTTTCTTCTTTTTTTGTGCCCATCCCAGAGGTGCAGTATTGTTTTAAAGAAGATGACTGAAAGAACTGAATTTTTCCTTTTTTTATGCCAAATTTGGTGTCTACTGACAAGGTATTTGCAGAGAAAATGGCAATGTTAAAGTTAAACACGGACACACACACACACACACACACACACACACACACAGACAACCGAACACCGGGTTAAAACATAGGCTCACTTTGTTTACACAAGTGAGTCAAAAAAGCCAAAAACCTATCGCGTTTCGATTTCATGTCCGCAGGCAAATAACTGTGACAGATGCTTTCTGACATTGTATGGGAATTGGGGTGTGCGTGGGTGGGTGGGTGGGTTGGGGGAAGAAGTGCATGTGTGTGTGGGAGGAGGGGGGGGGGTGTAGGGGGAGGCAGAGAAGTGGAGGAGGTGGGTGGTGCAAGAGTGTGAAAAGTTCAAACAGGTGCGTGTGAGTGACGTTCACGTGACCCTGAAGACCACTGCTTCATTTTCGTTGATTCCCATCACTGTTGGCTTTTTCTTTTTCTTCCTTCCTTCCAGCCTCTTCTGTTCTGTGCGTGCCAGGCTGCTGCTGGCTGTCTGTCTGTCTGACT
>NC_134881.1:31591388-31596388 GCF_041734735.1 Babylonia areolata
TTGCTATTGTTGTCACAAGGACAGATTGGAAGACTGGGCGATGCCTAAAATCTTTATCCTTGAGTAATAAAGTTTTTGAATCTTGAATCTTGAATCTTCTCTTTCTTCTTCTTCTTCTTCGTTCATTCGCTGCAACTCCCACGTTCACTCGTATGTCCACTTTTACGTGTATGACCGTTTTTACCCCGCCATGTAGGCAGCCATACTCCGTTTTCGAGGGAAGTAAACTCTTCGAATACAAAGTATACATAAAACGATACATGTAGCTGCTCGTGCACTATGTCAGTACGCATTTTTTTTTTTTTTTGACTGTCCATTTCTCACTAGCCAATATGACCACAGGGGGTGTTGTCCTGGTGGTAACGCGTTCGCCTAGGAAGCGAGAGAATCTGAGGGCACTGGTTCGAATCCCACAGTCGCCAGTATTTTCTCCCCTTCCACTTTGACCTTGAGTGGCGGTCTGGACGCTAGTCATTCGGATGAGATAAAAACAACAACAAAAAACGAGGTCCCGCGTGCAGCATGCACTTAGCGCATGTAAAAGAACCTACGGCATCAAAACGGCTGTCCCTGGCAAAATTCTGTAGAAAAACCCATTTCGATAGGAAAATAAAATAGACTGCAGGAAAAGAAGAAGAAGAAGAAGAAGAAAACTGGCGCTCTCAGTGTTGCAACGCGCTCTCCCTGGGGAGAGCAGCTCGGATTTCACACAGAGAAATCTGTTGTGACAAAAAGAGCAAATAGAAAACAATACATTACAATACAATGCAATGCAATACAATACGATACGATACGATACGATACGATACAATACAATACAATACAATACAATGCAATGCAATGCAATGCAATGTCATGCAATGCAATGCAATGCAATGCAATACAATACAATACAATACAAAATACGGCGAAGTTCAAGGTGCAAGCACGGTATACCGGATTATGTAAACATTAATTGCTGGGGCCATAATTATACATAGCCTACCACTGCGTGGTGGTGGATAAGCTTAGTTGTAATTTCTTTTTTCTTTTTTTTTAATCTTTTTTTTTACTGGTAGTATGTATGTAGGACTATCATTATACTGACTCCTCCACCCAACCCAATGTCCCACCCACGACGACTCACTCCACTGTCAGCTGATATTTTTTCCCCCTCCACCTCAATGCACCCCATGCCACTTTAACCCCCTCCCCTCCCCCCCCTCGGCCCCCCCTCCCCCCGTCGCCCCCCCGACCCCACCCCCTCATCCCAACATCTAAGCTCCCAACGCCCATCTTGCTGAAAGGAATGAATGTGTGCGTGTCTTACTGGCCTCGTGGTGGTGAATAGACAATACAATCAATGAGAGGAGGCGGGGGGGGGGGGCGAAGAAAAAAGAACTAATAGATCGAAACCGCGGTAGCAGACACCGCCCACCTCACAAAAGGTCTCTTCCTTCTGAATGCATTGAATATCAAATCTAGCCATGCAGTGTATTGATAGCGACTCTTGTCACTCCTACCTGCCAGTCACCAGCACACATTCATTTTTTTTTTTTTTTTTTTGTTTCTTTGCGGGGAAAACCAGGTTGAAAACTGCGTTGCAATTTGACCGGAATCCACCCCCGATATTTTTTTTTTTTTTTTTTTTTTTTTTCATTTTTAAGTACATCATTATCAGTTTTACGAAACAAAAAACAGCATAAACAGAATATAAAGGAAAGTGTGCTGCTGGAAGTAAAGTCTTGTTCCACTTCAAAAAAAAAAAAAAAAAAAAAAAAAAAGAAGAAGAAAAAAACAACAACAAAAAACAAACAAAAAAGTTTCACCTTGCCGATTTTGTGTTTCATATCTTATGAAACGTTACATTTCATATGATTTTCATCGGTGTTGTTTTTCCTCACGTGTATAAACAAAGATAGTAAAAATAATGGCACTGTGTGTGTGTGTGTGTGTGTGTGTGTGCGCGCGCGCGCGCGCGCGTGAGAGAGAGAGAGAGAGAGAGGGAGAGAGAGAGAGAGAACGGTAGATATGAAAAAAAAAAGACATGTGAAGTCATTCCATTTTTGATGCTATGGTAAGCAGGATGAGAGGTCAAAGCTCAAGGTCGTTATTTGGAGAAACGAAACGAAACGAAACGAAACAAAAACAAAGCAAGCACACAACCCCCTCCCACCTTGTCAGTGTCACAAAATGACATAACAACATAGATGACAGGAAACGTCTCTAGGTGCAAGAGAGATGTCTTGTAAATAATCTTCATCAAAGTCAGTACAATGACTGGTCATGATGAGAAAAAAAAAGTCAGAGGTCAAAGGTCAAGGTCACAACAAGGCGTATCAGGAGAAAGAACAGTGGAAGTTTGATAGAGCTTCTGTTTTTCATCCAGTTTAAAAAAAAAATTAAACTTGATATTCTGATTTGTTCTGACCAGAACATGATGTGTTTTGAATTATTCTAGAGATCAAAGATCAAGGTCATATCACAGTGTGTGTCTCGCTCTCACTGCTTTGCATGTATTTGTATTTGTATTTCTTTTTATCACAACAGATTTCTCTGTGTGAAATTCGGGCTGCTCTCCCCAGGGAGAGCGCGTCGCTACACTCCAGCGCCACCCTGGTTTTTTTTGGTTTTTTTGTATTTTTTCCTGCGTGGAGTTTTATTTGTTTTTCCTTTCGAAGTGGATTTTTCTACAGAATTTTGCCAGGAACAACCCTTTTGTTGCTGTGGGTTCTTTTACGTGCGCTAAGTGTATGCTGCACAAGGAACATCGGTTTATCGTCTCATCCGAATGACTAGCGTCCAGACACCACCACTCAAGGTCTAGTGGAGGGGGAGAAAAATATCGGCGGCTGAGCCGTGATTCGAACCAGCGCGCTCAGATTCTCTCGCTTCCTAGGCGGATGCGTTACCTCTAGGCCATCACTCCTCACGAGTGGCGTTTGGATTAAGGAGTTGTCACCCGTGAGTAAGGCCTGGCCTCTGGGTTTTTTTGTCTGTCAAACTGTCTTACTGACTCCGCTGCAATTAATTATTAACAAGTGCTACGATACAACTCAATAATCTTCCCTCAGACAAAGAGTAGAACTATTTTATGATAACCGCAATGCTTTTCTCATACGCATATATGTATTGTTTCAAGGGTGGTTATCAAAATAGGTGTATAATGCTTGAGCGAGTTCACGCGGCCCTACGGCCCTGCAAAGAAATTTTCTTTATATATATATAATTGTTTGAAGCAGACAATCAAGTATTTATAACTGAAATGAACTGGTAATAACTTTTTTTTTCTCGCAGTTCATAAACTTCTGAGGCATTCGACCTTGAACTTGTCAAGCTGAGCGACGCTTTCTGTGTGTAAAATCAAAGGTTGTGATGGACAAGATCCGTTACTTCACAAACAAGGTACGGAAGAGATCCTGTTTGTTGGCGATCTTGTGTGACCAACAGTGACCAACAGGCAAAGGCAGACGTCTGGACTCTTAGAGGGTTTTGGGAGTTTCAGGCACAGGTGGCGTGTAGAGAGGCAGTCATGTGGTCAGTACAGTGTTCTCGAATGTCATTGGTCGCCTTAGTCTTGATGATGTTATTGTTGTTGTTGTTGTTGCTGCTGTCATTATCATTTCCGTTCTGTAGATCGAATCGATCTGGCCGGATGTCTGCCATCCAACCATACCGCTCGTATCCCACCCCGCCCCACCACCCACCAACCCACCCCGACACACACACACACACACACACACACACACACGTGGTATTCAATACTGACGTTTCCGGGAAGGCAAAACTGAGAAGGAGGTGGAGGAGATGGAAGAGGAGGAGGAGGGAGGGGAGGAAGAGGAGGAGGAGGAAATGAACTGGTAATAACTTTTTTTTCGCAGTTCATAAACTTCTGAGGAAAGGGGAGAAGGAGGAGGAGGAAGGGGAGGAGGAGGAGGGAGAAGGTGGAGGACGAAGAGGAGAGGGAGTGGGAGGAGGAGGAAGAAGAGGAGTAGGAGGAAGAGAGGAGGTGGAGGTGGAAGAGGAGGAGGAAGAGGAGGAGGAGTGGGAGGAGGAGGAGGGAGAAGGTGGAGGACGAAGAGGAGGAGGAGGAGGAGGAAGGGGAGGAAGAGGAGGAGGAGAAGGAGGAAGGGGAGGAGGAGGTGGAGGAGGAAGGGGAGGAGGAGGAGGAGGAAGGGGAGGAAGAGGAGAAGGAGTGGGAAGAGAAGGGAGAAGGTGGAGGATGAAGAGGAGGAGGAAGGGGAGGAAGAAGAGGAGGAGGAGGTGGAAGAATGGGAGGAGGAGGAGGGAGAAGGTGGAGGAGGAGGAGGAGGAAGGGGAGGAAGAGGAGGAGGAGGAAGAAGGAGAGGAAGAGGAGGAGGTGGAGGAGGAAGAGGAAGGGGAGGAGGAAGGGAAGGAAGAGGAGGAGGAAGGGGAGGAAGAGGAGAAGGAGTGAGAGGAGGAGGAGAAGGGAGAAGGTGGAGGAAGAAGAGGAGGAGGAGGAAGGGGAGGAAGAAGAGGAGGAGGAGGTGGAAGAGGAGGAGTGGGAGGAGGAGGGAGAAGGTGGAGGACGAAGAGGAGGAGGAAGGTGAGGAGGAGGAGGAAGAGGAGGAGGAAGAGGAAGGGGAGAAAGAGGAGGAGGAAGTGGAGGAGGAGGAAGGGAAAGAGGAGGTGGATGAGAAGGAGGAAGGGGAAGAGGAGGAGGAGGAAAGGGGGGGAGGAAGGGTGAAGGAAGTGAAAAGAGGCTTAAAGTAAGGGGGTGGGCTGGGTGAAAGACATGTAAGTATCCGATCGATGCTTGATGAGTGGGAGAGGAAGAAGAGGAGGAGGAGGAGGAAGAAGGGGAGGAGGAGGAGGACATGGGGGAGGAAGGGAGAAGGAAGTGAAAAGAGGCTAAAGGCAAGGGGGTGGGCTTGGTGAAAGACATGTAAGTATCTGATCGATGCTTGATGAGTGGGAGAGGAAGAAAAGGATGAGGAGGAGGAGGAGGAGGAGGAAGGGGAAGAGGAGGAGGACATAGAGGAGGACATGGGGGAGGAAGG
>NC_134881.1:31618888-31653888 GCF_041734735.1 Babylonia areolata
CGTCACTGAATGCCATACGTCAGTATGAGCGGTAGTTATAAGCTTGAGCAGACTCAAGCAAAGGAATGATATATATATATATATATATATATATATATATATATATATATATACAGAGAGAGAGAGAGAGAGAGATAGATAGATATATATATATATATATATACGCGTCAGCATTTTGCTTTTGTTTTCTTTTCCCGTGTGCCGAATCGATCAATTGATACTTTGAAGATTCACTGCAACCACAGTTGTTTAAAACCTATAGGATTTACATAAACGTCGAGTTATAGTCTTCGAAGAAATTTTAAACAGCAACTGCAATAACAACTGACAACAAAACAGATTAGGGGTGAGGGGGGGGGGGCTAGGAGTTGAATGATCGATCCAAGAGATGGAACAACGAAGGTGTGGGGGCGTTGGGTGTGAGGCCATCAGCTCCACTGCCCGAAAACAACCCTCTTTCAAGTGAATCGCGGGGTATAAACCATTCACAAAATCACAGGGCCCAGCTGGATCCCGGGCCACCATTGATTGGTCAATTCCGCGCGTGACGACAACATGACGTAGCTGGTCGTCCTGGCAACCGTCCGCTCTCGGAAAGACCTTTCCTTATATGGAATATATAGTGAGTGGCAATGCGCTTTGATCGATCTGTGGCGAGTTGTTTACCACGCCGCCTGTGTGGATGGACGTCTCGGGCAGGAGAAACAAAATCGATTGTCCTCTTCCCCGTGACGCAAAACCGCGGGGGCAAATTTCTACGCTGTCCTGAAAACGGCGAGGCCGACTGTCGTGAATGAGAGAGCTCGTAAGCTCACGCGCGCTGTCCAAATGTTTCCCAAAATAGCCCAGTCCCTCGAGGCGAACATCTATCATCTTGCAAAGAGCTGAGCGTTGGGTTTGCAAGCACAGACGCCACAGAAGAAGTCGAAAGAGAAGCAGCCTCGTATTTCTTTCTCCTGCTGGCACCCGCTCGGCAGCACAGTGCATGACTTCGACTTTTTCGTCAAAATTTGGAACAGTCATTAGTTTCGTCAAGACAAAAGTTGGATTAGTTTGAAAACGTCATCTGAAGACGTTTACGTCAAAGTTCACGTTTTCGTCAGCACTGAGTTTTTGCAGTGAGGACATCTGCGGCAGATTCTGTGGGTCACATGGCTGGAAGAACTTGGCCGTGAGTGTGCACGGTTGTTGTGGGTGTGAGAAGTGTTCACAGGATTGTGCGCAGAGACAGCACAAACCGAAGCCAACCAGACAATTCTTGGCAAAGTGAGTTGACTTTGAAAACTGACGGACAACTAATTCTTGTGACAACTACTTTGCAAAACGAGAAAGCAACGAACTGCCAAAGAACCGTGCGACTGCTCAGTCAACTGAAGTTACTTGCAAGGTAAATATATATTTCTATCTCTGGTCTTCTGTCTCCGCCTCCGTCAATTGAATTCACATACACTACTGCTACAACTACTAGTCTACTACAATGATAATAATGATTACAATAACACCAACAATGATGATGATAATAATAATATTGATAGTAATAATAATGCTTGATATTCTTACTAGTTATTTATTATTATATTATTATTACTGTTACAGCTGTGACGAAGTAAATTTCACAGCTGGTCAAGTTCGGCATTGTAGGAATTAACGGCGCAAGTCGTATAGTCACGGCTTAGAATCAAAAGCGAAGTAAGTCAGTTCGAAATGCCGTTCAGAATTTACTTTTTTTTTCTTTCTTATAATAAATTAGGTTTCTCATTATATCTGTCTTTAAAAAAAAAATGTTTTAAAATCTCATGCTTAGGACGGTCTTGCAACATCCTGCATCAGTGCTGTCTCACAAGCATAGCAGGCCAAGTTAAGAAGTGTCAGATCGATGCATGGCCGTCGCATTGTCAGCGTGCATGCAGATATATACGCACCCCACTCCCCCCTCCCCCCCCCCACCCCCAATAAATCGTCGGTTTTTCCTCCTTCCTTCCATGGAATGATCACAATCATTTTGTTCAGTGTTTATTCTCGGTCACTGATGGGAGGATCTACAGGAAGAAGCACTTATTCTTAAGAACAAACAAACTTTTTTTTTCGCAGTATCTGCATGGGCTGGACCACTTCAGCCAGCAGCGCTCTCACTGACGCGGGGACCAAGCAAGGCCACAGTCATAAATCTCGACCGGCTGGTTGATGATGGCTATACGTGCACACTCAGTCAACTTTGTAGCCTAAATGATAATGTTTTTTTTGTTTTGTGTGTGTGTGTGTGTGTGTGTGTGTCGTGTGTGTGTGTGTGTGTGAAATAGGACTGGCGCAAAGCACTGTATTACTACACTGAAGGCACACACACACACACACACACACACACACACACACACACACACACACACACACACACACACACTGAAACATGCGCGCGCGCACACACACACACACACACACACACACACACACACACACACACTTCTCTCTCTCTCTCTCTCTCTCTCTCTCTCTCTCTCTCTCTCTCATATAAACAGGGACAGGGCCACAGAGAGACTGAGTCCGTGTCAAAGGCTCTCGAGTGGATACGGTTCAAGGTGATATTGACGGTATGGGTCATATGAAACCAGTCTTCCCCGTCCCTCGATCGACCTCCCCTCGATCTCGTTTTCAAATGTTCGAAATATCCCGCTTAACTGGATGATTTCATATTATTCACACGGATGTCGAACATCTTTTGTGGAAAACTATATGTTTTCCTAGTGGGCCTATAACCAGTTTTGATCTTCTCTGTCGGTCTCGGTCTTGGTCTCTCTCTGTCTCTCTCTCTCTCTCTCTCTCTCTCTCTCTCTATATATATATATATATATATATATATATATATATATATATATCTCACACACACACGACACAACACACACACACACACACACACCACACAACACACACACACACACACACACACACACACACACACACAACTCCCCTTTACATTTCCTCCAGCTATCTCTCCAACTCCCCCCCCCCCCCCCTCCCTCTCTCCCCCGGCCTGCAACCCCTCCGCCGTCCTCTCCCCCATCACACACAGCCTACTCAGCCTGGCTCCGGCTTCCTTACCACACACACACACACGCAAACACACACACACACACACACACGTGCGCGCGCGCGCGCATGCCAACATCAGCCTGCGGAGCAATCTCGCTTATCTCGGCAAACATACAACTGGCCAGGCTGGCAGACCGACCGCCTAGCTGTCACCATACAAGTGACAAGGTCCATCAGAGTTACTGCGACCGTTTTCTTTCGTTTATAACCAACTATGCAGTACTGAGCTGGCCATTGTAGCCAATAACAGCAAACGGGAGGAAGGGGGGAGGGGGGGATAATACAGATGTGCCGATACTCGTTCTTAGAGAGTCCACGGTCAGTGTGTACAGATATCCTGCAACACGTCCACTACCCACCTCACAGACCTGTTCACCGGCTGTACAACTTTCGGGTCAGGCCAGCTAGTATAGTGGCATCTGGACAAGCCAGTTAATCCTTGCAGTTATTCCACTGATTGTGTGCGCGTGAGCGCCGCTGGAACTATGGTAGCAGTCAGGTCCCAGCCGATCCGCCCTCGCAAAAAACCATTAGCCTGGCTGTCACACAACCACGCACAAGTGAAAGGGGAGGGAATGAGGTGTGGAAGGGGTGTGTGTGTGTGTGTGGGGGGGGGGGGGGGGGGGGAGTGGATAAAAAGGCAGTTGACCATGCAGTGCCTGATGTCCTTTCACTAACACTTTAGTGAGTGTGTGTGTGTGTGTGTGAGGGGGTGGAGAGAGGATCAAGGGAAAGAGGAGGGTGGGGGCGTAGGGAGGGGAAACGGTTTACCTTTGAGCCTGTTACATGCCTGGCGGTTGGCCAAAAAACTATGACGTGCTCACATGCTGCGTTGTGCGTTCGCGGGTTTCAACCTGACACCATGGGAATTGACTCTCTCTCTCTCTCTCTCACTCTCTCTCTCTGTAGGTATTATTTAATTTGTTCACATCCCTTGAAATAGGACGTTGGCCCTGCACTGAATAACTGTAGATGTTAGCTCCATATGGCATCCAGAGACTGAAACAATGGACATATGTAACAATCACAGTGGACTCCAGTTCCGATCTATTTATCTCAGTTTTATTTGATGTTCGTAACCCCACTTTCTGTTTGCTTATAGCACACGCTGAACACACCTGAAAGAGGTTCCCTACAAACATTGAACACAATACATATAACTCAGTTGAGTATCACGGTGTTTGGTAGACACAGTTTGTCACCGGCTGAGAAGTGGCGCGTGTTTTATCTGTGTGTGTGTGTGTGTGTGTGTGTGTGCAGACGTCGCCCACATAAAATCTTAAAATGATGATGATAATAATAATAATAATAATTATTATTATTATTATTAAGATTGTATTTATAATAACTGGGCATTTATCGGCTGAGTAGTGTTCATGATTGTGGGTGGAGGATTTTCTTGTGTGGAAAAAAAAAGAAGAAAAAAAAGAAAAGAAAAAAAAAAGAAAGATGGATGTGTGTCGATGTAGAAACCAATTGACGCAGTGAACTGCATCACTGAGCCGATATCCCGGCCGGTCAGTTCTTTGCCAAGCGTGTTCAGTTTCAAGAAACGCTGATTTAAAATTCTTTTATTAAAGACAGCTTCGGAGGCCAATATTTTTTTGTTTATATATGTATGTATATGTACAACTAATCACTGAATGAGAGCCGAGTATAATATTGTCCACATATCCCACGAAACTCAACGACTTATCCTGCTCCGTAAAAATGAACATAAAAGTTAGCGAGACATGTTGTGCCGCTGGTCTTGAACATATTTGCATGTACAAGGACTGTTAATTTCTTTCCGAAAGCGAGAAGAAAGAACTATGTAAACAGTTATATATGTCTGGTATGGTTCAGAATAAACTGCAAAATAATACATCAATAGCCTAAATGAAATAAGACGACGGAACGGTTTGCATGCAAGCATGTCGTCTGCTGCACATGCCGTGTGCTGGGGGAGTTTGGCAGGAGTTGTCTCTCTTCGGCTGTGATCACATCCATATGGATTGACTTTTCTGGCTCAGGTTTCGTTATTCAACGCAATACGGTAGAAATTATTGATAGAACCGATGTTCTTTTGTAAAAACCGACATTTGTCTTTAAAAGACCGTGACCAGTTCGTTTTAAAATTAAAATCTGCTACGCAGTGCTTTCGGTTTCACCACTCGTCGACATTCTCACTGGCCAATCAATGCGTGTCTAAAAATAGTTATCAGCTGTTTACGCCAGATAGGCCTTGCGCTCGCTCAACGAAGTAGTCCTCAGTTGCTGCTTCGCCGTGCGAGAGGTCGGACACAATTCTTTGGAACTGTACTGGGTACGTGTATGACTCTGTTAACATTCCATATGTGGTTGCCAGACCAATTAGAAGAATAAGACCACAACGTACTTGCTATTTAAGTATTTTCATTGCAGAGAACAAGAAGCCCGTAGACCTATACTTTGCGTAAGGATATTATGTAAGGCGGTTTTGCCATATGTAATAATGTGCCTATTCTGCACAAACCGGCGGCTTGGTGTCTGAAGGTGGCTGACTGAGCTGCACGCTGTTCGGGTTGTCTGACATCTGTTTCGTTTTTCTTTCAGATTTTCTGCAAGCCACGACTTTTCAACAACACACCATGACTGCTGTGAACTGCCGCAACCGTTTCCAGGTGTTGTGTTACGACCAAGTAGTTCGTCTTCATGAGGTGATGGAAGACGTGGTGCCAGTGCACGGCCGTGGGAACTTTCCGACCCTGGATGTCAAACTCCGAGAACTTGTGCAAGTGGTGCGTGAAAAGTTGGCGTCGGACGGTGTGAAAGTTAGCGACGTGCGGCTCAATGGGGGGGCCGCCAGCTACATCCTTGGAAGCACCAGCTGTCAGGAATTCAACGACTTGGATCTCATTTTCGGCGTTGACTTGATCAACCACAATGAACTGCAGAAGATCAGAAACTGCGTGCTCGAATGTTTGTTAGATTTCCTGCCAGAAGGTGTGAGCAAGGAGAAGATGAGTAACTGTAGCCTGAAGGAGGCCTATGTCCAGAAAATGGTGAAGGTTTGTAATGAACATGGAGACAGATGGAGTCTCATCTCTCTGTCCAACAAGACCAGAAAAAATGTGGAGCTCAAATTTGTCGACAAAATGAAGAGACAGTTTGAATTCAGTGTTGATTCATTCCAAGTGATCTTAGACAGTCTGTTGACTTTTTATGACATTTCACAGGCTCCCATGACTGAGCATTTCTACCCCACAGTTGTTGCAGAGAGTGTCTATGGAGATTTCACCGAGGCCTGGTATCACCTGAACAACAAGCTGATTGCAACACGCAACCCTGAGGAGATCAGAGGTGGTGGACTCCTGAAGTACTGCAATCTGTTAGTCAAAGGGTTTCTGCCTGCAGAAGATGTGGACATTCGCACGATGGAGCGATACATGTGCTCACGGTTCTTCATTGACTTCAGTGACATCAACCAGCAGAGACAAAAACTGGAAGCCTACTTGGCAAACCATTTTGGTTCTGACGAAAACACCAAGTATCAGTACCTGATGATGCTGTATCAGGTGGTGGATGAGAGCACCATCTGTTTGATGGGGCACGAACGTCGCCAGACGCTTAATCTCATCCATCAGTTGGCGTACCAGGTGCTCATGACACAGGAGCGCAAGGCACAAGTGAAGTGTATTGAACTGCATGAACTTGATCAGTTGAATAACCTGGTCATTGATCAGGTGTTCTATGGGCCTTTTGCAAGTGGAACCAATGGCAGTCAGTACTACAGCTACGCAGCACCTTCTTCCACCTTCGGACACCAGATCAGCAGCTCATCGTCCTGTCCGTTCTGTCCTCCTTTCCTGCAGTGTTCCTAGTGTTCCTTCCCTGTGACACCCATGTCTCATGTGCCCATGTGTGGGTGTCAGCACCAAGTGAAAGGAGAGACCTACCTGGAGGAGGGGTCCAAATGCTTTTTGTGTCATTTGTGCTTGTAAACAATTTGTCGGACAATGTTCACTTTTATTCAGAGAAAAAAAAAATCCTGAACTTAATAAAAACATCCACGTTTTTCTCCATCTGGTCATTAAAATTTCCATGTGAGTTGACATTTGCCATTGTTCAGTTTGAGTTTTATTTTCACTGGCAACTTATGATTGCAAGTGATTATTGACTTTCTTCAGTTTCTGTCATGCCCAGCTCACACCATTGTTCCTTTGCAGTGTCAGATTTTTTTCCCCCCATAAGATTATAAACGACCATGGTTTAGTGCAGCCAAGTTCATTGAGTCATGTTTTCATTGCTCAGAGTGCTTACGACCAGTACCATCCACAGTCAGGCTGAAGTCCGTCAACTTCTTTGATTTGATAACATGCACTGCCAGTGGTGTGATCAGGCTTGATGAGGAGTTGACAGAATATGAAGCATGTCTGTGTGGTCAGGAGTGTGCACACTTATGGGTGGGAAAATTAGTGGCAACACAAAATGGTGACCACCACAATGGGCATAAACATGCTGCTTGGATGGATTATAAAAGGTATGGCTACAGTTCTTTTTTTCTTTTTTTAACTTCTTTACCTGTATCTCTTCCGTGTCCAGTACACCCCTCTTCCCCCATGTCAGTATAATGCTTGACATTGAATTTGAAGATGAAATGCAAAGAATTCATGTTATTTGTGGAAATGGTTCACACTGTCACTGTGTCAGAATTCAAGTAAATGACTATTGATAATATGCTATCAAATATGTTCCAAAGCATAAATACAATATATTCAATACAATATATTGTAAAATTGTAAAAAAAAATATTATTGACAGAGACTGAGTGTGTGGAATGCTGGTGTGTCAAAGGTACTGAATGTGGTGTAAATCATGTCTAGTGATACTAAAAGAGTGTACTGTGACAGTATTAATAATGTAGTACAAATCTGATGTAAACGAGCAGTTTACTCATTAATGTCAATGCGATAAGCAATATTCTGTATCCAAAAGTTTTGTTTCTGTTCTGTTTAAGAGACACTAATTTAAATCAAATTCCGTGTGTGAATGCTTGTGTTCTTGGGACACCATGCCAGAGTGTTTTTGCAGACATTCAGTGTGTACACATGTAACTAACTTCCCATGAAATTGTGACTGAGATGGTGAGAGTGAGACAGATGGAGAAAGCATCTGTAGATTTGAAAAAAGTCTGCTTCAATCATTTGATATTTTCATCATGATTTCCTATAAAACTGGATTAATACCACTTTTAAATCTTCTGTCAGATCCCCCAAAAGAAAACAGTTCCACATCTGATTTTTTTTTCCCTCTCAGTTCATGGCCAATATATGAAATGGAAGCTGTGTAGAAGTTAGAACAGATCAGCAGTTTGCTGCCAGTTCTTGCCAGGTGATTTGTGTTGAGAATGATAAACTATATTATTATATATATCTTAAAAGAAAGTAACACATTCATGTGACCCAAAGGTTTCAATGGCTAGATATCAGTTGGTAAGTGATGCCTGGAGGTCACATCAGACCACCAGAGAGATGATTGAATCATTTATGCTTTTCAAGATGGGATTTTGTGAATTTGTGTGGTGTCGAATCTAAGTAGGGCTCTCATTCAAGGCACTTAACAAAAACGGAAGCACAATGACAGATTTGAGAAGTATACACACATATACAAATGCAGTTTGTGATTCAGTGTGAATCAGTGAAGCAGCTGATAACTGATTTCACATTAGTTTGAAAGATTTCTGGACCACAGACAGTTCATGAACTAAGGAAGAAAATATAAATAAAGAGACTGAAAAAAGAACAGTGAAATAAGATAATGCCGGAAAATTAAGTGAGGCTTTAGTTGTTTTGAATTTTTGTTGTCAGTCTGCCTCCCCTCCAAGCAAGATAATTCCATGATCAATAGAGTTTTCTGTGAGTCATTACACACTAGCATTGTAATATATATGTGATTATTGACTGGAAAAGGGTGTGGATCTTCCCTATGAGCTATGCACTGTGGAAAGCCACAGTTTGTTCAGTTGCTTAGCCTGGTGTAATGGCATTTTGGTTTTTGTTGTGTTTTTTTCTCCTCCCTTTTTTTAATTTTTAATTATTTTTTTTACCATTTCCAGGTTACAACCTTACCAGGTTCACGTCCTGGTTTGCTGTGCTTTCTCTTTTTTAATGGTCTTTGAATTAGGTGGTAATTAAGAAGAAAAAAAAGACTGGTTTGCATATGATGATGATTATTTTTTCATTGATCAAAATTTAGTTTCAACACTCAAAAGTCTGTAAAACCATTATGTGTTACTGGACATGGGCACATTCTTTATTACTCCTTTTGTATGTTTTGATAAAGCTGGATGATTGAATTTAGGGTACTTAGTAAAGGGGATCCAGTCTTTAATCTTGGGTGCACACTTCACAGTCACTCGTATGAATTGATACACTTGTAGTAGAGCTATACCTAACACTGACAAGTGAATGCCATTCATCTTGTGCTAACTTTTTTGTTGTTGTTGTTTCTTTTTCCTGTTTTTAATTATTTATTTTAAACTGAATCCATGTTTGGTTGAGTGACTGACTCAGCATCAGTCTGGCTGTGGTGAATCACAGAATGTGACGGGGCTGAGGCCAGAGTCTTGTTTTGCATACATTTACATAGACTGATAGTAATAGTAATAAGAGGATGACCGGTTCACCCCTTAGGACTCTGGGTTTTTCAGACTGATAAGCCAAGGTTTTTTTGTTTGTTTTTTTAAACTTTGTACTTAGTGTGATAGTTCAGGGACATTTAGGGACTGCAAAATAATATGAGTAGCTCACAAAGTTATGAACATTGTGTAAGATCTGGAATGCATGTATGTACATGTGTATACATACATGTACATGTATGTTAGGCCTGAAATACTCTCCCTCTCCAAATGAAGTAATTTACAGTCTCCCCCCCCCCTCTCTCTCTCTCTCTCTCTCTCTGCCTCTACTCCCCTCCCCTACACCCCCACTTAATTTGATAAAAATGTTTAATCACAATGATCAGTATCAACCACTGTAATGGGCATGACTTTTTCCATTTATGACTAACTTCGAAAGCTGTTTCAAGTTAGATGATAATGATATTATTGTTTGTAGTAATATTGATATAATAAATAATGATAGGTATAAGAATAATAATAATGATGGGAATAAGAATAATAATGATGATAATAATATTACTACTAATAATAATGAATATTGGATGGAGTGGTTTGTCATTTTAACCCTTGCTGTCCTTAACCCACTTTCATCTCTTTGCCCTTTCCCAATCCTGGTCCACTCTTCTCCCAATAAGATAATGTGTATACATGTAAACCAGTGTATGACTAATTCAGTTTTGTTTTCCTCTGTGTGTGTGTGTGTGTGTGTGTTCATATTTTGGGGTGTGTATCTGTATTTTATTTTTTTATTTTAGGGACATATTTCCAGATTATTGGTAATTTTGATTGATGCATGCACATGCTGCCTGAGGGGTGGGGAGAAGAGATGAGGGAAAGGACAGTGGGAAAGGGTCATGGAGGAACATGGGAGGAAGGTTCCACCTTTGCCGGGTGACTGGAGGATAATGACTAAATGAGATATAGTCTGGAAGGTAAATTGATTATAATCAGAGATCAGTAGATTGAGAGTTTTGTTAAAGAACTTTATCCTACTGAATATTCCCATTCCACCTTCCTTCCACCACCCTGTCCCTTCTTCGTTTTCCCCAGTTGAAAAAAAAAAGTAGTAGTAGTTTAGATAGAAGCGAGTTTCATGGATCAGTGAGATTGTCTTTTGTGTTGGCAATGTCACATTGTCATTGTGTTCAGATAAAAACAACAAAATTGAGGCTCTGCAGTCACAGTTCCCATGTATGCTGCATGGACAAAGCAGATTGATTCATTCCAGCCATTGTGTGGGCCATTCCAGATCATCCGCTGCGGATGAGGCACAAATTTAAATGAAACACATCGTGTGCATGATGTGTGTGCTTGTCTAGTTGTGTACATGCATGCATTCATCTATTTGTAACCGGAGATCTTCCCCAAAGCTACAGATGCCTAGTTTTATTGTCTGATGCAGTCTCTTAGAAAGAATGAATTAAAACAATAATTGATCTGGAATGAATAAATTCCCTTCACCACCACCCTTCACGTCCCCTCCACCACTATCACCCACCAACCTACTCACCTTTCTGGCTGTATGACTCCAGTGTGCAGATCTTGATGTGTGGCGTGAGTGTGAGGCTATGTTTTCGTAGAATTTATGGACTATGAAGGTAATAACAGTTGACATAAACAACCATTATGATATATAATGAACTTTTTTTTTTCTTGCCTTGTAATAATTGGTGGTGCTGTTTGATGAATTTTGATTAACAGATTATATATATGGTAGATGAAATAAAGTACAATATGATATCTTGAATAATTGTCAATATGATTAACTTAACTCCCCATTTCCCCTTAGAATTAGTGCTTTGAATGTTATTTGAGTACTATGTCACTACTACTTTAATCAATGAAACTCTCTTTAATAGAAATAGCTTCTCCCCCCACCTCCACACCCCCTCAAAATAAGTCCTTTGAGTGTTATTCTTTTGAACTACATTGTTGAAAAAAAAAAAGTACTTCATGACATTACTAAAAGCTTTAAGTATTTAAAATAGCATGCAGATCTCTGTTTAGTGACTCACATTCATGATTGTATAGTCATTGGAATCAACGGGGTTTTCTGCTGTATTAAGCAGTGTATCACTGACTTCACACATAGTATGTTTATTTCTGGGTCTGCTCTTATACTGCATATGATTATATATATATATATATATATATATATATATATATATATATAAAGGCCAGGTTTCCAGAGGTTTGCAAAGAAAAATTGTCAGTAGTTCTTTGTTTTTTCATGATCCTGCAAAGGCGTAAACTGGTTGATCGTCCAATAAAGCCATACCCATCCATAGCCAACTGAAAATTGTGGAAAATCGATGTGAAGTGCAGCTGTGCGAAAATTGCTTCTTTGTGATGCTGTCGAGATCTGAAGATAATGTGTGGGATGCAAGTGTGTTTGGTCCTTTTACAGGAAAAAATCATATGGTTGATTATGTGTTCAGTAACTATTCAAACTGACACTGACAGGTAGATCTATCATTTGCAGACGTCGGTGAGAGTTTCATGTATGAATACATATTTTTCCTTCTGGTGGTCTAAAGCCAGGGATTCACAATGGCAGTGATGATAAGAAAAGAGAGAGATACTTATTGTTCAAGTTCAGTAGAGAGAGACTTGCAGTGAAGTGTGATACATGATGATACCTCATCTGCGTGGTTTTTTGGCTCCCGCCGGTTCCTTGTCAATTGCATGTTTGCAGAACTAGATGGTTGGTGTCTTGTCAGTTCTAGTTTTAGAGCTCTTGTCTGTTGCTGATTCTGGCACACCATTGTTTTGATCATGTTTCTTTTGAGTTGGGTCATGTAAAATCTCACATCACTGTTTTTTTTTTTCTCTGATTGTTTGATGACTTTGTCAAATATAAGTAATATATGCACCTCATCTTTGGCACAAGACCAGAGTACTGAAGTGGGGAGCAGAGTGTATGTGAAGGGTTTAACATTGTTTTCATGCTGTCCAAAGTCTTTCAGAAATGATCTGTATTGAATTTTCCCTGACACTCCCTTTCTCCTCTTCCAGTCAATATGTTCTGATGCCCTCCAAAATGTCTGACCAGTGTGACTGTGACAGCAGTTTGGTCCTGTGAGTTTAAGCAGTGACGCGGCAGTGTGTGTTGTTACTGTACCTTATGGATGGTAGCCATTGTCGTAGTTAGGAAATGTGGTTCAAAATATTTCCATGTTCACAAAATTTAATTGTGTATTAATATGATAATTATGTACAATTCTGATGCCAGAGCTGTGGATTCTTTTCACACTGTCTTCATTGCAGACTTCGGATTAAAGTTGCAGCAGATCATTAAAAGAAATGAAAGATTATCTGCTTTCTGCGATTATTCGACTGAGCTGCATTCTTGGGCATTGTCATTTTTGTACAAAGCATGGCTTTGAGATTCTCACTTTAAAGAACATTTTTCATTGATTCTCATTTCAAATTTGGAGCATCAAGGATGTGTGTGTGTGTGTTGTACGAGTGTTGAACAATGTTTACTTCAGAAAAAAAAAAAGAAGCTGGCATGACATTTTTGACAGTCCCAGATATTATATATGTTGTTGTCTGAGAACCAAATGATTATGTCATTATGTGTGTGTGTGTGTTTTGTGTGTGTATACATGTGAGAGAGAGACAAACGCACTCTGGTTTATTTTTGTTGT
Source organism: Babylonia areolata (assembly GCF_041734735.1). NCBI lineage: Eukaryota > Metazoa > Mollusca > Gastropoda > Neogastropoda > Buccinidae > Babylonia > Babylonia areolata. Next base: position 31,632,263 of record NC_134881.1, read on the forward strand.
CTGTCCTGTCTTTAAAAGACCCAAACAAAATACATAAATTTGTCTGGAACAATGGCAATTTGTTTGGTGTAGACAGGAACATTTCCAGTGGAAGCCCTGACAGCGCGTGTAATTTACCAAGCCTACTGCCAAGACAGCAGGAAGATGGCAGTGGCCGACTGATCAGAGGCCTGGTTGGTGGCTCAGCATTAAAGGTTTATTTTAAGCCCAGCATTGTTGACAAGAGGCGTGTTGCCTTTCAGGGCTGTCCCTGGTGTGGGGATATTGATTGTGGGACTGACGTCACTGGGCCCCAAGGTGCTATCAGGGGGGAGAGTGACGGCATCCACTTCACTGTGCTGGCTGTGGATAACACACTTCGGCTTTGATTAGTTTCAGGACAGCCTTTTAAAAAAACTGGGCCAGCTCACTGGGGGAGGGGTAGGAGGGAGGGGGGGGACTTCTCTAAAGTGTAACTCTTGATTTGTTAGCAGGGTGTAAGCAGACATGGAAATTTGATTCATGTATGCATTTGAAGGCACTGAGATTTGCTTCGTGCATTGTTGAGGGGTCCAGAGTGCAAGTTTGATACATTGTATAGTATCTGTCTGTCTCTTATTTTTTCTATGCACAAACTGGGTACAGTATACACAATCATATTTGAATCTTGTGTGGACGCTTATGAGTGTGTGTTCTGTGTGGACCAACATACATGTGCTGTCAAGGTGCAATCTTTTGATGCAATTGATTTACTGTTATTGTGTTTTACTTGTGTTGATGTTTTTGATCATTAACAATTTGTCCTAAAGCAGTCTTTGCCAACATGATATTTGAGTGATAACATGTATAACAATATCCAGTGTTAGATTCAAAACGTAATGAAGGTTTGAAAATTAAAAATGTTAAAAAGTAAGGAAAGCTAGCATTAGGTAGGATAATGAATTCGCTTGCTTTGATTAGTTAATGCATTAAATAGGATTGGATTCATCATTTTAAAAAAAGAAAAAGAGTGACCAGATTTGGTTTGTTTACATTGCGGATCAATCTCCACTTTTTTTTTCTTTTCTTTTCTTTTCTTTTTGATATTCACATACATGTTCAGGGCAATAAAAGAAAAAAAAGAATAATACTGCATTGGTCTTGTATCAAATAATGAATCATGGTTAGGGTGTCGGTGCAGATGAAGAAATGTAAGGTTCACTTAGAATTGTCGCTTGAGTGTGAAATGGGTAGAAGACTTGCACATTTGTTGACAGTAAATCATCCTGATATTCATGGTAAAAGATAGTGAATTTCAGAAGTTCTGCATAAATTATATGTTTGTTGGCAAAAATGGTGAATGAGAAAACTAGTGAATGGAATACACTGTGAGTGGATGTCAAATAACTTTGATAACAGTCATGGATTATCTTAAGGGGTTCAGCTTTTTTTCTTTCTTTTTTTTCTCTTTCCTAGAATTGTGACACAGGAGGTGTTGCTGTTAAACATGCCATAAACAGCATTTATGGTGATGAATTATTTGTTGACTAATTTGTTTTACCCAGTCAGTATTGAACTTGAAAATTAGATTTTAAGCAAACCCAGTCCTGGGAAGAGATCACTGTTTGCTACTGAAAAGCAGTTTCCCAATGGGCCAATGCCTGTCATTTACAAATTCTTAAACACTTTCAGTCTGCAGTATGCGTGTCCATGGTCTGCCTGTACTGCATTCACAGTTCAGGTTTAGTTGGATTTGAGCGGCTTTCCTTTAGTACGTTTTCTCTGCCATCAGCAAGAAATGCAAAAAACAAAAACAAAAACAATTAAGGCAGTAAGTTACTCAAAGTGGAAGACCCTTCAAGAAGACAGAGATCACAAATGTTATGGTGCTTCCTCCGTGTCTGGCTCTTTCCTCTCCGCTCCTCTTTAACCCCCAGCTAGCCAGACATTTTTATTTCCTCCCCAAGGACGGCGATGGCTGCAGTTTGTAAGCTGCAGATTTTTTTTTTTTTATTAAAAAAAAATATATATATATTGATTGTCTTCAGGTTTCTATGGACAGTTAAACAGGTGTACAGACCAGCATTTCTGTTGCAAGCTGTTTGGGCAGTGATTAACAGTCTGTTAAAGGGGCCACCTACTTAGCAGTCCGTCCTTGTGAGCAGAACAAACTGTCTTTACAGCTCTCTCTCTCTCTCTCTCTCTCTCTCTCTCTCTCTTGTCGTTCTCTGAGTGTATTTATCTAATCAAGCTTTGCCATATGTTCAACTTTTGAACTCAGGGGTAAAGGCTATAGATCTGTGTGGATTGTAGCCCTTGATGATAACTGTGTATAAATATCTCCCAAGTCATGTTGTTGTGCTTAGGACAGTTGACCGACATCACATGTGCTGTGGTGAAACTTGTGATACTGTTTATTCATAGCATAACAATTGACCTCTCTACTTAACAGCTACCAATCAGCATTTGTACTGCAGAAACACGGTTGATAGTGCTAGTGATGGTACATTGTGGTATGATTCAGATTTCTTCTTTATTTTCTTCTTCTTTCAGGATAGGCGGGGTTTTTTTGTTACATGAATGCACTCTGTGATCAGTTGTCAGAGCCCTTTGTAGTCAGTGTGATGGTGATGTGTGATAACTGATAGTGGTAATACCAACCTGTGAAACGATACCGACCTGTGAAACGATCAACCCTCACACGCCTGCCTGCCTTTGAAAACAAAACAAAAATTTATACAATGGGGAAGATTGTCATAGGGGTGAATGGGGCTGGTTTTGAAATCCTAAGATTTTTTTGTTTGTTTTTTGTTGGTTTTTTTTGGGTGGTCATCCCCCACTTCCTCTGTGTTCCCTTCTATATCTGTGATTACTGTTCCCTGCTTCCTCCCCTCTCTCCCTCCCTATGCAAATATTCATTTTAAAGCCGTCTGGTCAATAACAGAATGGGTATACATATACTAGTTTATGTCAACAGTTTTTGTTTGACCCCTCCTGGATGTGATAGTAGACATTTTTGAACGGTTGAGCATTAAGAGACCACTGCTGTTTGAACAGATTGAGATTGTGAAATTTGTGGGACAGTGAACTGAGTGTTTGTGTGAGTGTGGGATACATGGATGTAGATCAGGGTTTGGATTACACAGAATGTTAGTTCAACTTAGAAAGCATAAACAGTTTGTGTCTCATCATACAATGTCATCCACATAAGGTAGAACAATAAGCAAATAAGGATACCATTTGTGCTCAGTCACATTTCTCTGACAGAACTTTGTGTTCATTTTTCAGGCTTCCATATTCCCATACTGCTCCACTTAAAAAAATTAAAAAATATATGGAAAAAAAAGAAGCAGAATGTACATTTTCTTCAAAACTTGTTATGGAGACATACATTGTATACATGTATCTAGGTAAATGTGGAGCAATTCCAGTTTCAAAGAGTAAAATGCTGCCATGAGTAAAATGTGTTTTTGTTTTTATTTTGAGGGGGTGTGGGGTTGGGTGTTTGCTGGGTGTAGGAGACTCTGTGTGCCCCCATACCTTCTCACAAAACCCCTCCTGGTCAGAGCTCCCTCCTATTGATCCACTTGGCTGGCCACTAGGAGTGACCTGTTGGCCTCGTGGTCACCTATTCCCCCAGCTCAATGTGTCGGCATACAGGACTGGTCTCCCAGTAGGGCCCCCAGGGAAGTCAGATTCATCAGTGTGTGTGTGTGAGTATGGGCGTACTTGATGATGACAAGGAAAGGAAGTCCAAACTTTGGGCATCATGTTTTGTTTGTGCAAGTATGCCCATGCATTATGCATGCATGTGTGTCTGTGTCTGCCTGTGTGTTGTGTGTTTGAAGCAGAATTGCAATGAATGGGAGAGAGAGACAGCAGAGCAAAGAGACTGGGGAAAAAAAAAAAGAGATTGATTTTTTTTTTCTTTCTAAAATTGGGAAGGGATAAACATTGATAACAGGAGCAACAACATGTCTGAGCGCCTGGTGGCTGCAGGGGGTTGCTTGCAGCTGGGAGGGAGATGTGGGGAGGTGGTGTTAGGGGTATCTGGAGGGGTGGTGCTCTTGTCTGGCCACTTGTTTGTAGACATTGTCTGGCTCCTTTCTGGTCCTCTCACTGATAGCACAGCTGGGAGGGTGGTGGAAGCTGTCAGGGGGTGTGTGGGGGGGGGGGGTCATTTTTGATTTTTTTTTTCCTTCTTTTTTTCTTTTAAAAAAAAGTTTGTTTTAATAAATTTATTCAGTGCGTAAGAAGCGTGTCCCACAGTGTGTCATGACCTTGATCTGTGAGGGAAGCTTGCAACACGCAATATGGGAATTCATGGTACATGACTTGTGTGAACATTTGAACCAGTGATTGTGTATATATATATACTATATGTCATGTATGTGAATCTTTCTCTCTCTCTCTCTCTCTCTCTCACTTGCTCTCTCTTTTCTCTCATTCATGTGCTTTGTGAAATAAAATTTTGATCTTCTTCCTCCACATGCCCTTTGCCCTCCATGCCCCCCCCCCCCCCCCCCGCCCCCCATTCCCCCCATACATTTTGTGAAATGTTGGATCATGGGCACTGATGTTTTCCTTTGTGTTTTTAATTCAGTGACAAGGTCCTTCTGGATGTTTTGACTGAATATGATTTGTTGGTTTAGGTTTGTCTTCATTTTCTCTGAAGTGGAGTGCATATTAAAAAAAAAAAAAGAAGATATATACATATATATATGATATGTTATCTCTGTGTACATGCTGCAGAATCACAGAATTTGTGTGCCTGTTTGGTTAACGGGGTACTCTCTCTTCTCTGACTCCTTATCCATTCTCTCTGTGAGTTTCTCTCTCTTTCTCTGTCTGCCCCTTCCTTTTTCCTGTCTTTTTTTCTGCGCATGCTCATATGTACAGTTGATTTACCATCTAATATGCTCAAACATGTTTCTTGGGTAAAAAAAAAAAAAAAAGATTGACTATTTTGCTTGTGTGTATATGTACATATACAGTGTGTGTGTGTGTGTGTGTGTTTTGCAATCCAGGCTAAAGGGCTTCATTAGTATATTTTGTAATTCCTGGAAGCACTTTTGCCCATATCATATCTGAACTGTTCTCAGTGGCACACCCGGTTCATTTGCAGATGATGGTGTGTTCCACATTTCATTTTCCAAGACGGTGTTCTGTTAAATTGCATGCTTCGGCTGGAGTTGTGCATCTGATCAGATAATGTACAAGTTCATGACTGTAGGCATGTGATCAGATATGTATGTATAAATACACATTATGAAAAACACAAAATGATTGTTTGGTTCATACATTCAAGTGTACTCAAATGTGAGTCCTATAACTAGACACTAGCATAAACTTTGTAAAAAGTACTTTGTCTGTATGACATCTTTTTTTTTTTGGTTTGTTTATGTTGTTGGTCCATGCCATCAAACTTCAAAATGTATTTTTGCTTATTGCTGAAGATGTTTGAAATGTAAATATCTCATTGAGTGATTATGGTTGATTTTGGGGAGGGGGGAAATCCTGTTCTCAATCAACATGTACTGCATTGTGATAAGTCTTCAGTTACAGGGTTTTGTTTTTCCTCTTGTTTTTTGTTGTTGTTTTTTGGTGTATGTGTTTTGTTTTGTTTTTCAGTAAAGAACTGGATGAGGGATAAAAAAAATAAAAATAAAAAGATCCATTGGATTTTTCTTTTCTGTAAAAAAAAAAAAAAAATGTACATGGAGTTATGGTCTACCACAGCATGGTATAAATTTGCTTTTTCATTGATTGTAGTTTGTATATATACATATTTTTTCCTGCTTTGCTTTGTTCTTGCTTTGTTCTAAGTTGAAGTATCCCTCATACTGGTAACGCACACAGAAGCTGTTGTATTGAGGAAGAATTGGTACATAAACTCTTGATCGATGAAATTTGCATTCTCCATGATGGGGGAAAAGAAAAAAAGTAATAATGTTCTCAATGTTTCTCTCTTTAAGTGTTCAATTTTGGCAGCAAGCTGTTGTGGAGAAACCAACTACTTTTGACTTCTGCAAATTTGACGTCTTGTGAATATGACAGCGAGCGAGAGAGAGTGTGTGAGAGGATGGGCAAGAATTGGTGAGTGGGGGGAAGGAAGGTGATGTGGTATTGAGCTTTTTGTCCCACAGGTGTGTGTATTTCTGGTCAGAATTGATCTGTTTTGCAACAGTTTTACCTCTCTTTTTTTTCCCTCCTCCTTTCTCTCTCTCTTATGTCTTTGGCATGATGTTAGCTTTGCATCTCGTTTGTGTGGTGGAGAGTTGTGGCTTTTTGAGGGGAAGAAGGAACCTGTTCCTTTTCTTCCTCGACTAGTCTGGCAGTAAGCGACCAAAAGAACATTTTGTGTGTGGGTGTGTGAATTAGCTCTATTTTCTTTTCTTTTCTTTTTTCGTTTTTTGGTTTGTATTCAGTTATCCATTTTATAGACCTTTTATTTTTTTTCTTCATTTCTGCTTAGTGAGTGAGTGAGTAGGTGACTTTGGTTGCCTTCCAGTGTCAGTGACCTGGTAAACTGTAAACTCTTTCCTTGCTCTTGTCTCCTCTCCTTGCTCTCATTTCACATTGAGACGGTAGATGACATCCAGGTGATAGATACCCATCATGTGGAAAGAGAGTTGCTCCTTAGATTTCTTGAATGATGATGAAGTTAGTAGATTTCAGACTGTTAGTGGAGGTACAAATCTGAAGGTGATGTCTCTTACTTTTCATCGCTTTTTCCTCTCCATAGTCAAAGCCGTATTCATCAACTATTTAAGGGATTCAGCAGCAAAGTTTGGGTTTGTCTTCTGAGGAAAAAACAAACAGTGGTGATAAAATGTATAGAATGGAAATGTAAAAGGCTAATTATGCCCATCTCAAATTTCCTCTTAAGCTGAGTTTGGTCTGTGTATGTTTGGGGTGGCCACATTATATGTATACTCTCTTTCTCTTGCTCAGACTTGCTATCATCTTAGTCAAGTCTTGTTACATGGATGTGATACCAGCTTTTTTTGGTTGTTGGTTTCTCTTTTTTAAAAGTCATTAGTATTTACCTTTGAATTTACCTTTAATGCTTTTCTCTCTTAGGGGTTTTCAAGTGTGTATGCATTGTTGTGTGGGTTTGTTGATGGGGACAAAAAAGAAAAAAAACAGAGCAGAAAAGTGAGGTGTTGAAAATGAGTGAGGTGTTGAAAACGTGTGATATGAAAGAGTTGCAAATGCCTCAGATGCTTAATGAGTCCAATTTGAATTAATCTTGATTTAGTTGAAAGCTCGGAGAGAAGGCTCTTTCAGTTGTTTCTCTGTGTTTGGCAGAGGTATTAAAAAAAAAAGAAGAAAAAAATTATAACAAAAATAATTTGAAAAAAAAGAACAATAAAAATTATAAAATCTATGCTCCCTTGTGTCAGAGTTTGGTGTGTGCGTGTGTGTGTGTGCAGGTGTGTGTGTATCTGTGAGTGCATGTGTGTGTCTGCATTTGTCAGTGTGCATATGTGTTAGTATACTGTGTCTGCATGTGTATGTTTGTGTCTGTGTGTTAGTGTGCAGCAGATGTGTGTGTGTATCTGTGTTTGTGTGCACACATGTCGTGTGAGTGCAAGAGAGAAAAGAGGTTACGTTGAATCGGATCACAACCATCTGCTCTCACTCTTCAAACACAGGCCCACACAGACACACATATACAGTCAGACACACATACACACACGCGTACACACAGACATGTACATGAATGGCACCCTTGCAAGCAAGCAGATTAATGACTGCTTTCCATCCTCCCGCCCTACCCCACATTCTCTCTCTCACACACACACATGCACACACACACACACAAATCACTGTATAAGTAACAGCATATGCAGTGGTATTTATCGGATGCTGATACTGTTGGGGGGTGGAGGTGGGTGGAAAGGGAGTAGAGGGGTGGGGGGTTGTAACATTTTTTTTTAAACAGCACATTTGGATCCAGTGTCTGCCCTGATGTTTGGAGAACAAAATAAATCGATTCGAGTCCTATCTCTTCACACCGCCCGCCGTGCTATCTCTCTCTCTCTTTCCTTTACATCCCACTTTTCAAGCGTGAGGGGCACCTAAAAATAGCCCAGCAAAAGCAAGCCGTATTTCTCCAAGGGCCAGTAACTGATGGGTTATCTTTCTTTCCTCTCTTCTTATCATTTTTTTCCCCCCCCAAACTATTATTTATTTACCTACTATTATTATTAGATTTATATAGACAAATTTTTTTGGGAAAAAAAATTATTATTATTATTTTTTTTTTTAGCGTCTTTCTTTTCCGACCAACATTCAACTCACACACACACACACACACACACACACAGCGAGAGAGAGCACATGCGCGCTCAGTTCTTTAAGGTAATATTCGTTTTAATGGAAAACATACAAACCAACACAAACGATAATTGAGACTCTCCATCAAATCCATAGTAAAAGCCAGATCGATAACGCAACTGTTGTGAAGCAAACAATTAGCAAGCAAAACAAGACTTGGTAAAGCCATACTAACGATATCCACCCCATCGTAACATGCGTACATTTTCGGCGTGGCGGTGGCGTTAAACCTCATGATGAATTTATCGATGAAGCAACATGTTAGCAAAAATACAGCTGAGGCAATTAATGCCCCATTGCTGATCAAGACACCTGAATACACGTCAGAGATCAACGATCGTTGTTTCAGGCATTTACACCAGCCGGATCAGGGTTGTTGATTTATTTTTTTATTTTTTATTTATAAATAATAAAGCATGTGTGGTGACTTCGGAAATTCTGTTAACAGTTCGCAATAGATATTGTATTGTACATACTTTAGCCATAATATGTATACATATATCAGAATGGTCACACTATGCGAATGGATTCCCCTTGATAGCATCTCGATTTTGATTATTCGAATCTAAAATGAAGTTGAAACACACCTGACCGCTGTGCGAGCGTGTACGCATCTTCGTGCACGCACGTACGCAATTACTCACGCACGCACACATACACCGGCATACACGCGCGCCGCATGCACACACACACACACACACACACACACACACACACACACACACAAGGGGGAAATGCCTTGGTAAAACCATACCAATACAACAATTGCACAATATCAGCGTTGAATTCAATGGTAAAGCATCAACTACTCGTCAAAATAAATAGATAGAGATGATGATGATGGTGATGATGATGAAAAGACGAAAAAGAAGAAGAGGAAATACTACTACTACTGCTGCTGCTACTACTGCTGCTACTACTACCGTGACTACAACTACTACTACTGCTACTAATTCTACTACTATACACACACACACACACACACACACACACACACACGCACCAATTCACAGTCTCACAGACGCCCGTTCCTTACTCTCCACCAAGACAGAAGGAGAAGAAAATAGCAGAAGACATGATCTGCTGACCGAAAGAGGATGCAGATTTTGTTTCCTGCAAAAATGAAGGAATCCCTTATTCATCGTTCTCCTAATAATGTTTTTATGACAGGGATCCAATGTGTGTGTGTGTGTGTGTGTGTGTGTGTGTGTTCGTGTATGCGTTAATGCCCGGTTGCCGGCGAGCTTTGTCATGCCCACTGAAGTTTTATGTCGTCGGCCATGACGTTAAGCAATGTCAGTGGGTGCATGAGGTGTCGTGTCACCGTTAGAATTTCCCCGCCCCCACCCCTCCATCGTCACCACCGCCGCCGCCTTCCCCATCCCTCTCTCCTCCCCCCCCCCCACACCCCCCACCCCCTCCTCCCCATCCAGGATAGTTTAATCACCAGGATGTTTGAGCGTTGTATCCCCCTCCCATTATAAAACTTTTATAATTATTATCATTGTCATTCTTATATGACCCCCGTTCATAGAATGAGCTGGAAGTCATTTCGAGGTGGGGGTGTTTTTTTTTTCGGTCAAGAGCAACAGATCGAGGTAGGATCGGTGGCCTTAGTGTGGGAATACTCCCGACTAGGAGGCGAAAGTATGTATGTATACATGGGTTCGAATCTCGTCCGTCAGTACATGAACTGGGATTTCGGTAACACAACCGCCCCCCCCCCCCCCCCCATTCCACCAATTTTACACCCCTCGATCTCCACTTGACCTTGAGTGGATGCTGGTCTTTCGGACTGAAGACCATAAACCGAGGTCCCCTGTGCAGTACTCATTGATCTGATTGATTGATATGGATACTTATATAGCGCCTATCCTCAGTCGGAGACCAAGCTCTAAGCGCTTCACAAACACGGGGTCATTTGCACAACAGGCTGCCTACATGGGAAGAGCTGATTCAGTGACTGTGCTGCCGCTGTGTGCTCACCATTCGTTTCCTGTGTCATTCAGTCACATTTCAGGCACACACACACACACATACACACTCAGACAGACATGTAACATTTTACGTGCATGACCGTTTTGTTTATTTACCCCGCCATGTAGGCAGCCATACTCCGTTTTCGGGGGGTGTGCATGCTGGGTATGTTCTTGTTTCCATAACCCACCGAACGCTGACATGGATTACAGGATCTTTAACGTGCGTATTTGATCTTCTGCGTGCGTATACACGCGAAGGGGGTTCAGGCATTAGCAGGACTGCACGTGTGTTGACCTGGGAGATCGGAAAAATCTCCATCCTTTACCCACCAGGCGCCGTCACCGAGATTCGAACCTGGGACCCTCAGATTGAAAGTCCAACGCTTCAACCATTCGGCTATTGCGCACTTAGTGCATGTAAAAGAACCCGGCACGGTTACAGAAAGGCTTTCGCGGCCCTCTTGCTCGATTCTACAGAGAAATTCAGTTTGAGAGTAAAATATAATACACCTGCAGACAGTTTCAGTTTCAGTTTCAGTAGCTCAAGGAGGTGTCACTGCGTTCGGACAAATCCATATACGCTACACCACATCTGCCAAGTAGATGCCAGAGCAGCAGCGTAACTCAACGCGCTTAGGCCTTGAGAAAAAAAAAAGAAAGAAAAAAAAGAAGATAAATGCATAAAAAAGAACTACTACTACTGCTACTAATATGTATAAGGCGCAAAAACTTGATGAAGTCAACTATAAACGTACAAAAACAACAACAACACCCCCCCCCAAAAAAACAAACACAAAACAAAACAAAAAAAACAAAACAACAACAACAAAAAGCAACAACCAGACAGAAAAGCTGGAAACAGATACAGGTGGCGCTGCACTGTGACGACACTCTCCTCCTCCGAGGCTGGAGAGCTGTCCGAATTTCACAGTGGGGAATCTGTTGTGATAAAAGAAAGGTGATACAATACAAAGATATCAGAGAATGAAGTATACCTATCGCATTTCAGGATTTGGTGGATTATGAGTCACTCTTCAATGTACTAGCAGGCCTATAAATATCATTATTGTGCAAAACAGACAACACATATTCCGTCGATACGGGCGTAGTATCGCATTTCAGGATTTTGTGGATTATGAGTGTATAGTCACTTGTCAATGTAGGCCTGTAAGTACCATTATTGTGCAAAATAGGCAACACATATTCCGTCGATACAGGCGTAAAATTGCTCGGAAGGAACAGTTCCAGTTTAATTTGAACAATCAGTGAGGACAGATACAATCTTTTTGTCACGTTTACTCAAACATAATTTATAGGAAAGGTAAAACCTTCTTCGAACTGAGATGATCAGGTATTGTAGGTCCGCCTTCAGTTTTGCCCATCAAGTGAACTGTATCAGTCGTACACTGAATATTGAAGCAATCGGACAAACTTCGCTGAAATCACACTCGTACAGCTGTCCTGTAAGTACCACAGTTCAGTCGGAAACTGAATCGAATGAACAGAACTGTAACCAGCGAGTGTTTCCAACCACATGTGAATAAACTGAAGTGAGGCCGGAAAACAAACACAAAGGCAACATCTATTCCCGCGTTGTCGACTGACACGATGCACGGCAGACACGATTTCCGTTCTGCACTTCCTTTGATCTCTGTGACATTTCGGACACTGTGTCTGTGTGTGCGCTCATGCTGTTCATGCTCTTGTTGCTGTATGGGGTTCCGTCCTGGGAGCTCGAGATTACATTACATCATTCACAAATGGATAACTTGTCAACACGCGCGGGTAAGTGCAGATAATGAGTGTCATTGTGCAGCACTGATGTACGTACAACTGATGTATCTGTGTCAGGTTATGTGTGCTCGTGCTCTTGTCAGTTACAGACTGTTGTTCCTGAGAATACTAAATCACAACAATTAAGAAACGGGTGATCAGTTGTCGCCAATGCGCATACTTATCATAGAAAGTGCGGGTGATGATTATCATTGCACAACACGAACGATTTATTTTGTATTTGTATTTGCATTTCTTTCTTTTTTTTTTTTTTATCACAACAGATTTCTCTGTGTGAAATTCGGGCTGCTCTCCCCAGGGAGAGCGCGTTGCTACACTACAGCGCCACCCATTTTTTGGGGTATTTTTTTTTCCTGCGTGCAGTTTTTTTGTTTTTCCTATCGGAGTGGATTTTTGTACAAAATTTTGCCAGGAACAACCCTTCTGTTGCCGTGGGTTCTTTTACGTGCGCTAAGTACATGCTGCACATGGGACCTCGGTTTATCGTCTCATCCGAATGACTAGCGTCCAGACCACCACTCAAGGTCTAGTGGAGGGGGAGAAAACACATGATCGGCGGCTGAGCCGTGATTCGAACCAGCGCGCTCATTCTCTCGCTTCCAAAGGGACGCGTTACCTCTAGGCCATCACTCCACGTATATGTGTCATGTTGTAATATCATGTGTTCGTGCTGCTTTTTGGCGGTGGTGTTCCCGAGAATCGCGAAATTACAGAACTCAGAAACGGGTGATGAGTTGTCAGCAACTGAGAATCAGGGAAAGTGCGGACAATGTTAACTCTTTCCATACGAACGGGGAAAGAGACGACGTTAACAGCGTTTCACCCCAATTACCATCATCAAAATATTGCAGGCGGAAGGCTCTTATACTGAAGACGTGAATGTTGACAAAGACTACCACAATTCTGACGACGGAAGCTAAAGGTTGGGTCATTCAGACACCCACTGGATATCCGAGGGGTCTGTGTAGAGGAGAAGAGAGGACTGGCCGTACTGAGTGAGTTAATTGTCGCACGGGTGGGTTGCAATGTATTTCCCAAATGCACGCGCACCCCCATCTTCCCCCGTCGCTCAAAATGTGTGTGTGTGGACTGTGCTGTGGGATGCAAATGATTTATCCATGGATTAAATTGATTTGTTCATTCATTCATCAATCAGTTTTAATTGATGTTGTATCAGAAATGAACATAGGCCCCCTCACAGTGTAATCCTTCCGTACATCGCACTCGTCGTTCACATTTAATTTCTGCTGCAGAGATGATAAGGTTATTCCGATTCTGGTCCTAATTTGGTCTTTTGGTTCATATGGCGCTGACAACGGAAATCTAGTTGGCCATTATGAGGAAAGATATCCGTTTACTTTCCCTCTCCAATGAGAAAGTTGCTATCCATCGAGCATGGTCATTTTAATCAGATCATTATTGGAAACATTCTAAAGTGCCAAGGGAAATGATTATTTTGAATGCTGATTTTGCAGTACGTTCATTGTATTACTATTATTATTGTATTACTTTTTTTTCTTTTCTTCTTCTTCTTTTTTTGTCACAACAGATTTCTCTGTGTCAAATTCGGGCTGCTCTCCCCCAGAGAGAGCGTGTCGCTACACCCAGAGCGTCACCCATTTTTTTGGGGGGGATATTTTTTCCTGCCTGCAGTTGTTTTTTGTGTTTGTTTTTGTTTCTGTTTGTTTCAGTTCATATCGAAGTGGATTTTTCTTCAGAATTTTTGTGTGAAATACACGTGCATATGCTCTCTCTCTCTCTCTCTCTCTCTCTCTCTCTGTCTGTCTGTCTGTCTGTCTGTCTGTCTGTCTCTCTCTCTCTCTCTCTCTCTCTCTCTCTCTCTCTCTCTCTCCCTCCCTCCCTCTCTCTCTCCTGTTTTGTTTATTTCTATTTCTGTCTTCCTACCGGAGTTACCGTTCGTTACCCAACAGCTGGTGTAAACGTTTAGTGTTTCACTGAAGATCAAGATCTGTGGCGGACTGCCAAAGTATATTTCTGTCTTTCCGCCTTGACATAGCTCACTGCACCCTTCCCCTGCTCCACTGCACCCCCCCCCCCCCCCCCCCCAAAAAAAGAGATCCCTATGCCACCGCAAACCAAAACCATAACGAAACAAAAACTACCGCGAAGGGCTGAGCGATTTCTCAAAACGCCTGCATGTTGTCAAGAAACAGGATTTCCCTATCAGAGGACGTAATCTGATTCTGAACTTTTTGTGTGTGTGTGTGTGTGTGCGTGTGTGTGTGTGTGTGTGTGTGTGTGTGTGTGCGTGTGTTTGGGTGCGTTCATGTGCCTGGGATATGTTTCTCCAGATAGAGAGAGAGAGAGAAGACGGACAGATAGACAGACAGAGAGAGACAGACACACACACAGAGTGAGGAAGACAGACACACAGGAACAGAGACAGGGAGACAGACAGACAGACAGGCAGGCAGACAGGCAGGCAGGCAGAGCCAGAGACAGGCAGACAGACAGACAGAGAGAGAGAGAGAGAGAGGCAGGCAGGCAGGAAGGCAGGCAGGCAGGTAGGCAGACATGTACAGACAGACATACAGATAGACATACATACAGACAGACAGACAGACAGAGACAAATATCTTATTAATTATTAACTTAATGAACATCCTTTTGATAGGATGGCACAGTGTCTTTATTTTTCCAGTCAATAGACACAAACTGTTTCACAAAACCGTGCGAAAAAATGGACTGATCCAGCAAAAGTATTTTAGAACGCAATTAAACACACATGCAGAAACAACATGCACTAATATGATCACCAAAATACAACCTTAACCTTGATTTGAAAAAAAAACAACAACCAAAAAAACAAAAACAACAACAACAACAACAGCAACAAAAGAGAGAAAAAAAAAAGAAAAAAAAAGAAACAAACCACAAACTATTTTCCCTTTGGCGTTCATTAATATCTCATCATATCCGCATGAATCGTTTGTAATTAAGGGGCATATATATATATATATATATATATATATATATATATATATATATATATATATATATATGGAGCAATGCTTGACTTTTTTCCGTATAAATTTTAATGTACTGCCTCAGAGACTTTGCTTTGCAAGTGAGATGATCATATTTTCATTAACGACCTCGACAATCATTAAAAAAATGCTGAACAAACAGATTTCTCTTTGCTGCGGGTGCATTAAGGTGGGAGAGAGGAGTATTTTGAAACACATGACCCTCGGGGAAGCTGTATATATGTATGTATGTATGTATATATGTATATATATATATATATATATATATATATATCTTTCTCTTTGACAATAAGCAAGCACAGATCTTCAACAAACACTGCTCGCTGTCAGTCGTTTCAGCGAGGCAGGGAGTTTGCAGCACAGCCGGGAGAACGAACAAAAAGAGCAATTAAAATATAATAATAATAATGATAATAATAATAATAATAATAATAATAATAATAATAACAATAGTATTTATATAGCGCTGAATCTTGTGCAGAGACAAATCTAAGCGCTTTCACACGCATGCATAACTCTAAAACTGAAGAAGAAACTGAAGGCAAGGAAGAGGCAGGGGAGGGAGGTTATCTTGTGAGGAGGTGGGTTTTTAACTTTAAGGCCAGACTTGAAAGAGCTGAGTGCGGAGATCTGACGAAGCGAAAGAGGAAGTTCATTCCAATTGCAAGGTCCAGAGACCGAGAAAGAACGGCGTCCAACAGTGAAGTGTTTGAATCTGGGTATGCGTAAACAGAGTGGATCCGAAGCCGATCGTAGTGAGCCGGCGAGATGGAGTGTGGAGGTGAAGGCAGCCACAAAGATAGGAAGGGGCAGATTTGTGAATGCATGTGTGAGACAGGGAGCCAATGGATATATTGCAAAAGAGGAGTGATATGTACATCAGTGTACATGTGATAGATATTCAACGACAAAAACAAAATGTCCGGGGTGTCAACTAAAGATAGGAAACAACATAGATTTCCGACGCTCCACTGAGAAGAAATCTGGGATACAATGTTCAGATTCTGACTAAATATTTATTATGCTCGTGGTTGTCTGTCCTTCAAAGGACGCAAAACTTCGAGTTCGAGTTTCACGTTAAGGTAACACTGTACAAGAGCAGAGCACTTCTTATCGATACTTGGACTGCATACACGTGTTTTTTTTTTGTTTTTGTTTTTTGTTTTTTTAAGGTTGGGTCAATGATCGATAAGCTATGGGCCGATATCTTGTCATACGATTTTGTTCGCTTGTTTGCTTTCTCGCAGCTTCGACATAATGACAATCTCTCTCTCTCTCTCTCTCTCTCTCTCTCTCTCTCTCTCTCTCTCTCTTTATGCCGTAGTATTGTGTTCGCATGCTATGACTTTAAGTAGCATTGTGTTGTGCATGTAATGACATAATTATACAATGCAGTATTGTGTAGTGTCTAGACCCTGTTTCAGGGCGGGGACTGGATGAAAAAAAAAAAAGAAAAAAAGCGCGCCAGTACTTATTATCTATTATCCTCGAAAATAAAGAATAATTATTTTGTCTTGTCTTGTCTTTTGTCTTGCCTTGTCTTGTCTTGTCTAGTCTTGTCTTGTCTAGTCTCCTTCTCTCTTCTCTACCTCCAGCCCCTCCCTTCCCCCTCCCCCCCCCAACCACCTCACCATCCCACCACCCCACTCCCTCACCCTTTTCCCGAACAACATAAATAAATTATTGTCTATGCCGCCAGTCTCGTGATGGGCTGGTTGGCACTCGTGATACAAACAAACAGTCTGCAATGTCATTACCCGAGTAAAGTGTGAGTGGTCCTCTGTACTTAAGGTCGATCATCAGGGTGTTCTGTTATGCTGGTCAGGGGGTGTGGAGGTGTGTGGGTAGGGGTGGGGGTGGGGAGTGTGTGGGTGGGAGTGGGGGTATCGGTGGGTTGGGATGGGGATGGTAGGGGTGGGATTTTTGTGGTTTGTTTTGTTGGCGACCCCCCCCCCCCCCCGCCCTCCCCCCCCCCAACCCCCAGAATGACACGGCAGTCATGGCCCCTTTAAGTGACTGAGCCACCGTTATTCTGTCTGTCTGTCTGTATGTATGTATGTATGTATGTCTGTGTGTATATCTCCCTGCCTCCTACTCTTTTCTTTCTTTCTCAGTCACGTTGTCTCCATGATGGATAAATAATGATACACAGGATGGAATCACAGATATAAACAGGCACACAGCGACACATCCGCACTCACACACACACACACACACACACACACACACACACACACACACACACACACACACACACACACACACACACACCCCGTGTGACACATGCACAAAACAACCAACCAAATAAGCACATACACAATTACACACGAATGCATGCTCGTACACACACTCATCCACACAGACACATATACACGTACACACACACACACATGAATATATATATATATATATATATGAGAGAGAGAGAGAGAGAGAGAGAGAGAGAGAGAGAGATCTTCAGTGTTGTTCAATTGCACAGTCATATATATATATATATATATATATATATATATATAGAGAGAGAGAGAGAGAGAGAGAGAGAGAGAGATCTTCAGTGTCGTTCAATTGCACAGTCATGTGTTTACTGGTATCTAAAATATACTGTCCACATCATAATTTGCGTATCGGTTCCGACGTAATTTGAAGAAGTCGGAGCATTTTTTTTTTTTTTTTTTTTCATATTTGGCCGCCTTTTTATGGGTTTGGGGGTGAGTGAGATGGGGGGGGGGGGGGTGTGGGGGCGGGGACGTGGGGGCTAGGGGTGATTGACTGTGTGGGAGATGAGGGTGGAACATAGTTGACAGTCCACTGTCCTTGTTCTTGTTCTTGTTCTTGCTGTTGGTGGTGTTCTTCTTCTTCCCCTTCTTCTTGCTGTTGTTGTTGTTGATGTTGTCTCGAAGCCTCTCTCTCAAAGACTGTGTCTGTCTCCCTCTCTCTCCCTTTCTTTCTCTTTCTCTCTGTCAAAGCCTCTCTCTCTTTCTGTGTCTCTCTGCCTCTCCTTTCTTTGTCTTTCAGTGTCGAAGTCTCTCTGTCAAAGTCTCTGTCTCTCTCTCTCCCCTCTCTCTCCCCCGCTGTCTCCCCCCTCTCTCTCTCCCCCTCCCTCTCTCTCTCTCTCCCCTCTCTCTCCCTCTCTTCCCCCCTCTCTCTCCCCCTCTCTCTCTCCCTTTCTCTTCCTCTCTCTCTCCCTCTCTCTCTCTCCCCTCTCTCCCCCTCTTCCTCTCCTCTCTCCCCCTCTCTTTCCCCCTCTCTCTCCCTCTCTCCCCCTCTCTCTCCCCTTCTGTCTCTCTCTCCCTGTCTGTTTCCCCTCTCTCTCCCCCCCCTCTCTCTCTCCCCTCTCTCTCCCCCTCTTCCTCTCTCTCCCTCTCTCTCTCTCTCTTTCCCCCTCTCTCCCCCCCCTCTCTCTCCCTCTCTCCCCCATCTCTCCCTCTCTCTCCCTCTCTCTCTCTCCCTCCCTCCCTCTTTCTTGTTCCCTTCCTCCTCTCTGTCCGGGCCTGTACAACAAACAAACTGGTGTCATCTCAACTACTGTGTCACCGGTCAACTGTGTCAGTTGTGTCTGCTTCGTCTTTCTCTCAAAGTCTGTGTGTGTGTGTGTGTGTGTGTGTGTGTGTGTGTGTGTGTGTGTGTGTGAGAGAGAGAGAGAGAGAGAGTGTGAGTGTGTGTGTGTGTGTGTGTGTGTGTGTGTGTGTGTGCGTGCGTGCGTGTGTGTGAGTGTGTGCGGGTGTGTGCGTGTGTGCGTGTGTGTGTGTGTGTGTGTGTGTGTGTGTGTGTGTGTGTGTGTTTCTCTTTCTCTGTCAAAGTCTCTCTCTCTCTCTCTTTATATCTCACCCCGTCTCTCTTTCTCTCTGTCTCCATCTCTGTCTCTCCCCCCCCCCCCGGTCTCTTTCTCTCTTCCCCCGTCTCTCTCTCTTTTTCTCTCTCTCTGTCTCAGTCTCTCAAACTGGTGTCGATCTCAACGGAGCCACCGGTGTCTCCTTCTCCTATAGTCACTGCGTGTCAGTTGTTATGCACATTCCTCCTAAGTGCTGTTAGGTGCACAATCACGTTCTTCCGCGAAAAGGAAATTTGACCATGCAAGAATTTGTGTAAAGTGAATGATTGTGCCAGCACGTGCGCGCGCGCTCGTGTGTGTGTCATGCACGCGCGCGCGCCGCGGGGTGCATGGGGGAGGGGGGGGAGTCGTGGGGTGGTGGGTGGTGGGTATGGTTATGGCTATGTGTGTGTGTGTGTGTGTGTGTGTGTGTGTGTGTGTGTGTGTGGCTGTGTGTGTAACCCAGCGCTGATCGACCTTAGCCCACGCTAAGTTTGCTTAGCGTTTAGAGCGTTTCCAAATTCAGCGCTAAGTCCATAGACTTCTGAACATTGTTTTCACTAGGCTTACTTTCTGGTGGTGTGAAGTTCTCTCAATGCAACCCACCTCTTCTAAAGCCTTTGACTGAGAATGCTGCGTTGGTTAAAACTGCCGAAAAAGCAATGAAGACTGCGCAGATTGTAAGAAAATCAATGTATTCAATCTAAGCTACACTTCCTCCATATCAAACGATTATCGTGCACTGCTTAGAGAGAGAGAGAGAGAGAGAGAGAGAGAGAGAGAGAGAGAGAGGGCGGAGGGGTGGGTTGGGTGGGGGGTGGGAGGGGGTGTGGGGGGGGGGGGGGGGGGGAGAGAAAACTCGAACTCTAATTCGAAAGTTTAACAGAGTGTAAAATGATAAACTACAATCTTCTTTTCATCATTGCCCTCATGGAAAACAAAAAAGAAGAAGAAGAAGAAGAAGAAGAAGAAGAAGAAGATGATGATGATGATGATGATGATGAAGGTGAAGGAGGAAGAAAGGAGGGAAAGAAGGAGGAGGAAAATGCAAAGAAAGGAGAGAAGGGGGGGGGGGAGATACAGACAGACAGACAGACACAGACAGACAGACAGCGAGACAGACAGACAGACAGAGACAGACAGACAGAGAGACAGACAGACAGACAGAGAGAGAGAGACAGACAGACAGACAGAGACAGACAGACAGAGAGAAAGACAGACAGACAGACAGACAGACAGAGAGAAAGACAGACAGACAGACAGACAGACAGAGAGAAAGAGAGACAGACAGACAGACAGAAAGGAAGAGACAGAGGCAGAGAGAAACAGACACAGACACACAAACACACACACATACACAGACTCACTCACACACACAATCACACAGACAGACAGACAGACAGACACACACACACACACACACACACACACACACACTAACACACACACACACACACTAACACACACACACACACACACTAACACACACACACACTAACACACACACAGAGGCAGACAGGAACCCACGACAAAGACACACACACACACACACACACACACACACACACACACACACACACAGACACACACAGACAGTAAGACAGACAAACATACAGAGACACAGAGACAGATGGGAACACAAAGAAGAACAAAAGCAGAGAATAGGGGTCAAGGGCAGAACAGACCGACATTATCATTTATAAAAAAAATTATAAAAAAAACAGTAGAGGATAAATTTAGCTCCTCTCTTCGACGAAATCCTTTGGTCTTCCACAAGCACTCGCGGCAGACACAAAAAAAAAACGTTTCTAGACAAAGACATCTAAGACAGCACAGAGACAAACTCACAGACAAGGTAATTATCTACGTCTGAAACTAAAGGACACACAAAAGACATGATAATCACTACCCATGGTCGGAGACACACGAAACGTTGTTGAGACGTTCGTCGGTTTACAAAACAAAAACCAAGTAACGTTGAGGTACTGTTAGGGAACAAGGTAGCAGAGTGGTTAAGACGCTTATCTGCCAGTACAGTGTCCGTGAGAGGTATTTGGTTCGAATCCCGCTCTCGCCCTTTCTCTCAAAGTGTGACTGGAAAGTCAAACTGAGCATATAGTCATTCGGATGAGACAATTATAAACCGAGGTCCCCTTGTGCAGTACGGGCTTGGCACCGCACTAAAAACAAAACCCATGACAACAAAAGTGTTGTTGTCTGACAAAACTCTGAGAGAATCTGAGCGCGCTGGTTCGAATCACGGCTCCCGCAGCCGCCGATATTTTCTCCCCCTCCACTAGACCTTGAGTGGTGGTCTGGACGCTAGTCATTCGGATGAGACGGTAAACCGAGGTCCCGTGTGCAGCATGCACGTAAAAGAACCCACGGCAACAAAAGGGTTGTTCCTGGCAAAATTCTGTAGAAAAATCCACTTCGATAGGAAAACCAAATAACACTGCACGCAGGAAAAAGTACCAAAAAAAAAAAAAAAGAAAAGAAAAAAAGGGTGGCGCTGTAGTGTAGCGACGCGCTCTCCCTGGGGGAGAGCAGCCCGAATTTCACACAGAGAAATCTGTCGTGATAAAAAGAAATACAAATACAAATAGATAAATTATCCACTCTGATAGGTACACACACACAAAAAAAAAAATATATACGCATGTACTCAAGGCCTGACTAGCGTGTTGGGTAACGCTGCTGTTAGAAAACTGCCAAGCAGATGTGTTGTGATCC
>NC_134881.1:31656388-31658888 GCF_041734735.1 Babylonia areolata
GTCACTTACGTTTGTCTGACATTTATTCGTGTCACTTACGTTTGTTCGACGTTCATTCGTGTCACTTACGTTTGTCTGACATTCATTCGTGTCACTGACGTTTGTTGGATGTTGATTCGTGTCACTTACGTTTGTGTGACGTTCATTCGTGTCACTTACGTTTGCTTGACGTTCATTCGTGTCACTTACGTTTGTTTGACGTTCATTCGTGCCACTTACGTTTGTTTGACATTCATTCGTGTCACTAACGTTTGTTGGACGTTGATTCGTGCCACGTACGTTTGTGTGACGTTGATTCGTTTCACTTACGTTTGTTTGATATTCATCGTATCACTTACGTTTGTTTGACGTTCATCGTGTCACTTACGTTTCTTTGAAGTTCTTTCGTTTCACTTACGTTTGTGTGACGTTCATTCGTTTCACTTACGTTTGTTTGACGTTCATTCGTTTCACTTACGTTTGTTTGACTTTCATTCTTGTCACTGACGTTTGTTTGACGTTGATTCGTGTCACGTACGTTTGCATGACATTCTTCGTGTCACTTACGTTTGTTTGACGGTCATACGTGTCACTTACGTTTGTTTGACGTTCATTTGTGTCACTTACGTTTGTTTGACGTTCATTCGTGTCACATACGTTTCTTTGACGTTCATTTGTGTCACTTACGTTTGTTTGACGTTTATTCGTGTCACTGACGTTTGTTTGACGTTCATTCGTGTCACTTACGTTTGTTGGATGTTGATTCGTGTCACTTACGTGTGTTGGACGTTCATTCGTGTCACTTACGTTTGCTTGACGTTCATTCGTGTCACTTACGTTTGTTTGACATTCATTCGTGCCATTTACGTTTGACATTCATTCGTACCACTTACGTTTGTTGGACGTTGATTCGTGCCACTTACGTTTGTGTGACGTTCATTCGTGTCACTTACGTTTGTTTGACGTTCATTCGTGTCACTTACGTTTGTTTGACTTTCATTCTTGTCACTGACGTTTGTTTGACGTTGATTCGTGTCACGTACGTTTGCATGACATTCTTCGTGTCACTAACGTTTGTTTGACGATCATACGTGTCACTTACGCTTGTTTGACGTTCATTTGTGTCACTTACGTTTGTTTTACGTTCATTCGTGTCACTTACGTTTCTTTGACGTTCATTTGTGTCACTTACGTTTCTTTGACGTTCATTCGTGTCACTGACGTTTGTTTGACGTTCATTTGTGTCACTAACGTTTGTTTGACGTTCATTCGTGTCACTTACGTTTGTTGGATGTTGATTCGTGTCACTTATGTTTGCTTGACGTTCATTCGTTTCACTTAAGTTTGTTGGACGTTCATACGTGTCACTTACGTTTGTTGGACGTTGATTTGTGTCACTTACGTTTGTTCGACGTTCATTCGTTTCACTTACGTTTGTTGGACGAATGCACTTACGTTTGCTTGACGTTCATTCGTTTCACTTACTTTTGTTGGACGTTGATTCGTGTCACTTACGTTTGATTGACGTTGATTCGTGTCACTTACGTTTGTTGGACGTTCATTCGTTTCACTTACGTTTGTTGGACGTTCATTCGTGTCAGTTACATTTGTTGGACGGTCATTCGTTTCACTTACGTTAGTAAATGTACGTTTGTATCACTTAACGTCTGTTTCAATTATATTAGCTTCATTTTTGTTTCTTTCGCTGACATTAATTTCACTTACACTCGTTTTACATACATTAGTTTCCATTTACTTCCGTTTCACTTACGTTTGTTTGACGTTCAGTCGTTTCACCTATGTTAGTTCCATGCTGGTTCGTTCCACTTACGTGGGTTTCACACACGTTTGTTTCGCTTGAGTCAGTTTTATTTTCGTTCGTTTCACTTACTTTCGTTTCTTCTGCGTTCGTTTCACCTGAATGTGTTGTAACTACTTTCGTTTTGCTCACTTCGTTTCATCGAAGTTTCTTTCAGTTTCGTTTCGGTCATCTATAGTACCTTTCCTTACCTTCGTTTCGTTTGTTTCTCACACGCTGAATCGTTCCGCTTTCGCTTTGTTTGTGCTTATATTGCAACCTGCTATGGAGGAAGGTGGCAGAACGGTTAAGACGGTTATATCTGCCAATACAGTGTCCGTGGGGGTCTGTGTTCGAATCCCTCTCTCGCCCTTTCTCCAATGTTTCAGTGACTGGAAAATCAAACTGAGCGTCTAGTCATTTGGATGAGACAATAAACCCGAGGTCCCCGTGCACAACACGCACTTGGCGCACTGGAAAAGAACCTACGGCAACAAAAGTAGTGTCATCTGGCAAGATTCTGTGGGAGAAATCCGCTCTGATAGGTATACCTTCACACACACACACACACACACACACACACACACACACACACACACACACACACACACACACACACACGCACACAGGTGTATATATATATTATGCATACACTTTAGGCCTGGTAAGCTCATTGGGTTATGCTGCTGTCAGCTTTCTGCCGAGTGGATGTGATGAAGTGTA
>NC_134881.1:31698888-31721388 GCF_041734735.1 Babylonia areolata
TCTCTCTCCCCTCTTTCTATCTCTATCTGTCTCTCCCTCTCTCTCTCACACACTTCATCTATCTATCTATCTCTCTCTCTTTGTCTCTCCCCCGTTCTATTCCCCGCTGCCCCCCCCCCACCCCCTCTCTCCCCTCTTTCTATCTTGTCTTTCTCTCTCTCTCTCTCTCTCTCTCTCTCTCTCTTTCAAATCAACATAGCACTAGCCTTAATATTTGACCTGACCAAGATAGCAAAGCAAAGATGGATACTGAGGTTGCGATATCATTGAAATGGTTGGGTATTGTTTATGATAATTATAGTTGTTACTTCATTTCTTGCAAATCGTCAGGACAGTGCTTTTCGAAACAATGTTGGTTTTCTGACGCAAAGCTTTGGGGTCCCTTAGATGTCTGTGCTAGATAGATAGACAGACAGATAGATAGACATCTGGACAACGTAGATAGAAGATATATAGATAGACAGATATCTGGACAACTTAGATAGATAGATAGATAGATAAATAGACATATTGACAACTTCGGTAGATAGATAGATAGACAGATAAACGTCTGGACAGCTTAGATAGATAAATAGATATCTGGACAACTTAGATGGATAGACAGATAGACACACACACACACACACACACACACACACACATATATATATATATATATATATATATATATATATATATATATATATGTATGTATGTATGTATATCCTTATCGTTGTAAAATGATAATTCCTTTCGTTTTCGTTTTCGTTTTGTTTCGTTGCTTTCTTTCTCAACCATTCATGTAATATATTTTCAGTCGAATACCAATCACACTTAAGTGGTGGGGAAATAACAGCTGTTATCCCGAAGAACGACCAAGCAGAGACAGATAAGAAAGACAGACAGACAGACAGACAGACAGACAAGACAGACAAACAGACAGAGAAAAGGAAACAGGCTGAGACAACTCCCCAAGTCTCTACCAGAACAAACAACACGGTATATACATCACTCAGCTTTCGCTGCGCTGGAAACTGGCTGGGCGGAACTTCCTCTGCTGGGAGCAAATCAATTAAGCTCTTTCTCTCTCTCTCTCTCTCTCTCTCTCTCTCTCTCTCTCTCAGTCTGTCTGTCTGTCTCTCCCTTTCTCTGTCCCTCTTCCGCTCTCTCTCTCTCTCTCTCTCTGTCTCTCTTTCAACTGCATCCCCTTCATGAGGGGTCATGGCCTTTATTGAATAAAAAAAATCTTCGTTCGTTCGTTCGTTCGTTCGTTCCCCCCCCTCTCTCTCTATCTCCCCCCCCCCCACACACACACACACGCACACACGCACACACACACACGCACGCACGCACACACACACACACACACACACACACACACACACACAGAACAAGCAGAGGTAAAAGGAGACTGAGTCCATGGAACCTTACCTGTATGAATTATTGATTCTACAGTTGCTCGTATGCTACTCCCGTAAAGACACCTTGGTACATTCCTATGGTCTTAGCTAGTGTTCCCAGTTGTACTCGTGAGGTGGGAGATGGGTGGGGGTGAGATGGGGGGAAGGGGGTGAGAAGAAGGAAGCTGGAAAGATGCACGGAATGGGTATCTTAATGAGAGGCAAGGTGGTGGTGATGCTTGGAGGGGAAAAGAGAGGGATGATGGTGGCGGGGGACTGGAATGACTTGTTGCTGTTCTTCAGTAGCTGTTGTTGTTGTTGTTGTTGTTGTTGTAAGCTGTCGCTATTGCTATTGCTTCTTTTGCTGCTGCTGCTGCTGCTGCTGCTGATGATGATGATGATGATGATCCTACCACTGCTGCTGCTGTTACTGCTAATATATTCCTGTCGCTGCTGCTACTACTACTACTGCTATTAAAACTACTACTTCTACTTCTACAACTACTACACTTCTTACTGCTAGTGCTGCTGCTACGTCTGCATTCGCATGGCTATTCCTCCTCCTCCTTGCACAACTACTACTGCTGTTCCCGCTGGTGTTATCGTGTATTGGTGATGTTGCTACAACAACAACAACAACTACTACATCTTATATTGCTGCTGCTGCTACGACTACTACTACTACTACTTCTGCTACTGCTACTACTGCAGCTGCTATTGTTGCTGGTGCTGCTATTGTTGCTCTTATGATTATTGCTGCTGCTGCTGTCACTTCTATTGCTGCTGCTACAGTTGCTTCTGTTTGTGCTGGCGGCGCTCTACTGCTGTCGCTACCACTACAATTAGCACCACAGCTGCTGCTGCTGCTGCTGCTGCTCCTGTCACGCTTGTCACAGACGGAAATGTCAGATTAATATTTCTTGAGGATTGCTCGCGAGCCAGTCTTCTTCTTCCTTCCTTCCTTCCTTCCTTCCCTTTCTTTCTTTCTTTCTTGGCTCTTCATTTTTGTTTTGTTTCGTTTCTGACTTTTATTCTTTTCTTTCTGTCTTGTTTGTTTGTTTTGTTGGTTTTTTTTTCTTCCTTTCTTCGTTTATTTCTTGTTCATTCCTTCCTTCCTTCTTTCTGTCTTTCTTGTTTCTCCATTTCTTCGTTTCTTTTTCTTTTTTTTTTTCAAGCATGGAGTGCATAGCATACAACCAAGTACATCGTTTGCTGAGTCAGTGAAACAGTTAGCGTGCACTTTCCTTTCTTTCGTTCTTCCTTCCTTTCCTTTTTTAATTCCTTTCTTCCTTTTTTTATTCTTTCTTTCTGTCTATATGTCTTTCTTTCTTTCCTTCTTTTCAAACGCGGAGCCCATAGCAACCACCGGTGTTCCCTTACATAAAGGCGAAACAGCTGACACGCAATTTTCTGACTGATTTTTTTCCCCCCTCTCCAACAGCACGGCTGTGAAGGCCATGAAAACATCGTGGGGAGATGAGTATGGATCTGTAGATGTGTTATCGGCGTTGTTGCTGTTGCTGGAGTGTGATGATAATGATGATGACGATGATGATGATGGTGGTGGTGACATCGCGGAAGATGAGTATGGATCTGTAGATGTGTTATCGGCGTTGTTGCCGTTGCTGTAGTGTGATGATGATGATGATGACGATGATGATGATGGTGGTGGTGGTGACATCGTGGAAGATGAGTATGGATCTGTAGATGTGTTATCGGCGTTGTTGCTGTTGCTGGAGTGTGATGATAATGATGATGACGATGATGATGGTGGTGGTGACATCGCGGAAGATGAGTATGGATCTGTAGATGTGTTATCGGCGTTGTTGCTGTTGCTGTAGTGTGATGATGATGATGATGACGATGATGATGGTGGTGGTGGTGGTGACATCGTGGAAGATGAGTATGGATCTGTAGATGTGTTATCGGCGTTGTTGCCATTGCTGGAGTGTGATGATAATGATGATGACGATGATGATGATGGTGGTGGTGACATCGCGGAAGATGAGTATGGATCTGTAGATGTGTTATCGGCGTTGTTGCCATTGCTGGAGTGTGATGATAATGATGATGACGATGATGATGGTGGTGGTGACATCGTGGAAGATGAGTATGGATCTGTAGATGTGTTATTGGCGTTGTTGCCGTTGCTGTAGTGTGATGATGATGATGATGATGATGATGATGATGATGATGATGATGATGGTGGTGGTGGTGGTGGTGACATCGCGGAAGATGAGTATGGATCTGTAGATGTGTTATCGGCGTTGTTGCTGTTGCTGTAGTGTGATGATGATGATGATGACGATGATGATGATGGTGGTGGTGACATCGCGGAAGATGAGTATGGATCTGTAGATGTGTTGTTGGCGTTGTTGCCGTTGCTGTAGTGTGATGATGATGATGATGACGATGATGATGATGATGATGATGATGATGATGATGATGATGATGATGGTGGTGGTGGTGGTGGTGACATCGCGGAAGATGAGTATGGATCTGTAGATGTGTTACTGGCGTTGTTGCCGTTGCTGGAGTGTGATGATAATGATGATGACGATGATGATGATGGTGGTGGTGACATCGCGGAAGATGAGTATGGATCTGTAGATGTGTTGTTGGCGTTGTTGCTGTTGCTGTAGTGTGATGATGATGATGATGACGATGATGATGATGGTGGTGGTGACCTCGCGGAAGATGAGTATGGATCTGTAGATGTGTTATTGGCGTTTTTGCCGTTGCTGGAGTGTGATGATAATGATGATGATGATGACGATGATGATGATGGTGGTGACATCGCGAAAGATGAGTATGGATTTGTAGATGTGTTATTGGCGTTGTTGCCGTTGCTGTAGTGTGATGATGATGACGATGATGATGATGACGATGATGATGATGGTGGTGGTGACATCGTGGAAGATGAGTATGGATCTGTAGATGTTTGTTGGCGTTGTTGCCGTTGCTGTAGAGTGATGATAATGATGATGATGATGATGATGACGATGATGATGATGGTGGTGGTGACATCACGGGAGATGAGTATGGATCTGTAGATGTGTTATTGGCGTTGTTGCCGTTGCTGTAGAGTGATGATGATGATGATGACGATGATGATGATGGTGGTGGTGACATCGTGGAAGATGAGTATGGATCTGTAGATGTGTTATTGGCGTTGTTGCCGTTGCTGTAGAGTGATGATAATGATGATGATGATGACGATGATGATGATGGTGGTGGTGACATCGCGAAAGATGAGAGTATGGATCTGTAGATGTGTTATTGGCGTTGTTGCCGTTGCTGTAGTGTGATGATGATGATGATGACGATGATGATGATGGTGGTGGTGACATCGCGGAAGATGAGTATGGATCTGTAGATGTGTTATTGGCGTTGTTGCCGTTGCTGTAGAGTGATGATAATGATGATGATGATGATGATGACGATGATGATGATGGTGGTGGTGACATCGCGGAAGATGAGTATGGATCTGTAGATGTGTTATTGGCGTTGTTGCCGTTGCTGGAGTGTGATGATGATGATGATGACGATGATGATGGTGGTGGTGACATCGCGGAAGATGAGTATGGATCTGTAGATGTGTTATTGGCGTTGTTGCCGTTGCTGGAGTGTGATGATGATGATGATGATGACGATGATGATGATGGTGGTGGTGACATCGCGGAAGATGAGTATGGATCTGTAGATGTGTTATTGGCGTTGTTGCCGTTGCTGTAGAGTGATGATAATGATGATGACGATGATGATGATGGTGGTGGTGACATCGTGGAAGATGAGTATGGATCTGTAGATGTGTTATTGGCGTTGTTGCCGTTGCTGTAGAGTGATGATAATGATGATGACGATGATGATGATGGTGGTGGTGACATCGCGGAAGATGAGTATGGATCTGTAGATCTGGTGATGGTGAAGCTGATGATGGTGATGATAATGATGATGAGGAGGAGAACGATGATGATGATGATGTTGATGATGATGAGGACGAGAAGGAGGAGGAGGAGGACAATGGTAATGATGATGATGATGAGGAGGAGGAGGAGGAGGACAATGATGATGATGATGTTGATGATATCAGTGATTAAGACAGTGATGTTTGTTCCCTCTGTCTGTCTGTCTGTCTGTCTGTCTCATTAGGATCATTATTCAAATGCATATAATGTATTGTTGTAGACCTTGTACCCCATTCATAAGAGGCTATGGTTTTATATGAACGAACCAACCATACAGCCATCCTTTCATCCATCTCTCCGTTTGTCTGTTTGTCTGTCTGTCTCACTCTCTCTCTCTCTCTCTCTCGCTTTGGCATTCCTTCTAGCAAAATTACTTCCGTGGAAGAAGAGTAATTACTTCCTCATTGTCAGAAAGGCTCACCAGGATTGCAGCAAAGACGGTGGTGGCCTTTACCAAGAATGATTTGGGAGTCACTGGTAAAAAAAAAAAAAAAAAAAAAAAAAAAAAAGACGCTGGATCAAATTAGATGTCGCGAGACTGAGAGTTCGCTATCGGAGAAGAACACGTTCTTTAAATGTTTATTCGGCCTCGATGCATACAATTTTTTTTCTTCTTCTTCTTCTTCTTTTTTTTTTTTTTATATCTCCCTTGCATTCTTTTGGATCCTTCTCAAGTGTATGTTGCAAATATATCAATTGTTTGTTGACCACCGTTATGGTTTTTTTTCTTTTCTTTTGAGTTAGTAAATTTATCCGCTTTGTTTTCATAATTATATTACTCTTCACGTTTAGCTAGTGGATAGTCACTGGGCTATGATTATTTTTTTTTATATCCAATACAGGTTGGGAGCAGTGCTAACTATATCATTGTGTCAGTTTCTCGAATCTTCTTCTTCTTCTTCTTCTTTGTTCGTGGGCTGCAACTCCCACGTTCACTCGTATGTACATGAGTGGGCTTTTACGTGTATGGCCGTTTTTATCCCGCCATGTAGGCCGCCATACTCCGTTTTTGGGGTTGTGCATGCTGGGTATGTTCTTGTTTCCATAACCCACCAAACGCTGACATGGATTACAGGATCTTTAACGTGCGTATCTGATCTTCTGCCTGCCGTATACACACGAAGGGGGTTCAGGCACAAGCAGGTCTGCACATATGTTGACCTGGGAGTTCGGAAAAATCTCCACCCTTTACCCACCAGGCGCCGTTACCGAGATTCGAACCCGGGACTCTCAGATTGAAAGTCCAACGCTTTAACCACTCGGCTATTGCGCCCGTCAGTCTCTCGAATCAAATCAGATCAGACGTCCGGATGTAGTTTTCTCAGCCAGGTACCGTGGGAGACAGATGGTGACGGTCACTGCCGGGACATCTCCGCAGTCTGATTCCAGAGAGCTAACTGGAGTCTTGTCACTCAAGACAAATTAATGTCCTTTTCCGTCAGACAGGACCAAGTTCAGCGCTTTTTTTTTTTTTGGTCAATGATGGAAGAGTAAATACGTTTGTTTAACAATGAATGCTTTTTTTTTTTGGCACGTGTGCGTGCGTGCGTGCGTGCGTGCGTGTGTGTGTGTGTGTGTGTGTGTGTGTGTGTGTGTGTGTGTGTGTGTGTGTGTGTGTGTGTGTGTGTGTGTGTGTGTGTGCTTGGTAGCAAAGTATTGATATAATTATCATCATCGTCTTCATCATTATCATCATCATCATCATTATAAGTTTAGTGTTCGTTCGTTCTTTAGTTTAGCGTCTTTTCACTATCAGTGATATTAGACGATTAAAACAACAACAACAACAACAACAAAAGAAACAAAACACACCCAAAGAACAGGGGATGGGGGGGGGGGGGGGGGGCGGGGGGGGGGGGGGGGGGACAGAAAAGGCAGAAATCTACCAAAAAATGCATACCTAACATGCAATAACATTTAACAGTAACAGTTCAATAATGATAATAATAATAATAAGCAGAAACCATTAGCACAATTCTGAAAAACATTAAAGGAATGTAGAAATAGGGCTATGAACTAACGCCTGTGAAAGTTCGACCATAAGAACCTCGTGAGAAATAACTTTCGAAAAATCATCTGCAGAGTAGTTGCTTTCTTTGAAATACTTGGGCACGAAGGTACGTAACTGCTGACATTGAAACAAACAATGATGCAAGCTGAACTGCTTACCACAGATGCATGTAACATTTTTTTTTTTTTTACTATACTCTGTCTTCAGCGCATCAAGTTTCATGCGGAAGAAAGTAGAGGTTATTAATCTTGTACAGCAAGCTGATGGATTCGATATCTTTTCTTTAATAATATTCTCCGGGAATAATGTAACGTTTGCAAAATAAATAAAAATTCCATGCTTAGCAAAAGAAATTCCTGTTTGAACAAAAAAATGATAATAATGACTCCTCTTGTTGTTGTGTCAGAATAAGAGGTCAAAGTGCCAAGTTTAGAGAATACAAAAAAATATAAATATAACAGTAAATGCAGTTTGCATATAATTAGGCTTCTTTTTTATTTTATTTTATTTTTTTGTGCCCATCCCCAGAGGTGCAATATTGTTTTAAACAAGATGACTGGAAAGAACTGAATTTTTCCTATTTTTATGCCAAATTTGGTGACAACTGACAAAGTATTTGCAGAGAAAATGTCAATGTTAAAGTTTACCACGGACACACACACACACACACACACACACACAGACAACCGAACACCGGGTTAAAACATAGACTCACTTTGTTTACACAAGTGAGTCAACAATGTACCAAATGATTTGTCTCAATAACTAAGTCAGGTCTTGTTTCGAGGCTAAATAATTCTAGAGCACAAAGTACTGATTTGGAATCCACAAAGAATGCTGTTTTCGAGAAAACTATTTGATTGCTCACTAAGTTGTTCAGAGCTTGTATAATACCAATAAAGTAAGATTTTTCAACTTTAAAGGCAGGAATATAGAAAGCCGCACCAGCATTTTTGTCATCAAGAACAGATCCATCTGTAGATATATGGAGATGATTCTGATATCTTTCTGCTATATGAATTCTGGCAGTACTTGTCGTGATATTGATGTTTTCTTCCTTTTTTGTTTCAGAATAACTGATATCAAAATCTGCTTTCAACATTTCCCAAAAAGGAACTAGAGTATGATGTTGTTTTGCAGCTAACTCTTTCATGTTAACATCAGATTCTTTTAACAAATTTGAAACGTAAGTTGCAACTGTTTCTTGCGATGAAATGGCTTTAGCTCTTTTAGGAAAATCAATGTCAGATCTTACTGTCAATTCACCAGCAATGAAATTTTTGGTCATTGAAGTGTATCCCACAGCGAGTTTTGCTGTTGCTAACTCACTATTTTCTTTTAAGGGAAGAATTCCGGCTGTTTTGTATGTTTCCTGGTTGGATGCATGACATGGCACTCCGAGGGCAATTTTGATAGCCTTACAATCTACTCTTTGAATCTTTTGTAACAGATATTTAGGTGCACTGAAAAAACATTTCTTGTGCATAAGCTATCTTAGATCTTACAAGGGCCATGGAAAGATGAATAAGTGTTTTTGTATCCATTCCCCAGGGTAAGCGGCTTATAATTTTCATAAAATTGATACTTTTCATTGCCTTTGTTTAGATGTAATCAAAGTGAATGTTCCATGTCAGCTTTGAAGTAAGATAAACACCTAAAAACTTCACCACCTGTTTATAATCAATGACGTCACCAAGTAATTTTAAAAAAATGCCCATGCTCCATTCTGAGAAACTGTGACAAGCAATCGGTTAATACCAAATATCACTGATAGCCCCTTTTACCTTATGAATGATGGTAGTGTTACTAGAATTTCTGACGTCTCTAAACACAGACCAACAGCAACTGACCTGACACTAATATCCCCACAGCTAGTCCCATCATGTACCTGGGAAACACATAAAGACACTTTGGGAAGCGACCATGTTCCTATCATCATTACAATAGCTGATGATGATAACCAGCCTGATAATAACGTGGGCATAATTCCAAAATATAACTATAAAAATGCATATTGGGATTTATTCCAAAACATTCTTACCTCTCACGATTTTGAAAAACAAAAACACTTGAGAATGAGAGTGTAGATGTACTGTATTCAAAATTTACAGAAGCTGTGTTATCAGCAGCTGATATGTCGATCCCAAAAGTAAAGGCTGTGAAGTCAGGTGACCGTTCAGGCAATGTCTGGTAGAATGATGCATGTGAAAAGGCAATTAATTACAAGAAAGAAACATCTAAGAACTACCTCGCGGACAGTGAGCCCCAAAACCACAAAGAAATGAAGAAAGCAAACACTCAGTAATATGACAGTAGCCCAAGCTAAAAAAGATCATTGGTCATCATTTTGCTCACAAGAAATTTCAGATCATAAATACTTTAATAAAGTTTGGACAAAAATGAAAGAAATGAAAAATGGAATAAAGTTACCAAGTTGCCCAATATCAAATGACTCACAAAACAATTTTCTGTCAGATCAGGAAAAGGTAGACGTTTTTGTTGAAATGTTTGCGAAAAATAGTAAACACGAAGGCTTATCACCTGCGTGTAAAACACACAGATACAGTGATCCCATTCCGCAAAATGACTTGTGGTTTAATTCTTCTATTACATATGAGGAGTTACAAATCGCTATAGCTTCCCTTAGCAATAAAAAAAAATTCAGTTGGCATCGTTGCACTATCTAATGAGATGCTAAAATACATTCCAAACAAATGTATCGTTTTCCTACTCAGAATATATCAGAAATGTTGAATATCTGGAACTGTACCACAGATATGGAAAATATCAATAGTTGTACCAGTTTTAAAAGCAGGAAAGCCTAAACGCAATTAAAAAAAAAATTGCTATAGGTCTGTTGCTTTGACCTCGCATGTCAGTAACTTAATGGAAAAAATAGCCCTGTTGAGAATAATAACTTACTGTGAAAAATACAATATCATCCCAGTGAACCAGGCTGGCTTTAGAAAAGCAAGATCAACACTCGAACACCTAGTAAAGATTACAACTCAAATAAAACGTCAGTTTGCCCGCGGAAAAAGTGTCCTTGCAACGTTTTTGACGCAATAAAAAGCCTACGATCAGGTTTGGCACAAATGTCTGTTATACATACAGAAATCAGCTGGAATATCTGGTAATCTTTATGGGTATATAAAAAGCTTTTTATGCAATAGAATTATTCAAGCAAGGGTGGGAACACATAAATTTGCCACATAAATTTAACATGGGAATTCCACAGGGCTCAGTTATAGCCCCTGTTCTCTTTAATATTCTTATTCAGGATCTCCCAAAGGCGTTGTCAGATCGTGTAGTTTTAGTGCAGTATGCTGATGATATATGTATGTGGATGGGTGTCAATCTAAAAACGTCAACCCCACAAAGGGCACAGAATTACATACGTCGTTTGTATCAATCTGATCTTGATAACCTTGGTAACATATGTTTGAAAATGGTCTAGCTTTGTCGACTGAAAAACATGTATGATGTTGTTTAATTCAGGTGGTAACCCATCTAACATACCCATTAGTTTAGTGTGTGTGTGCGCGCGGGCGCGCGCGCGCGCGCGCGCGCGCGTGTGTGTGTGTGTGTGTGTGTGTGTGTTAAGTCAAAATGATCTTTATTGAGGGTAAAAGAATGAGTTTGTACAGCTTTTTTTTTCTTTTTTCCTTTCTGTGTGTGTGTGTGTGTGTGTTCAGGGAAGCAAAGTGTTAATTAATATATGTGTTAGAAATCTGTATTCCAAGTCTCTAACGTATAATTTATGTGAATGAATGGAAGAATCAGTGGGACAATCCTCATTTTTTTTTCTGAAGCCGTTCTATTAGGCCCACCACTCATGTTTCATAAATATTTTTTTTTTATCCTCAGTTTACCACATCCTTCATTTGTAGACAATCAAGATAACCCCCCCCCCCTTCCTTCCTCTCCACTTCTTCCCCCACTATCTAATCTGATTGACATCTTGACGGACACGATCTCCTGCTGTGCTAATGAAGAGCGGGTTTGTTTTGGTCTTTTTGTCGTACCCTGGCGAAATCCAGTGGAAACAGCTCGGAAAGAGGAGAAGGCATTGTTGTCTGTGCTATCAGCGACGTGGTTTTGGTTGTGTCTTCTTTTTTTTTCTTTTTTTACTGGACTGGTAATTCAGCTGGAGTCGGCTGTACTGGGTTTCAACGGTTCTTTTGGAGTCAGTAATATTAATGATAATAATGACGATGATAATACAACAGCAACAACAACAACAATTATCTTAAATAATGCATTCATAGTTATAGTTTTGAATTTTGTGCAGGGACAAAATAAACGTGCTTCAAGTAACGATTTTTCATGCGCATGCACGGGATGAAAATGTATACAAACATTGTAAATGATAAACTATGAGCGTAAAAATGGAGAGGGAGGGGGGAGGTGGGTGGGGCTACTTTAAAAAGGGGTAGGTTTTAAAACCAGACTTGAAAGAGCTGAGTGCAGGTATCTGGTATTTGACGAAGCGACAGAAGTGTATAAAGTACATACACACACACACACACACACACACACACACATACACACACACACGCACACACACACACACACACACACAGAGCAGCGACCGATTGAGAATTGATAAAAGTCAGGTTCAGATTGGACTGGGCTAGAATTGATAAGTCAGGTTCAGATTGGACTGGGCTATGTCTGAAAATATCGGACGTTAAGCTGAATCAGGTTTTATTCATCGGGCTTGGAATGGGGCTCACTGAAATCTATAGAACTGGGGCCGGTGGGTTGAGTCGAACTGCGGGATTTCTGGATTTGAGCTGGGGGTGTAAACCCGACTGGGTTGGTTTTGGTTGGGTCGGACAACAACTGGAATTGACTGAACTGGTTTGGATTGAGTTGAACTGGGTTGGACTCAGTAGGGTGCCGCTGGGATTTGATTTGATATGGATACTTATATAGCGCCTATCCTCGGTCGGAGACCAAGCTCAAAGCACTTTACAAACTCGGGGGTCATTTGCACAGCAGGCTGCATACTTGGGTAGAGCCGACTCACAGCTGCCATTGGGCGCTCATCAGTCGTTTCCTTTGTCATTCAATCAGATTTCAGACACATACACACTCAGACAGACATGTAACATTTTACATGTATGACAGTTTTGTTTACTTACCCAGCCATGTAGGCAGCCATATCTCGTTTTCGGGGGTGTGCATGCTGGGTATGTCCTTGTTCCCATAACTCACCGAACGTTGACATGGATCACAGGATCTTTTACGTGCATATTCGATCTTCTGCGTGCGTATACACACGAAGGGGTTTCAGACACAAGCAGGTCTGCACATAATATGTTGACCTGGGAGATCGGAAAAATCTCCACCCTTTTACCCACCAGGCGCCGTTACCGAGATTCGAACCCGGGTCCCTCAGATTGAAAGTGCAACGCTTTTACCACTCGGCTATTGAGCCCGTCGATGTAGTGGATTGAGTCGGGTCGGTTTAAGTTTGGATGGGCTTGAAACCGGGTGGTTCAGATTGAATTAGATGGATTGCTTTGCGTTGGGCTAGGCTGGCTGAGGATGCAGTTGACACACATGGGGCTGATTTGAGCTGTTGTTCTATTTTTATCCGATCTCAGCTGAGTTGACCTGAAACTTTTTGGTAGTTGTTGGTGTGTGTGTGTGTGTGTGTGTGTGTGTGTGTGTGTGTGTGTGTGTGTTTTGTTTGTTATTGTTATTGTTTTCGGGAGGGTAGGGGGTGGGGTGGGCGGATTGCCAGGGAGGGGGATGTTTATCTGTTGAACTATTTTCTAAGATGGTCAGGGACAAGGTTGGAGTAAATGTTGAGCAGATTACGATTTGGAGTGGGTGGTACCCAACTGGCGGGACACCGGTTTGAGAGCTAGACAGGTGACTGTATAGTTGCTGAAACAGCAGAGCTCGCATCACGCCACAGCCTGTCGATGTTCATGTTTTGGCAACAGGTGTTTGTGGGAACAACAAACGTGACTCTCTCTCTCTCTCTCTCTCTCTCTCTCTCTCTCTCTCTCTGTGCGTGCAACCTCTC
Source organism: Babylonia areolata (assembly GCF_041734735.1). Lineage (NCBI taxonomy): Eukaryota > Metazoa > Mollusca > Gastropoda > Neogastropoda > Buccinidae > Babylonia > Babylonia areolata. The sequence goes on from NC_134881.1 coordinate 31,712,287, forward strand.
CCTTCGTGTGTGCGTGCGTGCGTGCGTGCGTGCGTGCGTGTGTGTGTGTGTGTGTGCGTGCGTGCGTGTGTGTGTGTGTGCGTGCGTGCGTGCGTGCGTGTGTGTGTGTGTGTGTGCGTGCGTGCGTGTGTGTGTGTGTGTGTGTGTGTGCGTGTGTGTGTGTGCCACATCTCCCTTAATGTGTATGTACGCGTGTGTGTTCGCGCGCGTTTGTGCGCGTGTGTGCGTGTGTCTGTCTGTCTGTCTGTCTCCCTCCTTCCCCCTCTCTGTCTGTCTGTCTCTCAAAACAGCAACAACAACAACAACAACAACACACAAATAAAAACGTTCTGAGTTCTGTGTTCTAACTCGTTCCATATGGCTGTGTGTCTGACAGTCTGTCTCTGTTTTTTTTTTCTTTTCTTTTTTTCTTTTCATTTAAGCCTCTCTGATTTTCTCTTTCTTTCTTTCTTTCTGTCTGTCTGTCTGTCCGTCTGTCCGTCTTCCCTGTCTCTATTTCCATCTCTCCATGTCTGTCTGTCAGTATATCTGTCTGTCTCGGTGTCTCTCTTTCTCTGCTGTACGGCCCAACCGTTCTCTCAGGAGATTATCAATTTTGTCTGTCTGTCTGTCTCTCTCTTTATGGTCATTTCTCTCTCTCTCTCTGTCTCTGTATTGAACCAGGGTGGTTCAGACTGAATTACATGGATTGCTTTGCGTTAGACTGGGGTGGCTGAGGATGCAGTTGACATGCATAGGGCTGATTTGAGCTGAGTTCTGTCGTTGTTGTTGTTGTTGTTGTTGTTTTTATCCGATCTCAGCTGAGTTCACCTGAAACTTTTTTTTGTAGTTGTTGGTGTGTGTTTTTGTTTGTTTTCTGTACTTTTTCTGTCACCAACCATTATCTCAGGAGATTATAAAATTTTGTCCGTATCTGCCTCTCTCTGTGTCTATCTGTCTCTGTCTATCTGTCTGTCTGTCTGTCTGTCTGTCTGTCTGTCTGTCTGTCTGTCTGTCTGTCTGTCTGTCTCTCTCTCTCTCTCTCTCTCTCTCTCTCTCTCTCTCTCTCCAGCTCTTTTTGGAAACTTTTCGACACACAAATTGAACCAGTCTTGAACTATGGAGCGGAAATATGGGGACTCATGCCAAATAACCAAATGGAAAAGGTACATACATTTGCAATGAAGCGCTTTTTTGGTGTCCCATTACACTCACCAAACACTATAATGTATGGCGAAACCGGCAGGTACCCATTGCATATTAGATCAATTGTAAAATGCATAAAATATTGGCTCAAACTAATAAGACTGCCAACATCACGATTGTGTAGACAAGCATACGAGATGCCGCTACTGTAAGAGGAGAAGGGCAAACAGAACTGGGTATTCCACATCAAGAAAACACTAACGGAACATGGATTCGGTCTTGTTTGGATGAGCCAAGGAGTAGGGCACGAGAGCGGCTTTGTATCGGAATTTAAAGATAGACTTATAGCATGTTACAAACAAAACTGGCACGGAGAAATAGAGGGCAATGATATGTATAAATGGTTTTATTTATTTAAATCAATATTTCAAACGGAGAAGTATATTAAGATTATAACAAATAAATGGCATAACATCTGCTTTGCGAAGCTCAGATTGACAGCACTCGGACTGAATGCCAACAGAAGATGATTCGATTCAGACGTAGCAACATCTCCTTGCCCAATGTGTGGCGAAAGCCCAGAAGATGAAAATCATTTCATATTTAACTGCATAAGATACGATGAATTACGAAAAAAAAAATGCACCATTTTCAATACAGCTCCAGCGCAGAGAAAAGTTTTGCTCGGTATACCAATGACAGAAAATGAAGATATGATACTTTCACTTGCAAAATATGTATCTGAGGCAGTAAATATACGGAAAACGTCCATCATCGGTCCAAATACTTATTAGTCAATTAAATTAATTAGTATGGGTTCTATAAGAAAAAAAAAACATAGATAAAAAAAAGGAAGGGCTACATTTGGATGGTCAATCTCGACATTGTAATTATTTGATGTGTTCGTATTGATATGATGTGTATCGATGTTACATGCGTAAATATTTTTATATGATTTATCTGTACTTTGTTTTCTGTGTACTGTCTAAACCTTGGAAACGAACGACTGAAAAAAAAGGCAAATTACCCTCCTGTCATATGTACTTTAAAGCTAATGACAATGTGCCAAAGTGTCGCAAATCTCTTATTAATGTTGTTTCAATTCTGTTTTTTTTTTTCCTGTTCCATTTCATCTATTTGCACCATTTTGTTCTTATTTGTACCTACTATGTCATCAGAGCTTTTTCAGCTAATGACATTAAACATTTCCGTATTCAGTGTTTGGTGTTCTCTCTCCAGCTCGCTCGTTCTCCCTCTCTGTCATTTCTTAAAACACAGTTTGTTTGATCGGCGGATTTGATGTATATGTTACGTGTGTGTATGTACGCACACACAGATACAGACATACAATCACACACACACACACACACACACACACACACACACACAAGCACAAGCACACACACACACTCGCGTGCGCGCAAACCCCTACACCCCCAATGCGACTCACATTCTCCTCCTCCATCGTGCTCTCCCCACTACCCATCCACCCAACACCCCCACCCCCAGATCCCCTCCTCCCCCACATTACCAACACCCCACACTGCACAAACTCAGTTCTAAAGGACAGGGGTGTAAAAAAAAAAAAAAAAAAAAAACCACCTCAAAAAACCAACCTTCCTGCACAACGTTTGAAGCCACAGGATACAGCGGCAGCTATGATGTCACGCCTGTGTTGACACAAGAGTGGGGCTGGGGGGGGGGGGTCAGGGGGGGGGGGGGGGGGGAAGGCTGTGGGTAAGGGAGGTGGGTGTGTGGGAGGGGGTTGGGGGTGGTGGAGGGAGGGTTTCGTAAAGGGAGAGAGGAAAGGGAGAGGACAGAAACGGACAAACAGGTGAACTCTTAACGCACCTTTCACGCTTCGGAGGTGGGTGGCTATCATCATTAGACCTGCTCAGGAGAGACGGAGGGGGTGGAGGTATGGAGGGACACACACACACACACACACACACACACACACACACACACACACACACGCACGCACACGCACACGCACACGCACACGCACACAAAGTGGAGTGATGGCCAAGAAGTATGTGGTTCGTCCGTCGGGATCGACGAGGACCATCTAGTCATCCTGGGGGTGGGTGGGTTGGGCTCTGTGGGTGCGCAGATGACTGGTCAGGCCAATCCGCGCCTGGAAGGTTCTGACGCAGTGTGGACAGGGGATGGAGGCGGCTGTCGGGGACTTGCTGGCACTGCTTTTCCTGGCCTGTCTGCGTTGCTCTGCTGCAGCGATTCTGTTGGCCTCACAGGATTTGGCGCCTTTGTGGACAGCTGAACGCCACTTTGGTCTGTCCATTGCATTCAGCTCCCACGTGTCGTGGCTGATGTTGAAGGCCTTCAGAGAAGCTTTCAGAGTGTCTTTGAAACGCTTCTTTTGGCCTCCATGGGAGCGCTTGCCATGTTGGAGTTCGCCGTACAGCAGTTTCTTGGGGAGCCGGTGGTCTGGCATGCGAACTACATGGCCTGGCCAGCGCAGCTGGGCCTGCATCAAGATGGTGTAGATGCTGGGCAAGTTTGCGCGAGTGAGCACCTCTGTGTCAGGGATCTTCTCTTGCCACTTTATGCCGAGAAGTTTTCTGAGGCTGGTGGTGTGGAAGTGGTTCAGCTTTTTGGCGTGGCGTTTGTAGACCGTCCATGATTCACATCCATAGAGCAGTGTGGTGATAACTATGGCCTTGTATACTTTGAGCTTCGTCTCCAGGGTGATGCCTCTCCTGTTCCAAACGTTCTTATGGAGTCTGTCGAAGGCAGGGCTGGCTTTGGCGAGTCTGGCATTCACCCCGTCGTCGATGACAACTGTGCGAGAGAGTGTACTGCCGAGGTATGTGAACTTGTCCACCGCTTTCAGTCGTTGCCCGTTGATGAAGATGTTTGGTTCAACGTAAGGCTTTCCTGGAGCTGGCTGGTGCATCACCTCAGTCTTCTTTGTGCTGATTGTGAGGCCAAAGTTGTCACAGGTTGGAAACAAAATATTCAGTCCAGCGAGAGCGGTCAAGGGATTCAGTTTCCCAGGAAGCGATGTCTATGAAGGGTGGCGCCTGGCCTAGAGGTAACGCGTCCGCCAAGGAAGCGAGAGAATCTGAGCGCGATGGTTCGAATCACGGCTCAGCCGCCTATATTTTCTCCCTCTCTACTAGACCTTGAGTGATGAGACGATAAACCGAGGTCCCGTGTGCAGCATGCACTTAGCGCACGTAAAAGAACCCACGGCAACAAAACTTTGATAGGAAAAACAAATAAAACTGCAAGCAGGGGAGAAAAAAAAAATGGGTGGCGCTGTAATGTAGCGACGCGCTTTCCCTGGGGAGAGCAGCCCGAATTTCACACAGAGAAATCTGTCGTGATAAAAAAAAAAGGAAATACAAGCACACACACACACACACACACACACACACACACACACACACACACACACACACACACACACACACACACACACACACACACACACACACACACACAGAGGGGTGACAGAAGGGAAGGCGGTGGAGCGGAGAGAGAGGAGGGGGTGTGTGCAGAGATGGGAGGGGAGAAAATAGAGAGGGGTTGTGGTGGAAAGAGAGGATGATGAAAAGAGAAAGGAGTAAGCTAACAGGAGGAGTAGAAGAAGGAGGAGGAGGAGGAGAAGGAGGAGGCGGAAGCAAGGAAGGACGGCACACACACACACACACACACACACACACAGCATCCTTGGTGCTGTTTTTGACTCACTTGTGTAAACAAAGTGAGTCTATGTTTTAACCCGGTGTTCGGTTGTGTGTGTGTGTGTGTGTGTGTGTGTGTGTCTGTGTGTCCGTGGTAAACTTTAACATTGACATTTTCTCTGAAAAATACTTTGTCAGTTGACACCAAATTAGGCATAAAAATAGGAAAAATTCAGTTCTTTCCAGTCATCTTGTTTAAAACAATATTGCACCTCTGGGATGGGCACAAAAAATTAAAAAATGAAGCCTAATTATATGCAAACTGCATTTACTGTTATATTTATATTTTTTGTATTCTCTAAACTTGGCACTTTGATCTGATATTCTGACCCAACAACAAGAGCAGTCATTATTATCATTTTTTGTTCAAACTTCTTTTGCTAAGCACGGAAGTTTTATCTGTTTTGCAAACGTTTTGGTGCAGATAGTAAAAAAGGGAAATTACTCTGTAATTAATGCTAGGGGACTTAATTTGCTTTAAACTGATCTTTCTCATCTTAAACATTACATTTTGAAATTATACTCAACACATAAAAAGCTTGGATTTTTTTTAAAGTGTATCACAAGTGAGTCTTGAAGGCCTTGCCTCTCTTGTTTAGTGTTGACATGAGCCATTCACTTCATTCATATATTTGCTGACGGTATGACAACACTGTGGTTAGTTATTAAACGAACACGCAAAGGAAAGGAAGTTACACTGAGTGTCGCGTATTCCATGGTAAATGGCTATTTACCAATGACTGTCCAGTTAACTACCAGCCTATTGTCAGTAACACGTTTTCCTGACTGAAGCCTTCTAAGTACTGGCCAACACCGACAGCAGTGGAAGCCAAGCTGTACGGCACCCTGGAGGAGCTGCAGCGACGGACGGCAGCCTTCATCGAGGACACCGGGCTGCTCATCTAACGGGAGGCGAACGAGGAAGAAGAAGAACTGAAGCCTTCTTTTTTTCTTTTCTTTTTTTTTCTTTCTTCTTTTTTTTTTTTTTTTAAACAGCATACATGGTTTTCAAACATCTGTATAATTTTTTTTTTTATCAACTCATAAAATGTGGAGGAATAGGGGGTGATGGAGAGGGGCTCAGATAACTTAGCACACATACACACACACACACACACACACACATAGAGGGAGTGAGAGACAGGCAGGCAGACAGAGACAGAGACAGACAGACAGGCAGACAAGCGCAAAGAGAGGGAGAGAGACAGAGAGAGAGACAGACAGACATACATACCGGCAGACAAACGCAGAGACAGAGAGACTGAAAAAAACTTCCGGGGGGGGGGGGGGGGGGGGAGGGGATGGGGCTTAACGCAGAGGTGGGCCGTAAAAGAGAGAGAGAGAGAGAGAGAGAGAGAGAGAGAGAGAGAGGATAATCATTTTCTACTGTAACATTCAGACATTCAGTCAGACAAGCAAACGGACTGACAGACAGACAGACAGTCAGACAGACAGGCAAACAGGAAAGAAAGCCCCAGTTGAGAAATAGCCTTTGTCTTGTGTCTCACATATTGACGACGAACGAAAACTGTCCAGGGTTGCACTGAGGAAGGTTGGGGAAGCGGTTGACAGGTGTCACATTTATTTCCACACCGCAATAACTTGTCGCACGAGACATGCGCGGCTCAAGGGAAATTGACAAGGAGTCGTGTCATCAGTCAGTCAATGCGACCTACAAAAGTGCAGCGTCAACCTGATGGTGGTGGTGGTGGTCACGTGTCAGACTGGGGAGTGAATGCATTGCTAATAGTCCCTCCCTGGTTTGTCTATACCCCCCCTTCCCCGGGCAGTTTTTGCTTCAGGTGTGTGTGTGTGTATTTGTATTTTTATCACAACAGAATTCTCTGTATGAAATTCGGGCTGTTCTCCCCAGGGAGAGCGCGTCTCTACACTACAGTGCCACCCTTTTTTTTTCTTTTTTCTTTTCCTGCGTGCAGTTTTATTTGTTTTTCATATCGAAGTGGATTTTTCTACAGAATTTTGCCAGGAACAACCTTTTTTTTTGCCGCGGGTTCTTTTACGTGCGCTAAGTGCATGCTGCACACGGGACCTCGGTTTATCGTCTCATCCGAATGACTAGCATCCAGACCACCACTCAAGGTCTTGTGGAGGGGGAAAAAATATCGGCGGCTGAGCTGTGATTCGAACCATCGCGCTCAGATTCTCTCGCTTCCTAGGCGGACCCGGTACCTCGAGGCCATCACTCCACTCCATGTGTGTGTGTGTGTGTGTGTGTGTGTGTGTGTGTGTGTGTGTGTGTGTGTGTGTGTGTGTGTGTGTAAATCTAAATCTGAATCAAAATCAGAATCAGATTTTATTTGTCATCAAATCCAGCAGGTTTACAAGACATAGTCTCAAAGAGTCAATGTCCCATTGTAGGTCCCATTTGTAGGTCGCATTGAGAATGCGGATGGAGAAAACTAAGCCGAATTGGACTTTTCATACATGTTTCATACATTCTGATGCTAAAGTGATGGCATTTCACTTTCCAGACACTTTTCTGATAAATTTTGTTTTCATACGGTCTTCAAGTCACTGATTGCACGGACGCACGCACACACACACACACACGCACACACACACACACACACGCGCGCGCGTGCGCAAGAGAGAGAGAGAGAGAGAGAGAGAGAGAGAGAGAGAGAGAGAGAGAGAGAGATCCCGATAAAAATGACCTTTCACACAGAGAAATCTGTTGCGATAAAAAGAAATACAAATACAAAATACAACTGAGTATCAAGATTAGTATTGTTCCATAATATTACTTTTTCCCGCGGTCCCTCTCCGTTAACTCTCTCCATACGAACGGCGAAAGAGACGACGTTAACAGCGTTTCACCCCAATTACCACCATCAAAATATTGCAAGCGGAAGGCTCTTATACTGAAGAGGTGAATGTTGACAAAGAATACCACAATTCTGACGACGGAAGCTAAAGGTTGGGTCATTCAGACACCTACTGGACATCCGAGGGGTCTGTGTAGAGGAGAAGAGAGGGACTGGCCGTACTGAGTGAGTTAAAACTTTCAGTACCGTCGTTGCTGCTCCTCCGCCTCCGCTGTAGATGACCGTGGGGATGTGTGCAGCAGACCCACAGCTGTTACAGATAACGGCAGCAACATATATTACTATTATCAGCGAAATATAATACGAACGACACGACAATTTTTTACACCGTGTCAGCCGTTTTAAATAATTATACATGAGATCAAGATAGAGTGAGAAAGAGAGAGTGAGAATGTGTGTGCTTGTGTGTGTGTTTGTGTGTGTGTGTGTGTGTGTGTGTGAGAGAGAGAGAGAGAGGAAGAGGGGAGAAGGATAGACAGACAAAGACATAAATACCCATTACAAAGATCAAATCCGACAGAAAGATCTCTGTTTCTGTCTCTCTCTGTCTCTCTCTTTCTCTCTGTCTTTCTCCCCCTTCTCAAGGCCACACAGAAACAAACACACACACACACACACACACAGAGAAGCACACACACACACACAGACACAGACACACACACAAACACACACACACACACACACACACACACACACACACATAAACACACACACACAAAAAAACAACAACCCCAGACTGAACGTGTCAAACCCCAGCAGCTGACAGACAAAAGCCAAACACAGATAGTTGTTCATCACATCACACAACAGCTTCTGTCCGTATTGCAACATACACGCGACATACTTTCATCCGCGTTGTGAATCCCTCTTGTACCCCCCACCCCCGCCCCCCATCCCCGCCCCCTCGGCCCCCTCCTCCCCGCCCCCCGCTGCTGCAACATCTGTTGGTGTGTGGTGGTGAAAGAAAATGGGTAAGTGGTGAAACCCTATCACACACCAACATCTGCTCTCACACACTTTCGTATTTACGCACTTACATATGCACACACACACACACACACACATGAACGCACGCACGCACGCACAAACACACACACACACACACACACACACACACACACACACACACACACACACGTAAACGTACACGCACATGTGCACACTGTTGACTTTTTCACCGAAAAGTATCACTGCCAGTGATAAGACACGCACGAACGCGCGCACATACACAGGTACGTGCGCACGCACGGACGCACGCACACACCAACACACACACACACACACACACACACACGCACGCACGCGCACTAGCACATTGCCTGTGTCAGTCTGTCTGTCTGTGTCAATAGGTCTGTCCGTTTGTCTCTCTCTGCCTATCTGGAAGTCTCTACCGCCACCTGCCCACCCCCACACCCACACCC
>NC_134881.1:31726388-31736388 GCF_041734735.1 Babylonia areolata
GGAGTGATACTATTTCTGCTATCAAAAAAAAAAAAAAAAAAAAAGGCCCCCTTAAGATTTGTTTTCATTAAAAAAAAAAAAGAAAGAAAAAAAAAGCGCGCTATAACCATATATTTTGGGGAAAGAATATTCCAGTAGTGAAAAATGGGTTGGAATTAATATGAGGCACGGGTTGGGGAATAAAATTAATGAAATGGCCAGTCCTGAAATCACTCCTGGGGAGAGTGTTTCTGGACCGACTCCAGCGGGGTCAAAACAGTGCTGGGAGGCATTTCCAATCACTAACACCAGTCGCGGAAACCGTGTCTATCTATGCCACCGTCTTAACACAGATACACAAAACATCAGACTGCAGTTCTAGCATGACGATCAGTTTATTTAGGTCTAAACAAACAACACCGAGAAGAATTCATTCATTCACCAAGCTTCTGACGCCGCAAGCCAAAATGAAACGCCAGAACCTCCCTTCAGTAAACACCAGACTTTCTCCAATGAGCACCAGAGGCTCATGAAGGAGACACCAGACGCGAGGAAATCTTCCCCCCCCCCCCACCTGCACTTTCTTTCAGCATGCATCTTGCTCGTGGTGTAGTTGTTCCGCTGTGCGGTAAGCAGCCCATACATTCTGTATTGCATCGCTTCTGTCTGTCCGTCTTCCCAAGGAGACAACACAAAGTTCAGGAGCAAATGGAAGACTTCTGAAAGGATCTTGTAAACAGTTGCCCCAAATCCCAGCCTACAGACCCACCAAAAAGTCATGATTATAAGGTCAGTTCATTTCAGTTACTCAAGAAGGCGTCACACCATTTGGACAAATCCAAATGCCTTACACATCTGCAAAGTAGATGCCTGACCAGCAGTGTAACCCAACCTGCATAGTCACAAAACCCGCCAAAAAAAACAACAAAACAAACCTGGTCACAAACCCAACAAGAGCCTGGGCATAAACCCACCAAAAACATGGACACAAACCCCAGGGCACAAAACCACCACAAAACATGAGCACAAAACCCACCAAAAACATGGGCGCAAAACCCAGCACAAAACATGGGCACAAAACCCAGCACAAAACATGGGCACAAAACCAAGCACAAAACATGAGCACAAAACCCACCATAAACATGGGCACACAAAACCCACCAAAAACATGGGCGCAAAACCCAGCACAAAACATGGGCACAAAACCCACCACAAAACATGGGCACAAAACCAAGCACAAAACATGAGCACAAAACCCACCATAAACATGGGCGCACAAAACCCACCATAAACATGGGCGCAGAACCCACCAAAAACATGGACACAAACCCATAAACCCACCAAAACATGGGCACAAAACCCACCATAAACATGGGCACACAAAACCCACCAAAACATGGGCACAAAACCCACCATAAACAAGGGCACACAAAAGCCACCATAAACATGGGCACACAAAACCCACCAAAACATGGGCACAAAACCCACCATAAACATGGGCACATAAAACCCACCAAAACATGGGCACACAAAACCCACCATAAACATGGGCACAAAACCCACCATAAACATGGGCACAAAACCCACCAATAAACATGGGCAAAAACCCCACAAACCCACAAAAAACATGGGCACACACCCCACCAATAAACATGGGCACAAAACCCACCATAAACATGGGCACACAAAACGCACCATAAACATGGGCACACAAAACCCACCAAAACATGGGCGCAAAACCCACCATAAACATGGGCACACAAAACCCACCATAAACATGGGCACACAAAATCCACCATAAACAAGGGCACACAAAACCCACCAAAACATGGGCGCAAAACCCACCATAAACATGGGCACACAAAACCCACCAAAACATGGGCACAAAACCCACCATAAACATGGGCACATAAAACCCACCAAAACATGGGCACACAAAACCCACCATAAACATGGGCACAAACCCCACCATAAACATGGGCACAAACCCCACCATAAACATGGGCACAAACCCCACCAATAAACATGGGCACAAACCCCACCATAAACATGGGCACAAACCCCACCATAAACATGGGCACAAACCCCACCATAAACATGGGCACAAAACCCACCAATAAACATGGGCACAAACCCCACCATAAACATGGGCACAAACCCCACCATAAACATGGGCACAAAACCCACCAATAAACATGGGCACAAAACCCACCAATAAACATGGGCACACAAAACCCACCAAAAACATGGGCACAAACCCCACCAATAAACATGGGCACAAAACCCACCATAAACATGGGCACACAAAACACACCAAAAACATGGGCACACAAAACCCACCAAAACATGGGCGCAAAACCCACCATAAACATGGGCACACAAAACCCACCAAAAACATGGGCACAAACCCCACCAATAAACATGGGCACAAAACCCACCATAAACATGGGCACACAAAACCCACCATAAACATGGGCACACAAAACCCACCAAAACATGGGCGCAAAACCCACCATAAACATGGGCACACAAAACCCACCAAAAACATGGGCACAAACCCCACCAATAAACATCGGCACAAAACCCACCATAAACATGGGCACACAAAACACACCATAAACATGGGCACACAAAACCCACCAAAACATGGGCGCAAAACCCACCATAAACATGGGCACATAAAACCCACCATAAACATGGGCACAAACCCCACCAATAAACATGGGCACAAACCCCACAAACCTACCATAGGCTTCAGTTATGTCATTTCAGTTTCAAGGAGCGCTCGGACATATCCATATACACTACACCTACTTTTAAAAAAACCCAAAATAACACAAACAAACAAAACCCAATGGCAGCAGATCCTTGACCTTCGCAAAAGCCTAACGCACTGATGAGACCTTGAGACGAAAATATATATTTTTAAAAAAGAACAACTACCAAGAAAAAAAAGAAAAGAAAAAAGACCTCTTCAATATATATATATATATATATATATATATATATATATATATATATATATATATATATATATATATATATATATATATAAAGAACAACTACCAAGAAAAAAAAGAAAAGAAAGCAAAAGACCTCTTCAGATCCCAAAATAATACATGCGCCAAGGAAATGAAGCCGAGATGGACTTGGGGTAATACAAAATAACCCCTGGTACTTTTCTTGCTTGTTTGTTTGTTTTTTTGGTAAGAATGAGAAAAAAAAATCCAGTTGGTTATTTGATTCTTTGTGGACGTCACTGTCGACAACTTGAACAGAGAAAATGAGATGAGATGTTGACATACTCCTTAGGTCGTCTGCTGATCAGGTCAGAAAGAAATAGCACAGTACACGGGCAGAGAGGTAGAAAAAATAGATTTATAGAAAGAAGAAAGAAAGAAAAGAGAAGAAAATGGAAAACGACAGATGGACAAGATTGAAGAATGAAAGAAAGAAAAAAGAGAAGAGAAGAGAGAGAGAGAGAGAGAGAGAGAGAGAGAGAGAACGAACGAACGTAATTTTATTTTTCTATGGTATTGAGATAAGCATAATGACAAGAATGCTTTTTTTTCCACCCTGCCCTGGGGTACAAAATTAAATAAATCAATCAAAAATGAAAAAGAAACGCACAAAAACAAATAGAGAAAATTCATATCAGAAGAGAGGAAAAGAGAGGGGGCGGGGGCGGGGTGGGGGGGGGGTGCGAGAGGGGAGAAGAGAATAAAGAAGAAAAGATGAAATGAGAGTGAGACAGACAGACAGATGGACAGACTGATAAACCGACAGAGGAGAGAGAGAGAGACAGACAGAGAGAAAGAGACAGAGAGAGACAGGGGAGAAATGCAGAAGGTAAGAAATCAAGAAGAGATGAACAGGCAGGCAGACAGAAACAAAGCAAAAACAAAGAAATAGATCTATTAGAAAATAAAATGAAATAAAAAGGGCAGATTAAAAAAAAAAAGTGACCTGATAAACGAACGAACGAAATAATGAATGAATGAATGTCAGGAACAAAATTAAACTTCAGAGAAAAGACAGAATAAAACTGCACGAGAAGAACATGACTAACTACAAGAAACTTCTCTTCTTTTTCTTCTTCCTCCTCCTCCTCTTCTTCTTCTTCTTCTTCCTCCTCCTCCTCTTCCTCTTCCTCATCCTCTTCTTCTTCTCCTCCTCCTCCTTCTCCTTCTTCTTCTTCCTCCTCTTCCTCCTCTTCTTCTTCCTCCTCCTCCTCTTCTTCTTCCTCTTCTTCTTCTCCTCCTCCTCCTCTTCTTCTTCTTCTTCCTCCTCCTCCTCTTCCTCTTCTTCTTCTCCTCTTCCTCTTCTTCTTCTTCTTCTTCTCCTCGTCCTCCTCCTCCTCCTTCTTCTTCTTCTTTAACTCGTCTCTGAGGACACAGGAGAGTAGAAAAGGAAAACGGCATCACTATAATGAAGAAGATAGAGGTAATAGAGGAAGAGAGCCAGACAGGACGGTCGGCATTAAAGACTGAGATGGATGACAGCGAGAACAGACAGTTGGAGGGAGTGTGGGGGATGTTGAAGACTTGGAACATGAGTTGCAGGAGGGGTGGGGGGGGGGGGGGGGTGAGGTGTAGCGGGGGTGGGTGGGGGTGTATCCAGGAGTGAAGGGGCGAGGGGAGAAGGAGGGAGGGAGGGAGGAGGGAGTGGGGGGAAATAAGGGAGCAAGAATCACATCAGGATCGGAAGGGGAACCCCCCCCCCCCCCCCACCACCCCCCAAAAAAAACAACCAAACAAAAACCGGAGGGGGGTAGTATCAGTGAGGTAGTTATACTGGAAGCAAGAATATCACACGCCATTCAATCGCCCCAGAGAGTTTCTGGAGCTGGAATCTAGCCTGAAACTGCCGGCTTTGAGGATCCAGTAATAACGTCTGCTTCGTTCCCTGCTTCAAAGCCAACAACCGTTCCCCAAGAAAGAAACAGAAAGTGAAAGGAGATGAGACATCTATTTATAGCATGTTGTCTGAGGGGGAGTTGTGGGGGGCATAGGTGGTGGGGGTGGGGTGGGGAGGAAAGACTGAAAATGAAAAGAGAGAAAAACATCCTGGTTCTAGTAAACATCTATTCTTACCTTCGTGCGGCCTTCAAAACAGTTTCTTTTTAATGTATCAGAAAAGGAAAAAACTCGTAAGAAAATTAACAAGTCGAAGAATTAAGATGTTCAAGACCATATCGATTTTGATTATGCAAATAACGATGATGAAATATTGATTATATTCATCAGCAACAACAGCTGCATAGACTGCTTTTTTTTTTCTTTTTTTTTTTTTTTTTTAGAAATATAAGGATTATAAAAAAGTCACTCACACTCAGTACCACCATCACTATCACCATCATCATCATCATTATCATCATTATCATCATCATCAGTAGCAGCAGCAGCAGCAGTAGCATCACCATCATCACACCGTCATCATCATCATCATTATCATTATCACCGCAGCCATCATCATTGTTTTCAATCATAATAGCAGATATTGCTCAAACAAACTTTAAAATATACGCCATCATTATTTGTATTTGTATTTGTTATGTGTATTACTCTTTTCTTTTTTTTTATCACAATAGATTTCTCTGTGTGAAATTCGGGCTGCTCTCCTCAGGGAGAACGCGTCGCTACACTGACAGCGCCACCCTTTTTTTTTCTGCATGCAGTTTTTTTTTGTTTTGTTTTGTTTTTAAATTTTTTTTGTTTGTTTTCCTATCGAAGTCGATTTTTCTACAGAATGTTGCCAGGAACAACCCTTTTGTTGTTGTGGGTTCTTTTACGTGCGCTAAATGCATGCTGCACACGGGACCTCGGTTTATCGTGTCATCCGAATGACTAGTGTCCAGACCACCACTGAAGATCTGAGGGAGGGGCCGAGGGAGGGGGGGGGGGGGGGGAGATACTGGCGACTGCCGATGTGATTCGAACCAGTGCGCTCAGATTCTCTCGCTTCCAAGGCGGACGCGTTACCTCTAGGCCATCACTCCACTTAAGAACTTATGAACACCCTATGTGCACCTAAAATGCCTACCCGTAGCCTTACACGGTAAACAGGCTGGTATGAAAGGAACTTAACAATCCTTGTAAATTATGCCCACCTACAGAGCCGACACAAGGACAAAGGCTGATATAAAAGGAACTTGACCCATTTCGAGACATACACGTTTCACGGGTGCATTCATAATCGAAACGACAAGATCAGTGAAAGCGGTATAATTATTGTTCTTTTTTTAATTAATTTGTTGTGTGAGTATTTTATCCCCTGAATTCTCTCCTGTCACCTGCATTTGGATTTTTTTTTTTCACATGCAGCGTGATTTTCTGAGAAGAGCTCAAAACTTTTAAGATGAATGGAAAAGTGGACCTCCTTGAGAGAAGACGGTGAGATGGAAAGAAACAAGGATGTCTGTGTTTCTGTCTGTGTACCTTGTGGTGGCTTCACGTCCATCCCGCGACTGACCTTTACGGACCACTTCAAAGGGATACAGGTAGGAAACACACACACACACACACTCACACGTACATGCGCACACGCGCGCGCGCGCCCACACACACACACACACACACACACACACAAACTCTCTCTCTCTCTCTCTCTCTCTCACACACACACACACACACCCACACGTACATGCGCGGGCGTGCACACACACACACACACACGTACACGAGGGCGCACACACACACACACACACACACACAAAGAATTACGCACATACATTCACATACACACACACTCACACACATTTACATACAGACACATGCAATCGCATACACACACACACACACACACACACACACACAAATACACACACACACAAATACACACACGCACATCCGCAGACACACACACACACACGCACATGCACACACACACACACAAGCAAGCAAGCGCTCTTTCCGATAATGACCTTTTCCCGCTCTAGAATGATTAGTAGCGTTTCCTTTTTGACACCCCATATTTTCTTGTTGATTAAGACAGTGTAGACTTTCTCGCACCTGTTACTGTTGATTACATTGTGGTGCATGTATATTCTTTTCGAATAAGAAGAAAAGCGATTATTTTCGGATCGATAGTATTGATACCATTTTGAACAAGGAGGATAACGTGTGTGTGTGTGTGTGTGTGTGTGTGTGTGTGTGTAGTGGAAGGGTGATGTGTATAGGGAGAATTCTTTTAGCGCTCGTAGCTTGCGATATTAACACGAAGGTTAAATGATCTGGTGATCAAAGATCGTCTGGCACACCCTGCTCATCTCTCTCTCTCTTTTCTCTCTCTGTCTCTCTCTTTTCTCTTTCTGTCTGTCTCTCTTTTCTCTCCCTCTTTTCTCTCTGTCTGTCTGTCTGTCTGTCTGTCTCCCTCTCTCCCTCTTTCTCTCCCAAACTATCTATCCATCTATCTGTGTCATTCGAGGTCTATCTATCTGTCTGTCTATCTATCTACCTACCTATCTATCTATCTATCTGTCTATCTGTGTCATTCGAGGTCTATCTATCTGTCTGTCTATCTATCTACCTACCTATCTATCTATCTATCTGTCTATCTGTCTATCTATCTATCTGTGTCATTTGGGTACGTATCCGAAGGTGAACGTGCATTTATCAGTTATGTCTCTCTCTCTCTCTCAAACATTGCTGGAAAAAAAAACTAGATCCACAGTTTGTTTACTTTGTTTTGCCAACAGTTGATCTGAGATTGAAACCAGTTGAACCAGAACATTATAACAACCACTGCATCGTCAGATTAATTAATGTAATCTGTTGATGCGGATTTGAAAATGAGGCTACCCTTTATGGGCTCCCCGTTTGTTTTTTTTTGTTTTTTTGTTTTTTGTTTTTTTTGTATTCACAACACTTTGAATGTCATGATGATTATTATATCAGTCATTTATATGCGGTTGGTGTTTGTTTTTTTTTTACTGTGCATTCACAATGTTGCAGCGGTGTCCGTGTGACTGTTGTAATTCTACATATAATTGCGGTGTACTCGTGTCTGGCCCTGCTGAAACACGTGCTTTTAGCCTTTACGTGAATAGAAATACTTTCGACGCCCCCTCCCCCCCCCCCGCCCCCCAGCCCCACCCCCACTGCCATCGCCACCCACCTCCTTGTCTGTCTCTCTTTGTCTGTCTGTCTGTCTCTCTCTTTCTCTCTGAACACAGAGACATGCATTGTATCTATCCTTTTTCTATTCCTCGTTCTCTGTCTCCCATCCCCTTCTCTCCATCTTCATCTCCATCTCTCTTTTCCTTCCTCTCTTCTCCTCCCCTCTCTCCCTCCCTCCCTCCCTGTCCCTCTTTCTCTCTTGGAATGGATTGCAAAGCGATAATTATCAGAAGCGCAAAGTGTGCACAGCGTGAAGGGTTTTCCTCAGTCTAACCCACGCTAAATCACCTGTAGGTCTTAAAATGGAAACACTCTCTCTCTCTCTTCTCTCTCTCTTCCCTCTCTTCTCTCTCTCTCTCTCTTCTCTCTTTCTTTCTCTCTTCCCTCTCTTCTCTCTCTCTCTTCTCTCTCTCTTTTATCTCCTCTTTCTCTCTCTCTTCTCTCTCCTCTTTCTCTCTCTTCTCTCTCTCTTCTCTCCTCTTTCTCTCTCCTCTCTCTCTCTCCTCTTTCTCTTCTCTCTCTCTCTTCCCTCTCTTCTCTCTCTTCTGTCTCTCTCTTCTCTCTCTCTCTTTTATCTCCTCTTCCTCTCTCTCTTCTCTCTCTCTCTCTTCTCTCCTCTCTCTTCTCTCTCTCTCTCTTCTCTCCTCTCTTTCTCTCTCTCTTCTCTTCCTCTCTCTCTCTCTTCTCTCTCCTCTCTCTCTCTCTTCTCTCTCTCTTTCTCTCTTCCCTCTCTTTCTCTCTCTCTTTTGTCTCCCTCTTCTCTCTCTCTCTCTCTTCTCTCCTCTCTCTCTCTCTTCTCTCTTCTCTCTCTCTTCTCTCTCTCTCTCCTCTCTCTCTTCTCTCTCTTCCCTCTCTTCTGTCTCTCTCTTCTCTCTCTCTTTTATCTCCTCTTTCTCTCTCTCTCTCTCTCTCTCTCTCTCTCTCTCTCTCTCTCTCTCTCTCAAGCAACAGGTGCCACGAACATCTGGACTTAAGGTCCGGCTTGCACGTGGCGATCTTTGTAGCGCTGTGTTCGCTTTAGAGTTAAGAATGTTCCTAAGTATATAGAGTTTTTACCGTGGAGTTAGAAACATTCTTAACGATGAGCAAACTTAGCGCCTTGGGAAATCCTTAATGCAGAAGGAAACTTAGATCGACGCCTTACTATGAAAACTCAGCTCATGAGTTGGGTGTTACAAGAGCGAACTCAGCAGCGCTAAGTTTGCTCATCGTTAAGAATGTTTCTAACTCCACGGTAAAAACTCTATATATTTAGGAACATTCTTAACTCTAAAGCGAACACAGCGCTGCTAAGTTCGCTCATGTAACACCCAACTCCTGAGCTGAGTTTTCATAGTAAGGCGTCGATCTTTGCAGCGCTAAGTGTCCTTCTGCATTAAGGAGTTCCGAAGGTGTAGTAAGCAAGCAAGCAACCTAAGCACTGCTGACATCGCACGTGCAGCCCAACCCAGGTGACAGCAGCACCTGTCATCCCAGAACCGCTGCCTCTCAGACACCTGCTTTGTGCCAGCAACCACCTGTATTTTTCTACCTTGTGTACGCTGCTCCCATTCCTAGGGTTGGGCTGCATTTGCTATGTCAGCAGCGCTAGGATTCAGTTCAGTTCAGTTGCTGAAGTAGGCGTCACTGCGGCCGGCAAATCCATAATATTATAAGTGATAAGAAACTCTAGGGAGAGCTGGACAGTACAAGGTCTTCAGAGAAGAAGCCCCCCTCAGTCCAGCGTTTCGGCCCTTAACTCTCTCCATACGAACGGCGAAAGAGACGACGTTAACAGCGTTTCACCCCAGTTACCATCATCAAAATATTGCAAGTGGAAGGCTCTTATACTGAAGAGGTGAATGTTGACAAAGAATACCACAATTCTGACGACGGAAGCTAAAGGTTGGGTCATTGAGACACCC
>NC_134881.1:31748888-31751388 GCF_041734735.1 Babylonia areolata
TAGGATACTGTAGCAGAAAATTGAGTTCCCCCAACTACCTTTCACATTTATCGCCAGCAGTTCAGGAGAGTAACGTGGTAGAGATTTCACATGAGTTTTGGGTAGTGATTTACTTGAGTTCACGGTCATTGTAGTGTAGTTAATTTAGGGGAAATTATTCGAGATTTCTCATAATCATGTTGCGCTCGGCTTTGGAGAGTAGTCTGGCGGATATTTCATGCATTGTGATTGGCCTTAGGGATTCCACTTTTACACAGTTGTTGTGGCCAGGCATGTGGGTTGACCGCAAGGTTGAAGATTACACATTTATTATCACTGCCAACTTCGGTGATCGATGCAGAAGATATTTCCTGATTTCATATGTATTTTTCTTCCAACTTTGATGATCGATGCAGATGATGTTTCCTGATCTCATATTCATTTTTCTGTCAACTTTGATGATTGGCGCAGGAGATATTTCATGGATTCATACTTATTTTTACTGCCAACTTTGATGATTGGCGCTGGAGATATTTCATGGATTCATAATTATTTTTACTGCCAACTTTGGTAATTGGCGCTGGAGATATTTTCTTTGCTGGTGGGGGAGTGGGGGAGTAGGGGAATATGGAGGGAGGAGTGCCGGGATAAAGATTTCAGACTTGTTGTGAATCTGGTTGACAGTGATCAGCTTTGGGGAGTTGCATGGTAGATATTTTGCAGTTATGTTCCATCGGCTTTGCTAACTGATACCGTAACTATTTAACCAGCCGCTCCCGAAAAACGGAAGGTCTGGTCAGGGGCACAGCCCTTGCTACTGGTACCATATAACCCAGTACTACCTGCCGCATGTGAAGTCTCCCAACGACGGACCAGGCGGAGGAGAAAACCTTTCCCAACGGCTGTGAAGGCGGAAGAGGATGATCAAAGGGCAGGGGGAGCTCTTATCCTTGGCTGGAAGTCCTCCTAGGAGACGGAACTCCGAAGAAAAAACCTGCACCTGCCAATGCCGTCCTACACGTGGCAGTATCTGCACCTGTGGGACTGTGAGCGTCAGTAGGCAAGAGAGTGGGGAAGGGACTGCACAACTATTCCTCACTAAAAAAAAAAAAAAAAGTCACCTGTGCTGGTCAGGCAACCATGCTTATTTTCCCTTGCAACACCTGTGTGAAGTGCTGCGTATCCAGAATCGGCCTCTTTTCCCATATGAGGACAAACACTGACAGATAAGCCTGCCTGCCTACTCATCCGTCGGTCCGACGGGAGACTCCATCCAGACAAACGGTTAATGCCGCCGACTGATGACTGGAGAGCGCGGGTTCGAATGCCATCAGACAATTTATCATTGTGTGTTTGTTTTTTCTTTTCTGTCCGCAGCTGACTCCTGACCAGAGTTCAGTGTGCATGAGTTTCAGTTTCAGTTTCAGTAGCTCAAGGAGGCGTCACTGCGTTCGGACAAACCATATACGCTACACCACATCTGCCAAGCAGATGCCTGACCAGCAGAGATCAAACTGGATCAAATGGGAGGACTGGAATCACACAGTTGAGTGCAAGTTCCCTTCACGGGGGCGTCTTTAGTAACGTTGTTCCAATTTCCTGACCAGCACTGCAAGGGATTGTATCTGTCGGGGCTGGAGCACGCACAGATATATCATCATAAAGAAATGAAGCCAAGAGGAAAAGCGTAATCGTAAAGGGATCTCCTTTGCAATATCGTCATCATCCTCATTCAACATCAACATTTGGAAGAAATCAAAAATGTAGGAAAAGCCTAATCGTAAAGGGTCTCCTTTGCAACATCGTCATCATCCTCATTCAACATCAACATTTGGAAGAAATCAAAAATGTAGGAAAAGCCTAATCGTAAAGGGGTCTCCTTTGCAACATCGTCATCATCCTCATTCTCATTCAACATCACGATTCGAACAAAACTAAAATGTCCGAGAGTTTGTGGTGGGTCATAGCTCGATGATGCAGTGGTGACCTCGGTTTTCATTGCCCCTCCACTTCCAGGCACGGGGTGAACTCCTGTCAGGGTGCTCAGTGGTGTCCACAGGTTCCTTTGGAGGGACGTAGTGGCGGCCTTCACACAAAGCGGGGTGCTCACCCAGTGTGAATCCCCGATTAACTCACTCAGTACGGCCAGTCCTCTCTTCTCCTCTACACAGACCCCTCGCATGTCCAGTGGGTGTCTGAATGACCCAACCTTTAGCTTTCGTCGTCAGAATTGTGGTATTCTTTGTCAGCTTTCACGTCTTCAGTATAAGAGCCTTCCGCTTGCAATATTTGATGATGGTAATTGGGGTGAAACGCTGTTAACGTCGTCTCTTTCGCCGTTCGTATAGAAAGAGTTAAAACTCATTCCATTCCAGGTACAAGTTAACTCATAACATGATGACTTCCCCTGTGGACCAGGTACGAGTTATCTCGTACCATCACACTATTCTAATTTCGTTTATTCTTTATTGGTACAGTTCGTATTCTAAACTAAACCGTTTACAGATTCTGGAAGCATTAA
>NC_134881.1:31778888-31786388 GCF_041734735.1 Babylonia areolata
GTTCAGATCAGTTTCAGTTCAGTTTCTCAAGGATGCGTCACTGCATTCGGACAAATCCATACACGCTACACCACATCTGCTAGACAGATGCCTGACAGCAGCAACACCCAACGCGCTTAGTCAGGTCTTGAGTGCATGCTTACATAGAGGACAACACTCTCGTTGCCATGGGTTCTTTTTCAGTGCGCTAAGTGCGTGCTGCACATGGGACCTCGGTTTATCGTCTCCGGCATCCGAAAGACTCAGAGACGCTCAGTTTGATTTTCCAGGTCTTTCAACTTGGGATTTCTGAAAGGGCGAGAGCGGGATTCGAACCCACACCCTCACGCGGACTCTCTGTAGGCTATTGATAGCTCAGTGAACGTCTTAACCATTCTGCCACCTTCTGGAATAAACCAGCCCAAATATAAGTTAATTCGTAGATCGGACTGTGTTGTTGTTGTTTATTTATTTATTTATTTATTTATCTATTTATTTATTTTGCTGACTGGCAAAAGAACGCTCGCTCACAATGACGTACATGAAGTGACGGACGGAAATTTGGTAAGTGTCGGCTCGTGGAAAGACTCCACACTTCAAAGTAAAAGTGCGCTGTAAGTTGGTCATCTAGTGTGCAGTAAGTATGTGAACAAAATAAACGGCAGCACTGACAGCAAAGCAACAAACAGTCCGCCGGTCTGTCTGTCTGTCTGTCTGTCTGTCTCACTCTGTGTGTGTGTGTGTGTGTGTGTGTGTGTGTGTGTGTGTGTGTTTCTCTCACTCTGTGTGTGTGTGTGGGGGTGTGTGTGTGTGTGTGTGGCTGTCTGTCTGTCTGTTTGTCTGTCTGTCCCTCTCACTGTGTCTGTCTGTCTGTCTGTCTGTCCCTCTCACTGTGTCTGTCTGTCTGTCTGTCTGTCCCTCTCACGGTGTCTGTCTGTCTGTCTATCCCTCTCACTGTGTCTGTCTGTTTGTCTGTCTGTCTATCCCTCTCACTGTGTCTGTCTGTTTGTCTGTCTGTCTGTCTGCCTTTCTTTCAGTGTGCGTGCGTGTGTCTGTGTCTGTGTGGTCTGTGTGTGTATCTCCTGGGAACCAGTTTATGAGCAACAATGAACCATGTGAACACTTGCTGTGTGATAGCACCCTGTACAGTCAGTCAGTCCCCCCCAACTCTTTACAGCTGTCCCACTTCATCAGCAAGTCCTTAAAAAGTATGGTCGAAAAGAAGTATCAAAAACCGATCTTTGGTTTTCTGTTTCTCTTTGTTTCTCTCTCTCTCTCTCTCTCTCTCTCTCTCTCTCTCTCTCTCTCTCTCTCTCTCTCTCTCTCTCTTCTCCCCCCCCCCTTTTTTTTTAAATACCCGACGTCGTTTGCCTCATAAAACTGTGATAAATCGTCGGGTGAGAGGTTCGATGTCTACTGTGTAAACTGACCTTTTGCAAATTAGTCGGTGGTGTATATTAGATCTTGTAATGCATTTCATAGAATGGGAATGTGTGTGTGTGTGTGTGTGTGTGTGTGTGTGTGTGTGTGTGTGTGTGAAATTGTTGTGTGTGTGTGTGTGTGTCTGTGTGTCTGTCTGTGTCTGTGTGTCTGTCTGTCTATGTTTGTCTCTCACTGTGTGTGTGTGTGTGTGTGTGTGTGTGTGTGTGTGTGTGTGTGTGTGTGTGTGTGTGTGGTGTGTGTGTGTGTGTGTGTGTGTGTGTGTGTGTGTGTGTGTGTGTGTGTGTGTGTGTGTGTGTGTGTGTGTGTCTGCCTTTCTTTCGGTGTGTGTGTGTGTGTGTGTGTGTGTGTGAGAGAGAGAGAGAGAGAGAGAGAGAGAGAGAGAGAGAGAGAGAGAGTGCGTGCGTGTGATTGCTGTTGTTGATGATGTTTTGTTTGCTGTTGTCGATTTCATTTATCAAGGTTCTCCCAAAAGATGATGGTAGTTCTAAAGAGAAAAAGAAGGGGTAAAAAAAAACCCACAAAAAAAACCAACCGAATCATAACGATGATGATGATGGTCATGATAACGGAAAATAAGACAATGATAATGAGTTCGATGTTTTATAAGCCCCCCCTATGAGGCATGTTTTGGGATCTTTGCTTGGAACGAATGAAGGAATAAGTGTATGAACTAACAAACGAACAAGCTAATGAAAGAACGAATCAATGAATGTATACATGGATGAAGCAACGAAACATCGAACCTCCACACCCCCACCACCACGCCCCTCCTCCTCCTCCCCCCCACCCCCCCCCATTAAAAAAAAAAAAAAAAATCAGCAAGTATATGAAACAACGAATAAAATAATAAATGGATGACCACCACGACGACGATGACGACGATACTGACAATGATGATGGATGATGACTGTACTAATGTCCTTTCTCTGATTCTGTTTGTCTGTCAGTACTGGCATACGCTGTCCCCAACCCCACCTTCTACACCTCTCCAACGCCCAACCGGCCCCCTCCCACCACCACCACCCCCCCACACCCTACACGATACCCACACCAGCATTCCCAAGGCTTCCTATACAACTTTCTCACTGCCTTCCTACTTCCTTCCCAACTCCGCATATTTTCAGTTTCAGTTTCTCAAGGAGGTGTCACTGCGTTCGGACAAATCCATACACGCTAAATCACACTCTGCTAGGCACGGATGCCTGACCAGCAGCAGAACCCAACGCATTTGTCAGGCTTTGAGTGGACGCTTATAAGTTTGTGTACCTATGAGAGTGGATTTCTTCTACCACGGAATTTGGCCAGAGGACAAACAATTTTGTTGTCATGGGTTCTTTTTCAGTGCTCCAAGTGCGTGCTGCAACACACGGGGACCTCGGTCTATCGCCTCATCCGAAAGACTAGACACCTCAGTTTGATTTTCCAGCCGGGAGTCAAACTTGGGCCGAGAAAGCCAGGCGAGAGCGGGATTCAGTCGAACCTGCACCCTCACGGACTCTCTATATTGTGCAGTTGAGCGTCTTAACCATTCTGCCGCTTTCCTCCTATAGTGTGGTTCGTCCGTCGGGATCGACGAGGACCATCTAGTCATCCTGGGGGTGGGTGGGTTGGGCTCTGTGGGTGCGCAGATGACTGGTCAGGCCAATCCGCGCCCGGAAGGTTCTGACGCAGTGTGGACAGGGGATGGTGGCGGCTGTCGGGGACTTGCTGGCACTGCTTTTCCTGGCCTGTCTGCGTTGCTCTGCTGCAGCGATTCTGTTGGCCTCACAGGATTTGGCGCCTTTGTGGACAGCTGAACGCCACTTTGGTCTGTCCATTGCATTCAGCTCCCATGTGATGTGGCTGATGTTGAAGGCCTTCAGAGAAGCTTTCAGAGTGTCTTTGAAGCGCTTCTTTTGGCCTCCATGGGAGCGCTTGCCATGTTGGAGTTCGCCGTACAGCAGTTTCTTGGGGAGCCAGTGGTCTGGCATGCGAACTACATGGCCTGGCCAGCGCAGCTGGGCCTGCATCAAGATGGTGTAGATGCTGGGCAAGTTTGCACGAGTGAGCACCTCTGTGTCAGGGATCTTCTCTTGCCACTTTATGCCGAGAAGTTTTCTGAAGCTGGTGGTGTGGAAGTGGTTCAGCTTTTTGGCGTGGCGTTTGTAGACCGTCCATGATTCACATCCATAGAGCGTCTTAACCATTCTGCCACTCTCCTCCTATAGTAACCGCATAGCCATTCACACGTCAGTAACTAACCAGCACACGGCGCTAATTGTTTATTATTATCCATGGTCCATGGCCCCCTTGGTAGCAATACAGGCCCACACGGTTGCGTCGGCGAGCGCCCACGTGCGCGTTCACGTGCAATTATTAGTGCGTAGTGAGCGAAGCGATCGGACCGGCCAGCGACCGTCATTATTTCTACTTCGACACGTGCTTTCTGATGCGAGGCCTGGGCTCACCATGCGTCGACAGGCACTAAAAATCAGTGAGGCGTGATATTGTCATGATTTCATTTCACGGTCTGTGTTTTGTTTTGTTTGTTTTGGTTTTTTGTTTGTTTGGTTGGTGTTTCTTTTGTTTTTGTTTTTTTGTTTTGTTTTGTTTTTTGTTTGTTTTGTGGTGTTTTGAATATGATTTTCTTAATTTCCTGTGCAGGTATGAGAGTTCGGGGTGGGGGTGGGGGAGTGGGGGGGGGGGGGGGGGGGGGCTAGAGAGGATGATGCTGTAAATGGTTTATGTCTGTTCTTTTCTCTTTTTTTTCTTGTTTTGGTTTGTCTTGTTTTTTTTTTTATGTGATGACAAGTTAATTAGGGAATGGACGGTGTGGCGCTGATCAAGCTTGTCAGATTATTTTGATTATGAAAGAAGAGAGGTCATCTCCTGTTTTTAGCGTCCTGAATCATTTGCACGTAGTACTTACATTTTCATGATTTGTGGCACCAAGGACGGAAGAAGGAAGATGGTGGGACGTTAGTTTAGTGCCTGAATACCGGCATCAGAACTGAGTAAAATAACGTCCAAAATGAGTCGATGTCCACTGAAAATGGGTTACAACTTCTACTAATGTCGGCATAGTAATTATCGTCTTATACATGCACAAAAATTGCCGGTAGAATACGTTCCTGAATTTAGTATGCTAAGATAGGGCTTTACGGAAGAGAAGTATTTTACGCTAGTTTGTTCTGAGTTTCTGTCTGTCTCTGTTTGCCTCTCTCTCCCTCTCTCTTTCTCTCTCTCTCTCTCAGTGTCTCTGTCTCTCTGTGTCTATGTCTCTGTCTCTCTGTCTCTCTCTTTCTCTCTCTCTTTCCGTGTGTGTGTGTGTGTGTGTGTGTGTGTGTGTGTGTGTGTGTGTGTGTGTGTCTGTCTGTCTGTCTGTCTCTTGTCTTGTCTATCTATCTACCTGTCTGTCTGTCTCTTGTCTTGTGTGTGTGTGTGTGTGTGTCTGTATGTGTGTGTATGTGTGTGTTTGTGTGTGTGTGTGTGTGTGTGTGTCTGTCTCTTGTCTTATCTTGTCTTGTCTTGTCTATCTATCTATCTATCTATCTATCTATCTATCTATCTGTCTGTCTGTCTGTCTCTTGTCTTGTCGATATATATATATATATATATATATATATATCTGTGTGTGTGTGTGTGTGTGTGTGTGTGTGTGTGTGTGTGTGTGTGTGTGTGTGACTCTCAGAATAGTTTGACGCCACAGGTCCCACATACAGACGGCCACCTCTAAAAGACACTACAGACAAACAGCACGAACCTTATGACCACATGTCTTACACACACACACACACACACACACACACACACACACAGAGTCACCAAATAAGACCTGTTTCGCCACACAGTAGTGGGCAGGGGAGGGGGGAGGAGTGGGGGGGCGAGGGTAGTGGGGGGGGAATGGAGGGGGGGCGAGGGTAGTGGGGGGGAGGGGGGAGGGGGTAAAAAAAAAAAAAGGTGCCGGGTGGTGACGGAGGTCAAACACACCATACCACAGCTGCACAGGATGAGATAAGAAACCCCTCCATTCTTCGTCCCCAATCCACTGTCCCTCCTCCCCCCCCCCCCACGCCCCCCCCCCCCCCCCTCATCACCGCAACCCCCCATCTATCGCTCGTCCCCCCCCCCTCCCGTCCCCCCCCCCCACTCCGCTCCCCTCCCCTCACCAATCCACCCCGCACCTCCCCTCCTCTGGACATGTTATAGAACTGAGAAAACAAAACAGAGCAGGCCACAGTCAGCCTGTGGTAACCTTCACCCCTGCCTGGGTCGTGCAAACAGAAACAGTACCAATACAACAAGCTGATAATGATTATAGTCACCGCCCCCACCCTCATCAACCCTCATCACCCAGCATGATTATCCATCCGCACCCTTTCCACACACACATACCCTCTATGTATGTATGTATGTATGTATGTATCTGTCTCTGTCTCTATGTCTGTTTCTCTCAGTCTTTCTGTCTCTGTCTCGCTGTGTCTCTATCTCTGTCTGTCTGTGTGTCGCTGTCTGTCTGTATGTCTGTCTGTCTCTCCCCCCCCCTTTCCCCCCCCCCACCTCCGTCCTTCTGTGGCTGTCCGCATCTGTCTGCCTGTACGAGTATATATGTTTCTGACTGTCTCTCCCTCTGTCTGTCTGTCTCACTGTCTCTGTCTCTGTTATTGTTTCTCTGTATCTGTTTTTATCTCTGTCTCTGTCTGTCAGGCTGTCTGTCTCTGTCTCAGTCTCCTGGTCTCTCTCTTTCTCTTTATATATATACATATACATATATATATATATATATCCTTGTTTCTGCCTCTCCGTCTTTTTGTCTCTGCCTTTCTCTCTCAGACGAAATACACTTTGAGCTTTTCTGTCCTATATGAAGAGATATAAAACAGCAGTTTGTACAATTACATCGAAGGCCCATGTTAATTAAATGTAAACTGATCGTATTGTTGTCACCAACAGCTGCAGGTGGTTAGGTGACACATACGAATCACTCAGAAATGACGCGGATGTGCGGAAATAACAGTATATGTTTAATCTGTTGCAGTCTTGTATGGCTTTTAATATCGGAAACGTTCTCTCTCTCTCTCTTGCAAGAGGGCGTGCACCGTCGACACATGATGTCTGATCTTAGTCTCGGGGGATTGCAGCACACTAATTTCAACAAGCAAGCTTTGACGGGCGCAATAGCCGAGTGGTTAAAGCGTTGGACTTTCAATCAGAACCCCGCGATCACGCTGTCCCCCCCGTCGTCCCCACCGCAGTTTCGCCCCCTCCAGGTCACCAATCAACCGCATCCTAACCCCCTCTGGACATGTTATAGAACTGAGAAAACAAAACAGAGCGGGCCACAGTCAGCCTGTGGTAACCTTCACCCCTGCCTGGGTCGTGCAAACAGAAACAGTACCAATACAACAAGCTGATAATGATTATAGTCACCGCCCCACCCTCATCAACCCTCATCACCCAGCATGATTATCCATCCGCACCCTTTCCACACACACATACCCTCTATGTATGTATGTATGTATGTATGTATCTGTCTCTGTCTCTATGTCTGTTTCTCTCAGTCTTTCTGTCTCTGTCTCGCTGTGTCTCTATCTCTGTCTGTCTGTGTGTCGCTGTCTGTCTGTATGTCTGTCTGTCTCTCCCCCCCCCTTCCCCCCCCCCCCCCACCTCCGTCCTTCTGTGGCTGTCCGCATCTGTCTGCCTGTACGAGTATATATGTTTCTGACTGTCTCTCCCTCTGTCTGTCTGTCTCACTGTCTCTGTCTCTGTTATTGTTTCTCTGTATCTGTTTTTATCTCTGTCTCTGTCTGTCAGGCTGTCTGTCTCTGTCTCAGTCTCCTGGTCTCTCTCTTTCTCTTTATATATATACATATACATATATATATATATATATATATATCTCCTTGTTTCTGCCTTTCCGTCTTTTTGTCTCTGCCTTTCTCTCTCAGACGAAATACACTTTGAACTTTTCTGTCCTATATGAAGAGATATAAAACAGCAGTTTGTACAATTACATCGAAGGCCCATGTTCATTAAATGTAAACTGATCGTATTGTTGTCACCAACAGCTGCAGGTGGTTAGGTGACACATACGAATCA
>NC_134881.1:31806388-31811388 GCF_041734735.1 Babylonia areolata
GGGCTTCATCTGACAGTTCCAGATGCGTCAGGTCTTTGGCTCATTCACGGAATGAGTAGGAGCGATCTTACTCTGTGCCTCCTTTCTGCTCAGTGAATATTTTAGTAATGGATGGAACTGAATGGATATCTGATCTTGTTGGTCACATGTTTTCATCCTTATATGATAGTCAGTCGTGTCCGACTATGAGGAGGCAACTGCTGTTCCGACTATTTGGGCTAGAATTTGATTTTTGTAGAGAGTGTCTTGCCCAAGTTACATCCCCACTCTCTTGGCCAAGAGGGTTTTAGGACAGTCGGCGTTAGGATGGTTCCCAAAGGCCAACTAGCCCACAAGGCTGCAGCACTAAGAACCAGTGCAATTTTGCCTCCTAGTTTGAAAGTCATAGTCCTTCACAAAAGACTAAGCTGTAAATGATTTCCCATTGACTGGAGAAACCACTGATAATACAGCTCTCACTTTGCTGTTGGCCCAGATGTAAAACTTATGTCAATCTGTGATATAAGCCGAGTGTTGGGCTTTAAGGTCACGTGATTTAGCAGAATAAAGAAAGGTGGATAAGAACGAATGGAAGGAGAGAAAGAAAGACAGGAAGAATTCTCTCTTTTCTCTCTCTCTCTCTTTTTCTTATCTAGAATAATGTCACGTTAAGCCAAAAACAAAAGAAAAAGATGTTGTTGAATTCAATCCCAGATCAACTGAAATTCGTTTATGATTTGCATACGTTTGTCAATAAGTGGGCAGTTTAAAGAAGACAGAGAGAAGATTTAATCGCACTGTCATAAATGCTATAATCTCCCATTTTCTTGTTCCTTCTCTTTTTTTTCTTTTTGGTCACAAAGGCATAGTTTCACTTTGTAGGCATTTTGTCTGTTCCAAGTCAAACAAGCCTATGGTATAAAGAACGAAATTTCTTGAAAAAAAATATATCGAGTTTGCACTTCCATAGAAATAATCACGTGAATTAATCCCATGACCATTTCAATTCGCATTTATGACACGGCTGTAAAAATTAATACAAAAAATTAAAAATCAAACAAAAGAAAAACTGGTTATGAGTTGTTGCTGTTTTGTTAGATGACCATCATCTGTTGTTACAGTTATTTAAACACATGGTTTTTTTTTTAATGGTTTGTTTCTCTTCTGACGACTGTAGATACCATACTTGAAATGCTGTTCCTCGGTGGTGGGGGAAGGCTGAAAACGCACACACACACACACACACACACACACACACACACACACACACAAACGCACACGCACACACACACACACACGCACGCACGCACACAGACACACACACACACACACACACAATCGGTACTTTGGGCACGACATTCGGATTAGATAATCTTGACGTTCAGACCTCTCACAGCCAAGGTTCTTTCTATCTTTCTGTCTTTTTTTTTTCTCCCACTCTCTCCTTCTCTCTCCCCCCCCCCTCTCTCTCTCTCTCTTCCCCTCTCTTCCTCCCTCCCCCCCTCTCCCTCTCTCCCTCTCTCACGTTCCGCTGGTCGTGACCTCGTGACGTCACACCCTCCAACGCCTGTGGGAAAGAAAACCTGGGCGATGGGGGGGGGGGGGGGGGGGAAGTGGGAGGACATTTGGTATTGCGACAACTGTGTTAACCCAGTTCTCTCTCTCTCTCTCTCTCTCTCTCTCTTTCTCTCTTTCATGTCTCTGTATGTGCATAAGTATGTGTGTCCGTGTGTGTGTGTGTGTGTGTGTGTGTTGGGTGGAGAGAGTGTGTGCATGTGTATGGATGTGAATGTGTGAATGCGTTCGTTTTTATTATTACTTTTTATGATGTTAATGATGATGATGATGATGATTATTGTTCGTAGTAGTAGCAGTAGATGTAGCAGTGTTAACAAAATTATTATTGTTGTGTAGTTATCGTTAATGTTGTTCTTGTTATTGTTGTCACTATGTGTGATGTGTGTCGATGTTACATGCGTAGATGTTTATTATATGATTTATATGTACTTTGTTTTCTGTGTACTGTCCAAACCTTGGAGACGAACGACTGGAAAAAAAACTGCACATTACCCCCCTTTCACATAACTTATACTTCAAGCTAATGACAAAGTGTTAATCTCTTGTTAGTTTATTTTGTTTCAATTCTGTTTTCCTTTCTGTTCCACTTTATATGTTTTGTACCATTTTGTTCTGATCCGTACCTACTATGTGACGGGTGCAATAGCCGAGTGGTTAAAGCGTTGGACTTTCAATCCGAGGGTTCCGGGTTTGATCAAAATACGCACGTTAAAGACCCTGTAATCCGTATCAGCGTTCGGTGGGTTATGGAAACAAGAACATATCCAGCATACCCCTCCCCCACCACCCCCGAAAGCGGAGTATGGCTGCCTACATGGCGGGGGTAAAAACGGTCAAAACACGTAAAAAGCCCACTCGTGTACATACGAGTGAACGTGGGAGCTGCAGCCGACGAACACAGAAGAAGTAGTACCTGCTATGTCACTAGAGCTTTATAGCTAATGACATGAAACAGTTCAGTGTTCAGTTTGTTCTCTCCTCTCCCTGTGTGTGTGTGTGTGTGTGTGTGTGTGTGTGTCTCGTTCTGTATGTGTGAGTGCGTTGTGCTTGCAAACACTGTCTGGGAGTACCAATAAAGTTTCCAAAATAAACTGATAACACGGTGAATCAGGTGGGTACCCACTATTTATAAACTCTACAATAACAAACATTAAGATATTGTCTCAAGACAGACTTACCTAAGCAAACATCTGAAATTGGCTACGACACTTGGTCACAACGACACATGGTCACATCGACATGACACCCTAAAATGTTAACCTTACATAGAAAAGGTAAAGAATGTTAGGACTCTCTCTCGACGGGCGCAATAGCCGAGTGGTTAAAGCGTTGGACTGTCAATCTGAGGGTCCCGGGTTCGAATCACGGTGACGGCGCCTGGTGGGTAAAGGGTGGAGATTTTTACGATCTCCCAGGTCAACATATGTGCAGACCTGCTAGTGCCTGAACCCCCTTCGTGTGTATATGCAAGCAGAAGATCAAATACGCACGTTAAAGATCCTGTAATCCATATCAACGTTCGGTGGGTTATGGAAACAAGAACATACCCAGCATGCACACCCCCGAAAACGGAGTATGGCTGCCTACATGGCGGGGTAAAAACGGTCATACACGTAACAGCCCACTCGTGTGCATACGAGTGAACGCAGAAGAAGAAGAAGTTAGGACTCTGGAATCCAGAAAATCCTCTCTGTGAGCGGGTTAGTATTTTGTATGGTTACACAACAGTAAATCGGGGAAGTTTCCTCTACTTTTTATACGCATATTCAACCCTTTCACTGCCACACTCGCATTTATGCAGCAGCTAGGTAGATGACCCATGTCACTGAATGGTGACCAGATCATGGGGTCTGTTATCCATGAACCTGCTTCTCTTTATGTCTGGTGGTAGGAGAGGCCATATATATCCATGAACCTACTGCTGTTTATGTCTGGTGGTAGGAGAGGCCATATATATCCATGAACCTACTGCTCTTTATGTCTGGTGGTAGGAGAGGCCATATATCCATGAACCTACTGCTCTTTATGTCTGGTGGTAGGAGAGGCCATATATCCATGAACCTACTGCTCTTTATGTCTGGTGGTAGGAGAGGCCATATATCCATGAACCTACTGCTCTTTTGTCTAGTGGTAGGAGAGGCCATATATATCCATGAACCCACTGCTCTTTATGTCTGGGGGAAAGGAAAAGGCCATTTTACCATGAACCCACTGCTTTTTATTAGGGGGTTAAAAGGGGCCCAATTCCTGAACCCACGGGTTTCTTTAACGGGTTGTATAAGGGCCCAAATATACCCCAATGAACCTATGCTCTTATGTCTAGGAAAGGAGGGGCCATAAAACCCAAAACCCTACAGCCAAAATTTCTAGGGTGGGAAAGAGGCCAAATTCCATAAAACCTACTGCTTTTTTATGCCCTGGTGGTATGAGGGGGAAATTTTTTTCCAAACAGATCACAGGGGGGAAACCCAAAAACCCCAGTATTTTAAAACCCCAAAATTTTTCTGTTTCATAGCAAAAGGGGAAAATTTGGGCACTAAAAAATTAAAACTGGCGGAAGGGGGGTTAAAGGAAAAGCGTTTAAACCTGTGCAGACGCGGTTCACTCAGAACTCTCAAGTTTTTTTTTCCCTTTCTTTTTTTTTTGGGGGGGGGGGGGGGGGGGGGGGGGGTTTAAAGGGGGGGGGAAGCGGTGGGCGGTGAGAACCCTATCTAAGTACTGTTGGTATTCATTGCTTTACAGTTGCCTTGACACAACTTAGAATCGAATCAGCGTCCTCCCAGTAAATAACAGCATGCATGCACAGATTTAGCGCTAATTCTGAAATCAGACACCGTTTATTTTTTTGTGTGTGTGTGCAAAAGTGCCAACGGGGACCAGCATCATTGTGATTCTGATAAGAGAACGCGATTTTTGCCGGTTATAGATACACCGTACACCATCTGTCTCCAGTTTATTGACATGTGGAAAATAGCCCAAGCCTGTCGCTCTGTCTCCAAGTTTTTGTCATGCAACCATGAGAAGAAAAGAAATCATGATTATGAAGTCTGACATGCATCACTTTTTAAGTGCATAACTCTCTGGTTTAACGTTTGGATACGTGTGATCAACATGTTTCTTTGATATATATATATATATATATATATATATAGAGAGAGAGAGAGAGAGAGAGAGAGAGAGAGAGAGAGAGAGAGAGAGAGAGAGCATGGTAGTGTGCTGCGTTGCTCACAATGCATTCACACATATAATTAAGTGCAGAAATAAGTGTTCGAACTAGTATATCAATAGCATATAATTATCCTTGAACCAATTGGAGTGTGCACATTTTTACACCTATAGTACAAGTTTGTGATACATGTAGTATATATAGTTGTCCGACCCCACCCCAACCCCCATCCCCGCCATTATTGACATATATTATTTTTGGTTGTAGATAGGTCTCT
>NC_134881.1:31818888-31823888 GCF_041734735.1 Babylonia areolata
AGCGAATCTTACTACACGTGGGAAATTCCAGGCATAACTTAACTTTCGCTTTACTGCAGCTGAACCGTCAGAACCGACCAGTTTCCTTCAGGTGGGGAAGGAGAGGGTGATTTACCCCCACCCTTCCGCACTGCGTGTGTGCCCCAAAACGGCTTCAGCACTGTTATAGACAGTAAGAAGGGGCCTGCCGCGAGTGGTTTATCTCTCTTTTCTAATCTCCGGTGCAATATTGTTTTAAACAAGATGACTGGAAAGAACTGAATTTTTCCTATTTTTATGCCTAATTTGGTGTCAACTGACAAAGTATCTGCAGGGAAAATGTCAATGTTAAAGTTTACCACAGACACACAGACACACGGACACACACACACACACACACACACACACACACAACCGAACACTGGGTTAAAACATAGACTCACTTTGTTTACACAAGTGAGTCAAAAATAGAAAGAGACTGGCGCGTGCAGATACAGAAATATAACACACACGTGATATCAATCTCACTCTCACACAACGGAAGTGTCGTTACACATGTCACCGTTCGTGGTAGGTCTGACACTTTATGACCCCCCCGCCGCCACCCCCCCCCCCCCTCTCTCTCTCTCTCTCTCTCTCCCCAATATCAAGACTGTGTAGACAAGCATACGAAATGCTTTTGCTGCAACATGAATGTGGCCATTACAACTAGGTGTCAAATATTCAAAGCTTTTGTATAAAGAAAAAAAAAGAAAAAACCAGGGCATCGGATGTAAGTCCAGTCCAGTCTTGTCGCTGAATTCAAAGACAGACTTATTTCATGTAACAAGCAGAACTGGCATTAACAAAAATAGAGATAGAGAGTGATGATGAATATAGATGGTTTTAATCCTTTCAAAAGTGTTTTTCAGGCAGAACAGTATATGACAGGTGTCAATAACAAGTGGCTCAGAGATAACCTTGTAAGATTCCGTCTCAAGAGTTGGTGGTTTAACTCTGTCCGTACGAACGGCGAAAGAGACGACGTTTACAGCGTTTCACCCCAATTACCACCATCAAAATATTGCAAGCGGAAGGCTCTTATACTGAAGATGTGAATGTTGACAAAGAATACCACAATTCTGACGACGGAAGCTAAAGGTTGGGTCATTGAGACCCCCACTGGACATCCGAGGGGTATGTATAGAGGAGAAGAGAGGACTGGCCGTACTGAGTGAGTTTAAAAAAATAAAATAAAAAAAAAAAAAAAAAAAAAGGTTCCTAGCTGACAATGGAAATCCGTCAGATGTTAATTGTCCATCACGTGAAAATGGATCAGAAGAAGAGGAAGTTCACTTTTTGTTTCACTGTACTGCTTACAACGACATTAGGAAAAAAAACACTGTTTGAAACTGGACTCATTCTCTGCTGCTCCTGATCAAAACAGTGTGGCGAACATTCTTTCGTGTAATATTGAGTGTGTTCTAAAGAAACTCGCGAAATTCATTGCGAAAGCAATGCAAATAAGGAGAAAAAAAAAGGGAAATTATTAGTGACAGCAGTTAACCTTGCAATACGTTTCAATATGATCCTCTGACCTTACGTGTGTGTGTGGGGAGGGTGGGGGGGTGGGGGGGAAGGGGGTGGAAGTGGGGGAGGGGGTACAGGGGGATGTTCGTGTGTGTGTGTACGTGCGGGCGTGTGTGTGTCTGTAAACTTGGGGGTGGAGGTGGAGTTGGATAGGGACGGTTGTGGCTTGGTGCTCACAACCTTGCACGAACGTGAGCGTGCGTGACGACACTGGACTGAAACCATGCAAAAAAAAAAAAAAAAAAAAAAAAAAATTGAGATGTGTTCACAAGTATTTCTGGTTCTTTCTCGCCACCTTGTCTGAAGGGCGTTGTTACGCTGAATGGACATTAAAAACTTTGTCACTGTCATTCTCTCTCCCTCTCCCCCTCTCTCTCTCTGAATAAAAAAACAACAACAAAAAACAAACAAAAACAACAACAAAAAACGTTCTATTTCTTTAACAAATAGTAAAAGAGTCGTAACTCTCTCCATTCACAAGGTACACAACTTCAAGTCAGTGCTGCTTACGCTACCGATTCAGCTAGCACACAGGTATTTTAAATAAAAAGGTACCTTGGAACAAACCCAGACGTTTTCTAAAAAGGAAGTGGCGGGCCTGTCCTTTTACCGATCATCTGACATGTGACACACAGCAGCAAAGACAGAAGAAATGTGCAAACACAAATAAGCTTTTATTAAAGAATGACATAGCCTCTTTAATACTGAACAAGCCGCATCTATTCTATTCCTTAGTAGTTTCTATTTCATAGTAGTTTCGTCAGACTGCTGGATAGTAACCTCGTATTCCACCCCCAGCCCCCTCCCCCTACCCCCTCCTCCAATCATCCTACCCTCTCCTCCTCCTCCTCCTCCTCCTCCCCTTCTTTCCTTTCGTTGTCCTCTGACCCCACCAATCCCTCTCCACCTCCCTGTGTCATCATTAATATACATATATATATATAGAGAGAGAGAGAGAGAGAGAGAGAGAGAGAGAGAGAGAGAGAGAGAGAGAGAGAGAAAACCCACCCAGCACCATCCTACTGCAGGTCAACGTTCGTGGGCGGGAAACTGGCATGTTTTGATAGCAGTGAACCATTTGCACCTTTCCTGGCTGCTGTTCAGTGGTCACATAAGTCAAAAAGGTGGTTTGATTGATGTCTTGACAGTTTTCGGTAACGCGAGTGTTGGGAGGTATGGGGTGGCTGGCGAGTGATGAATGCAGTGTCATTCTGTCGGTCTCTCTTTTGTACTGTCTGTCTCCCTTTGTGTAGCAGTAGTAGTGCACTGTCATCAGGACACACACCGACAGATAAGCCTGTCTGCCTACGTGTACATAACTATATGCATGTATATGAATGTGTATTGTGTGTGCGTGCGTTTATGTAAGTTTGTGCCTGCGTATGTGTGTGTGTGTGTGTTAGGGTAGCTGTTAGATACACATGTATGTTAAAATGTATAATATGCAGTGTGTGTGTGTGTGTGTGTGTGTGTGTGTGTGTGTGTGTGTGTGTGTGTGTGTAGTCACATTTTGGTGTGTGTATGTAACATAGATGTAATGTTTTATGTTAACAAAGCGTTTTTGTAAAGCACCTAGAGCAGATTTCTGAATAGTGTGCTATATAAGTATCCATTATTATTATTATTATTATTATTACTCATCCGTCGGTCCGACGGGAGACTCCATCAGTGCACTGTCCCTGTCTCTGTCTGTCTGTTCGTCTGTCTGTCTGTATGAATGCATGCGTGTGCATGCGTGCATGCTTTTCTTTGTCTCTCTCTCTGTCTGTCTCTCTCTCTCTCTGTGAGTCTACATAGGAGAGCCATAAAATTTATCCTTCTTAAATCGTCATCATTATCAATAACTGATTACACAAACTGAAAATATTTTTTTTTAATATCCTTCCACTGAAGAGTCGAAACTTATATACAACAAGGCTCTTCTTATGTTTAAAATTATGGTTAATACTACTCATCCTTCTTCAAGAAGTAGATTTGTAATCAACCCAGTCCGTCCTCCACTCAAGATTATAGTGCCGCTCCCAAGAGTCGATGTTTTCAAGTCTAGTCTTATTCATTCTGGAGGTCGCTGATGGAATGCAATGTTATCTACTATTATTTTTTTTTTTTTAATGAAAAACATACGAGTACATACATTTAAGAAACTACTCGTGTATACCTCATGAAGAACTTACAAACTCTGTAATTCATAGTAATCCATTCCCCGTAATGTTTATGATGCTATTAACAGTTATAAGGTATGCCTCTCTCCCTCTCCCATATTAACCACTTTTTTTTTTTCTCATAAATCTCATACTTGTGTGTACGTGTACTGTATTATTATTCTTATTATCATTATTCTTTATTCTTGTCATTTTCTTTGATATTTGCTGTAATTTAACTTTGTAATGTAACTTTTGACCCCCACTTTTTCTCTCTTCTCTGTCGATTTATCTGTCTGTCTGTCTGTCTGTCTGACTCTCTCTATCTCTCATTTTATCTTTTCTTCTTTACTCTTTCCTCTCTCGCCCCCCTCAATCCCCCCACTCCGCCGCTCTCTCTTTTCCTCTCTTCTGATAGGAATTTTCTCTATTTATTCTTGTGCCTTTCCTTTTTGACTCACTTGTGTAAACAAGTCTATGTTTTAACCCGGTGTTCGGTTGTGTGTGTGTGTGTGTGTCCGTGGTAAACTTTAACATTGACATTTTCTCTGCAAATACTTTGTCAGTTGACACCAAATTTGGCATAAAAATAGAAAAAAATTCAGTTCTTTCCAGTCATCTTGTTTAAAACAATATTGCACCTCTGGGATGGGCACAAAAACAATTAAAAAGAAGCCAAATTATATGCAAACTGAATTTACTGTTATATTATATTTTTTTATTCTCTAAACTTGGCACTTTGTTCTGATATTCTGACACAACAACAAGAGCAGTCATTTTTATCATTTTTTGTTCAAACAGGAACTTCTTTTGCTAAGCATGGAAGTTTTATTTATTTTGCATGTCTTTGGTGCAGATAGTAAAAAAAGGGAAATTAATCTGTAATTAATGCTAGGGGGATTAATTTGCTTTAAACTGATCTTTCTCATCTTAAACATTACATTTTGAAATTTTACTCAGTACATAAAAAGCTTGTGTGTTTTACTCTCAGTGTACAGGGCTTTCACTGTGTCATTCGCCCAAGATGTCTTTTTCGGAAAATACTAAAATCAGTCCTACGAGTGGACTTTATAGATCTATTGGCTGAGCCCTGAAGGTCATGGGCAAAAATCAATTGCGTACACATATTTATACATATTCAAAGCGCGTGCTCGCAAGCTCGAAGGTCGACATTTTGTTTCAAGTAGTTGACCCGCCCGTTCAATCCAATATTCAATTGACAATACACGATAACATGTGATGGAAAGTTGGAGAAGGAGACCGTTAAATATTTATTCAGACGGAAAGATTTGTGAACGTCTCATCACTTAC
>NC_134881.1:31836388-31838888 GCF_041734735.1 Babylonia areolata
TCCTCCCTACTTCCTCCTCCTCCTCCTCCTCCTGAGAATGACAGTCCCGGAAACCGGCCCGTGGAAACAGACAAAGCAGTCACTGCTGACTTTTCCAGGGAACACAAGCTGAGAGCCAGTACACGTCGTTCTCAGGAATACAGACCCTCCTGGGGGTGGGTGGGGGGGGGGGTTGTTGTTGTGCTGTTCTCTGGCCAGGGGCCGTAGTCATTTTTACCCCCAAGGCAAGTCACCTTTGACAGTCACGGTACTGACCCGCGGGTAAAAGTTTAACTCACTCAGTACGGCCAGTCCTCTCTTCTCCTCTACACAGACCCCTCGGATGTCCAGTGGGTGTCTGAATGACCCAACCTTTAGCTTCCGTCGTCAGAATTGTGGTATCTTTGTCAACATTTACCTCTTCAGTATAAGAGCCTTCAGCTTGCAATATTTTGATGGTGGTAATTGGGGTGAAACGCTGTTAACGCCGTCTCTTTCGCCGTTCGTATGGAGAGAGTTAACGTGAAGTTATCTTCGTATTCAACACACGCGAGGTGTACTCAGGCAGCTGAACAACCATCGTTCATGATTAAAAATCCCGATGATTCCCTTCTGAGCATGCTCTGTTACTTCTCACCGCACCACAGTTCTGAGCATTGTCGAGAGAGTTAGCAAAACTGGCACGGGCTATCCGCAAAGCACGCGGCCTGTTTTTCCCTCAACAAAAGCAACGCAAACAAAAGGTCCGCCATATTTAAGAATAATAAAATTTGGACGCCCTGTCTCCGGAGAGATTCGAGTGTTCCTGTTTTCAATCGCCAAAGACGTGGAACAAGCTCCCTGATAACCTCCGTCATTCTGATTCCCTCGCATCTTTTAAATCTCGTCTCAAAACTCACCTTTTCCCTCAGCAATAAGTTCAGTTGTGGCAGGTCCACTTCCTTTTCGCTAGGTGTGCTTGACTATGTGTGTATACATATGTATGTGTACATAACTACATGCATGTATATGAATGTGTATTGTGTGTGCGTGTGTTTATGTAAGTTTGTGCCTGCCTATGTGTGCTTATGTGTTAGGGTAGCTGTTAGATACACATGTATGTTAAAATGTATGTATGCAGTGTGTGTGAGTGTGCGTGCGTGTGTGTGTGTGTGTGTGTGTGTGTGTGTGTGTGTGTGTGTGTGTGTGTGTGGTCACATTTTGGTGTGTGTATGTAACATAGATATAATGTTTTATGTTAACAAAAGCGTTTTTGTAAAGCACCTAGAGCAGATTTCTGGATAGTGTGCTATATAAGTATCCATTATTATTATTATTATTATTATTATTATCAATACCGGATAATGCTTACCCTCGAGCAGTTTGCCTTGCCTCAGGCAGGCAGATATTACCCGCAGGAACACATTTACCGGCAGCTACGACTGTCTCTTGAATACGACCCCGAGCGTCAGCGTCACCACCAGCTGATTGCTGAAAGGACGGAAGAGCGCAGAGGAAGCTAGCAAGCCAGCCGCGTGGTGAGTTTCAGTTTCAGTTTCAGTAGCTCAAGGAGGCGTCACTGCGTTCGGATAAATCCATATACGCTACACCACATCTGCCAAGCAGATGCCTGACCAGCAGCGTAACCCAACGCGCTTAGTCAGACCTTGAGGAAAAAAAAAGAAAAAAAAAGGTGAATAAATAATAGATAAGCTTACACAAATAAATAAATAAATAATAACTATAATGTAAAAAAAATAAATAAATAAATAAGATAACAACGATGATAAATAAGCAAATAGATGTAAAACATGAAGACACACATTCACATATACACCCACACATGCATAACAGATATGCACCGAACATGTAGTTTCACAGATATGAAAGCACAGTCAAATACATATAAACGTACATGAGCTCCAACACACACACACACACCACACACATTACCCTGCACCTCCTCTACCCCCCTCCTCCACACACACAGTGGTGAACACCACTGATAAGCGGTCAATGAAACAGTATAAGGTGATGGGGTTCGTATCAGTGCTTTCTGTCTGTTGGGTTATTTTTTGTTTCAGTATACTCTTTCTGTTTTTGTGTCTTTAATGTCTGTTTGTCCGTCTGTCTGTCTGTCTGTCTTCTGTCCGCCTGAATGTCTGTCTGTTTGTCTCTCTCATTATCTTCGTTGCTCTCTCTCTCTCTCTTTCTCTGTCTGTCTGTCTGTCTGTCTCTCTATCAGCCTGCCCGTCTGTGTGTCTGCCTGTCTCTATCTCTCTGTGTGTCTGTCTGTGTGTCTCTATCTCTCTCTTTGTCTGTCTGTGTGTCTGTGTGTCTCTGTCTCCTCTGTGTCTGTCTGTGTCTGTGTGTCTATCTCTCTCTGTATCTGTCGGTGTGTCTGTCTGTCTCTGTGTCTGTCTGTGTGTCTGTGCACCTGTTTGTCTATCTTTCTATCGTTCTCTCTCTCTCTCTCTCTCTCTCTCTCTCTCTCTCTCTCTCTCTCTCTGTCTCTCACCTTATTCATAAGATTCAACACAAT
>NC_134881.1:31861388-31863888 GCF_041734735.1 Babylonia areolata
GTACCCATATTCCCAAACTAGTTTTGCATCCCTAACCTCCGGAAAGAAAAGTCAAAAGAAATAAGATAGAACACAGAGAGAGAGAGAGAATGAGAGAGAGAGAGAGAGAGAGAGAGAGAGAGAGAGAGAGAGAGAGAGAGAGAGAGCTCTCATGATCGGAAATGTTTTGTTAAACTTCGACCTTTGCCACAAGTCCAATCGATTTTTTTTTTTTTTTTTTTTTTTTTTTTTTAAAGGGAGGTGGAGGCAACCAGTTTTCTACACAGATACAGTTCAAAAGGCCAAATCAAGAAAAGGCATGAGAGAAAATACACTGAGCATTCAGACATTCTTGGCGGGTGCAATAGCCCAATGATTAAAGCGTTGGACTTTCAATCTGGGGGTCCCGGGTTCGAATTTCGGTAACGGCGCCTGGTGGGTAAAGGGTGGAGATTTTTCCGATCTCCCAGGTCAACATAATGTGCAGACCTGCTAGTGCTTTAACCACCTTCGTGTGTATACGCAAGCAGAACATCAAATATGCACGTTAAAGATCCTGTAATCCATGTCAGCGTTCGGTAGGTTATGGAAACAAGAACATACTGAGTATGCACGCCCCCGAAAACGGAGTATGGCTGCCTACATGGCGTGGTAAAAAACCGTCATACACGTAAAAGCCCATGTACATACGAATGATTGTGGTAGTTGCAGCCCACGAAACGAAGAAGAAGACATTCTTAATGCACTGATGTGATGCGTCAGTAACAATTTCATGACAAATACTTTCGACACGCCTCGACGATCAGACCCCTGCATGTTTTGTGCCTGAAGAAGATTGGAGTGAGAAACAATTGAATGAAGTACATGGAAAAAGACATGTTGTCCATAACATCTGCAACATGCCTATCGATTTTTCTTCTTTTTTTTTTTTTTTTTTTTTGCTTCTTTGTGATTGTGTGTACCCATCCCAACAGTCCGTTGTCATTATGATTAGATGTTCGTTTATTTATTTATAGTCTGTTCATCTAAGATCATGACATTAGACTGAACTATTACACTAAATTCCATTATGATTAGAGTGAATCAAAATAACTGGGGGGGGAGGGGGGGGGGGGTTCTTCTATTTTTAAACCAAATTTGGTGGTGTTGACAAAGCGTCAGTTTCCAGAGAACGTGAATTCGTTGACCATGGACACTCACCCACACAGACACACATTGCACTCATGCACACACGCATACATACACACAGAGAAACGAAACACAGCATCAATATCTCTCAGACAGGAAGAGTTTGTATCATACTCCATGTTTGGTGATACATATCCACGGAATGATTCAGCGCTTGTAGCTTTTAGAGGCGTTTGATTGGCTAAGTACGGACAGAGCAAGACAGGGTGTCTTTTCACCGTTAGCCGCGCGAAATTTGGCCAAGCAGAGCAAACCGATAGGCCTAGTTTGCATCAGTTTGACATGGTACAGTATATGACACCAAATCACGTTGTTTACTTGTTTACACACGTGGACCAGAACGGAGAGAAGGATGGGAATGGGGAAGATTTTACGTAGATAATCAGAGAGACACTTCCGTCCGCCTGTCTGTCTATCTGTCTATCTGTCTGTCAGTATGTTGATCTGTCTCTGTCCCTGTATCTGTCTGTCTGTCTATTTGTCTGTCTCTTTGTTTCCCTGTCTCTGTCCCTATATCTGTCTGTGTGTCCGTCTGTCTGTGTATGTGTCTCTGTTTCTTTGTTTCTGTGTCTCTGTCCCTGTATCTGTCTGTGTCTTTGTTGACATGTCTCTGTCTCTGTCCATGTCTATGTCTGTTTGTCTGTCTCTGTCTGTGCCTGTCTCTTTCATTTTCTGTCCTTGTCTATGTCTGTTAGACACAGATAGAGTGAAGAGACGGACATAGAGGGACAGACAGAGATATAGAGAAGAGACGGACATAGAGGGACAGACAGAGATAGAGAGAAGAGGCTGACATAGAGAGACAGACAGACAGAGATAGAAGAGACTGACATAAGAGACAGACAGACAGAGATAGAGAGAAGAGACTGAGATAGAGAGACAGACAGACAGAGATAGAGAGAAGAGACTGACATAGTGAGACAGACAGACAGAGATAGAGAGAAGAGACTGACATAGAGGGACAGACAGACAGAGATGGGGAGAAGAGACGGACATCGAGGGACAGACAGACAGAGATAGAGAGAAGAGACGGGGACATAGAGGGACAGACAGACAGAGATAGAGAGAAGAGACTGACATAGAGGGACAGACAGACAGAGATAGAGAGAAGAGACTGACATAGAGAGACAGACAGGCAGAGATAGAGAGAAGAGACTGACATAGAGGGACAGACAGACAGAGATAGAGAGAAGAGACGGACATAGAGAGACAGACAGACAGAGATAGAGAGAAGAGACTGACATAGAGGGACATACAGACAGAGATAGAGAGAAGAGACGGACATAGAGAGACAGACAGACAGAGATAGAGAGAAGAGACTGACATAGAGGGA
>NC_134881.1:31868888-31871388 GCF_041734735.1 Babylonia areolata
GCTTCACCATTTTTTTTCCTTGTCCAACGTGAACATGATCTGGGCATTGTTAAGTCAAGCTTTATAATTCTGTGAATCGCGAGGGACGGAGACACTTGACATCTATCTATCTGTCTGTCTGTCTGTCTGTCTGTCTTTCCATTCTCTGTATTCCTTTCTTTTCTCCTTTCTTATAGCGTATGTGTTTACTTCCACATTATCCATTTCTTTCTTCTGATTTTTGTTTTTGTTTTGTTTTTTACAGTCACAGCCACTTATTTCAGTACGTTAACTCTCTCCATACGAACGGCGAAAGAGACGACGTTAACAGCGTTTCACCCCAGTTACCATCATCAAAATATTGCAAGCGGAAGGCTCTTATACTGAAGAGGTGAATGTTGACAAAGAAAACCACAATTCTGACGACGGAAGCTAAGGTTTGGGTCATTCAGACACCCACTGGACATCCGAGGGGTCTGTGTAGAGGAGAAGAGAGGACTGGCCGTACTGAGTGAGTTAAAGGCATAATCTTGGGTTCATGTGGATAAACTATT
The DNA here is from genome assembly GCF_041734735.1 of Babylonia areolata. Taxonomy (NCBI): domain Eukaryota; kingdom Metazoa; phylum Mollusca; class Gastropoda; order Neogastropoda; family Buccinidae; genus Babylonia; species Babylonia areolata. The sequence goes on from NC_134881.1 coordinate 31,869,422, forward strand.
TTCTTTACTCTCTCCGCATTTCCCATTTTCTTTCTTTCTTTATCTATTTTTTTCCTTTGTTTTCTTCTCCTTTTCGTGTTTTCTTTTCTTGCTGTCATTTCAAAATAATTTTTAGTTTCTCTAGAAATGAATCGACAAGAGGATTTCGCTTCTTAGCTATTCTCTTGATTTTTCTCTTGCTTTTTTTTTCCTATAATTTCGTATGAAAATAACCCAACATACCAGGCTTTGAGGCTCCCTCCCTTCCTCCCTCCATCCCTCGTCACAGCCCCCCTCCCTCCCTCCTCCATCCCTCGTCACAGCCCCCCTCCCTCCCTCCCTTGTCACAGCCCCCTTCCCTCCCTCCTCCATTCCTCGTCACAGCCCCCCTCCCTCCATCCCTCGTCACAGCCCCCCTCCCTCCATCCCTCGTCACAGCCCCCCTCCCTTCCTCCCTCCATCCCTCGTCACAGCGCCCCTCCCTCCCTCCCTCCATACCTCGTCACAGCCCCCCTCCCTCCCTCCTCCATCCCTCGTCACAGCCCCCCTCCCTCCCTCCTCCATCCCTCGTCACAGCCCCCCCTCCCTCCCTCCTCCATCCCTCGTCACAGCCCCCCTACCCTCCCTCCTCCATCCCTCGTCACAGCCCCCCTCCCTCCCTCCCTCCATCCCTCGTCACAGCCCCCTTCCTTCCCCCCTCCATCCCTCGTCACAGCCCCCCTCCCTCCCTCCTCCCTCCCTCGTCACAGCCCCCCTCCCTCCCTCCATACCTCGTCACAGCCCCCCTCCCTCCCCCCTCCATACCTCGTCACAGCCCCCCTCCCTCCCTCCTCCCTCCCTCGTCACAGCCCCCCCTCCCTCCATCCTCCATCCTTCGTCACAGCCCCCCTCTCTCCCTCCCTCCTCCATCCCTCGTCACAGCCCCCCTCCCTCCATCCCCCCCTCCATCCCTCGTCACAGCCCCCCTCCCTCCCTCCCTCCTCCCTCCCTCGTCACAGCCCCTCTCCCCACTCCCTCCATCCCTCTTAACAGCCCACCTCCCCGCACCCACCCTCCCTCCCTCGTCACTGCTCCCCCACCCCAATCCGGTTACCCCTGATACTGCAATACCATTGGCGACGTTGTCACGTAAGTTAGCTTGAGCACCGTTCCTGTTGTAATGCTAACTGCGCTGCACGCCTGAAACGCCCAAACCCACTGACATTGCGAACAGATCATTATTTACAACTCAGTGCACCAAAACGCCCACCTATCGTTGTGGACACCACCACCCCCCCCCCCCCCCCCCCCCCCCCCCGTTCCTCCCCCCATCCCCTCCCCCACTTCAGTGTCAGTTCATTGGTACCTCCTCCATCCCACACGCCCACCACCACCACCACCACCACCACCACAAATACTGCCACGCTGCGCCCTCTGAAATTATCCATTCACAGCATGCCAGAAAAGGCTTGCCGACTGATCTGTCTTGATCTCTGTTATTCCTTATAGTGTTGTTGTTGTTGTTGTTACCGACGTTTCGTTCGTTGCATTTTTTTTTTTTTTTTTTTTAAATTTCCTGCGCATTGCTCAGAGTGTTATCACATCCTCAGTTTGTATTTTGTATTTCCTTGTAGTCCCCCGACAACCGCTTCCCCATGCCCCCCCCCCCCCTCCCCCCCCCCCCCCCCCCCCCGCCCTCTCTCTCTCGTTCATTCATTCGTTCATTCATTCATTCACAAATGTTGCGTCCTTTCGCATTTTCTCATTGCAAGAGCGCGAACGTGTGTGCTAGTTCATTTTTAGCGACTGTTTTATTTCAAGTTCGTAAGAATTTCTTACTTGCTTCCTTGGTTTGTTTCTTGCTTTCAGATTAACCCCTTGAGTGCCATAGTAGTACATGTATTACATATGTACATAGGGATGTCACTGATGACATTATAAAAATAAAAATTAAAAAAAAGAGACAAAACTCATTTGATCTAGAGTGGTAAATCTTCACACAATTTTCT
>NC_134881.1:31873888-31881388 GCF_041734735.1 Babylonia areolata
CTTCCATCTCCACCCTCCAACCTCCACCCCCACCCCCACCCCACCTACACACACACCCCTCCCCCCCTCCCCCTCCCCCTCCCCACTTCCCCCTCCCAATCTGGCCGCACCTTTCTGACACTGACGTCTTTATCCCAGTAAGCCACTATTACCGTTGTCACGACAATAGCGCAGCTGGTGCGGCTACTCCCACATGCCTTTGTCTCTCTGCGTGATAAACCATCGGCGTTATTGTCACCGGCATATTTTGTCGTTGGACGCACACACACACACACACACACACACACACACACACGCACACACACACACACACACACACACACACACACACACACACACACACACACACACACACGCTGCTATTCTTCCACATACGTTTTTTCTTCTTTTTCTTTTCTTTTTTTTCTTTTTCATTGTAGGTACATGCACGTTGTGCTCATGTAGTATGTGCTGGCATGCTTGCTAACTTTTCAAGTTTAGCGTCATGCATGAAAAACATGAGGGGTGGTAAACCAAAGTTTGAGAGAAAGAGAAACACAGAGAGAGAGAAGAGAGAGAGAGAGAGAGGTGGTAGAGAGAAACACAGAGAGAGAGAAGAGAGAGAGAGAGAGGTGGTAGAGAGAAACACAGAGAGAGACAGAGATAAAGGTGGTAGAGAGAGAGACAGACAGACAGACAGACAGAGACAGAGAGAGTTGTCATAAAGTGTTGATAAGGAAGAAAGCATATTAATCAATTCGTCTTTAAATCTGCCTGGGGGTCAATTGGACAATAACCCAACATTCCAGACTTTGAGGCTCCATCCCTTCCTCCCTCCACCCCTCGTCATAACTCCCCTCCCCCCCCCCCCCCCTTGGGAGTAATTAAAGATCAAAAAGATGGAGATAGACTGTATCAAAATCAATACAGCTGCAATTAAACCACTGTGAAAAGGCTTGAAATGTTGCTAAATGAGATGAAAGAACTCACGTCACTAAAAGGGAGAACAACTCTTTTTTTTTCTTTTTTTCTTTTTTTGTTTTATTGTGACTGAGAATTCTTCGATGAGAAGTGGACTGGTTTAATTGTTTCATTTCTCTCTTTTTTTTTCTTTTTTTTCTTTTCCTTTCCTTCTTTCTGTCTTTTTCTTTCTTTCTTTCTTTCTTTCTTTCTTTCTTTCTTTTTTTCCTCTCCGTCTGTCTGTAAGCCACTGTATATCTGTTCACCTGTTTCTCTATCTACCTACATATCTATTTATATATTCGTCTGTTAACTCTCTCCATACGAACGGCGAAAGAAACGACGTTAACAGCGTTTCACCCCAATCACCACCATCAAAATATTGCAAGCGGAAGGCTCTTATACTGAAGAGGTGAATGTTGACAAAGAATACCACAATTCTGACGACAGAAGCTAAAGGTTGGGTCATTGAGACACCCACAGGACATCCGATGGGTCTGTGTAGAGGAGAAGAGAGGGCTGGCCGTACTGAGTGAGTTAATCTACATCTGTCCATCTCTTTCTCTTTCTTTCTTTAAACATCCACCATCATCATTTTGATGGTTCTGATGTGTATAGAACTGAGGGTGGGGGTGGGGTCCACTAGCTAGGTTGTTGTTTTGTAGAACTGGCAGTTGGGGACTTGTGGGGGGGGGGGGCGGTAGAGGAGGTGGAGGCGGGTGGGGGGGCGAGTGGGGGGGGGGCGCTGGTCGGTCAGCTTCGGGACTTGAAGCACTCCACCGAGGTTGAGGAGATAACCTCTGGAGGCAGGCTGTTCCAGTCCCTGACAGTCCTCGGGAAGAAGGAATACTTCCTGTAGTTTGTATCTCTCTCTATCCATCCAATGTGTGTCTGTTCGTTCGTCTGTCTTTATTGTCTATCTGTCTCTCAGTCTGTTTTGATTTCTTTCATTTTCCTTTCTATTATTTCAGAATGTCTTTCTGCCTTTCTCTCTCTCTCTCTCTCTCTCTCTCTCTCTCTCTCTCTCTCTCTCTCTCTCTCTCTCTCTTTTCTTGTTCCTTATGTTCCATTCTTTCTTTTTTTTCTTCCTTTCTTTCCATAATCTCAGTGAAGATTCGGATTCTTACATCATTGCTGATGGGTTGGGGTTTTTTAATCTGTCGAATAGACTGACATGAAAACCCTTTCAACAAACTATTTCATATTCCCAGACATTGGGCAAAGGGTGAATTGAACTTAGAATTGTGAATTATCAATTATCAATTGTCATTCTCTCTCTCTCTCTCTCTCTCTCTCTCTCTCTCTCTCTCTCCTCTCTCTCTCTCTCTCTCCTTGTTGTCGTTCTGTTCCAAGTTACTTTTCTGAGATATTTTTCTTTCTTTATTTTCATTTTCATCGTAAAACTCTTGCCTGTTGCCTCTTTAAAAGTAATAGAACTTGAGAAAGAAGGCCAAAAAAAGCCATTACTCATTCATCAAAAAAAAAAGTCATCATTTCGGGTTCTGTCCTGAACACTGGCGTCAGCAACAAACATCGCTTCTTCCTTGAAAGAAAGATGATGAAAAAAAAAAACCTCCATCCCATAATATCCCCCGGACAGACAGCCACTCCTCAGTGCCCTCCCTCCCTCCCTCCCTCTCTCACCATCCTCGTTCCCCCCCTGTGTCACAGCTAACCCCCCCACTCCCTTCCTCCTACCCCCTCTCTGTCCTCCCACCACTTTTACCATTGAGGATCTCATCATCACCAGCATAATTAGGGTCACGGCTCAAGTTAACACCCACACCCACCCACCCACTCATTCATTCCACCACCACCACCACCACCACCACCCCCACCATCACTGGATCATCACCATCACTGAATAAATAGATGAAATAAATGAATAAACCTACGACAGCAAAAAGTTGTACCTTATATGATTCTGAAGAGAAATAAAATACCCACTATGATAGTAAAACAAATACACTGGCGAGCACTAAGAAGAAGAGAGAGAGAGAGGGAAAAAAAAAAAAGCGGGGGTCGCGGGGAGGGGAGGTGGGAGAGGGTAGGAAGTAGGAAGGGGGGGGGGGCGTGGCACTGTGCCGATCGCTCTTCCTAGGAAGAGCAGCCCGAATTTCACACAGAGAAGTCTGTTGCGACCAAAGGATAGCCAATATACAACACAATAATTATGGTAGGATGCTGAACCTTCACGCTCTCATTCATGAAATTCTTTCGCGAGATTCGACCAGGTTCTCTCCCTCTCTGTCTCTGTCTCTGTCTCTGTCTCTGTCTCTCTCTCTCTCTCTCTCTCTCTCTCTCTCTGTGTGTGTGTGTGTGTGTGTGTGTGTGTGTGTGTGTGTGTGTTTGTTTGTGTGTGTGTGTGTGTGTGTGTGTGTGTGTGTATTCCCTTCAGGTTGTCATTGCAACACACAAAGCGTATATGTTTGCAACATCCATGTCCTAGTTCTTCCTTAATGACCACACTCCACCCCACCCCCACCCCCTGTCCTGGAGTCTCTCCTCCTCCACCACCTCCACCCCCTTTCCTTTCTCCCCTCCCCCCTCCCTCCACCACGAGGCGCAACACCGCCCCCCCCCCCTCACCCCACTTCAGCCACCCCCCTCCCCCTTCCACCCACTCCTCTCCAGGCACACATTACGTTTCGTTTTTCCACACGTATTTTTACATTCGTAGATGATGTTCGCGTTAATTTCATATGATCTCTTTTTAATAGCCGAACAAGTAAACGTGTCTTAAGAATTTATATTGTTTAGAGTTCTTGATATAATTATGAAGTATTCATAGATAAGTCAATGGATACTGGAATATGACTGGGGTCTTTTTTTTTTTTTTTAATGTGATCTCTTTATTATTGAATCACATACGTGTCTTTTGAAATGCATGTTTATAGTTGACTTGTGAGCGTAAGCAATTCGACCACATGTGAATTTCTCTTTAGGAGATAATAAACTTGACTGGACTGGACTGGACTGGACATGCACATCATGCTTTTTTTATTTGTTGCTGGTATGCTGTGCTTGCTTGCGTTTTTTTTTTTTGTTTTTTTGAGGGGGAGGGGGGGTGTTTGGGGGGGGGGGGGGGGGGGGTTAAGCGGTTATGTATGAAAAGCACAAAAAATAGCAAATAAGCAAGAATAACAAATCAGTATCAGAGAGAGCGGAGGGGAGAGAGAGAGAGAGAGAAAGAGTGAGCGAGAGAGAGAGAGAGAGAGAGAGAGAGAGAGATGGTTACCTTGTGAAAAGCAAGCAAGTTGATTAAATTTGCCTTTTAACACCATCACAACTTCATTCGTAACAGGCGAGTAATTGTCGAACAGATGAACGGCGAAAACGGTACACGTAAAAGAAAAAAATCAATGATAATGCCACTGACATTTAAAGAAGGCCTAAAAATATAGCTGAACGAGATTGGACAGTTTGGGCGGGATTGCTTCATCGGTGATTTTTTTTTTTTTTTTTCCTTTTTTTTTAAAACTCTTTTTTTATTTTTTTATCCGTCTACATGCTTGTATATCTTTCTAAGTAAGTATGTCTGTCGCTGTCCATTTACTTATCTTTCTATATCTCAGTTTATCATTTTTGTCTGTCGGTATCTAGGTTTATCTGTCTTTCTATTTGTCTGTCAGCCCGTACATGTATTTCTTAATTTATCTGTTTGTTTAGCTGTCTTTCTATTCGTCTGTCTGTCCGTACATCTATTTATTTATTTTTTCTGTTTGTCTGTCTTTTTTGGTCTTTTTTTTTCTCAAGGCCTGACTAAGCGCGTTGGGTTACGCTGCTGGTCAGGCATCGGCTTGGCAGATGTGGTGTAGCGTATATTGATTAATTTTGTCCGAACGCAGTGACGCCTCCATGAGCTACTGAAACTGAAACTGAAACTGTCTATGTCTTACTTCCTGTTCTTTCTTCAGTGTCTATCTTTCTTTCATGCAGTGTTTCTCTTTTTTTTCTTTCTTTTTTCTTCATTCTTTTCTTTCTTTTTACTTATACTGTCCCTTTGTTTTAGAATGTGAAACGGACAATCTCATGTTTATTTCCACGCCCTCTCTTGGTTTCATTTCACTTTTCTACGCTTCACGTTTCCCTTAAAAATATGTGATATCTTTCTGCATGTTAGTCTCCCCCCCCTCCCCCCCATCCCCCTTCCTTTGCTTACTTTATTGCCTGCCTTCCTTCCTTCCTTCCTTCCTTCCTTCCTTTCCTTTCCTTTCTTCCTTCCTTCTTCCTTCCTTTCTTCCTTTCTTTCTTCCTTTCTTTCTTCCTTCCTTCCTATCTTTCTTTCTTCCTTCCTTCCTTTCTTCTTCCTTCCTTCCTTTCTTCCTTCTTTCCTTCTTTGTTCCTTGCTTCCTTTCTTTCTTTCTTCCTTCTTTCCTTCCTTCCTTTCTTTCTTTCTTCCTTCCTTTCTTTCTCCCTTTCTTCCTTGCTTTCTTTCTTTCTTTCTTTCTTCCTCCCTTCTTCCTTCTTTCCTTCCTTCCTTCTTCCTTCTTTTCTTTCTTTCTTCTTTCTTCCTTCCTTCCTATCTTTCTTTCTTCCTCCCTTCTTTCTTCCTTCCTTCTTTCTTCCTTCCTCCTTCCTTCTTTCTTCCTTCCTTCCTTCCTTTCTTTCATTTTTTCTTCCTTCTTCCTTCCTTCTTTCCTTCTTTGTTCCTTCCTTTCTTTCTTCCTTCCTTTCTTTTTTCCTTCCTTCTTCCTTCCTTCCTTCCTTTCTTCCTTCCTTCCTTCCTTATTTTCTCCCTTCCTTCCTTGCTTTCTTTCTTTCTTTTTTCTTCCTTCCTTATTCCTTCCTTCCTTTCTTTCTTCCTTCTTCATTCCTTCCTTTCTTTCTTCCTCCGTTTCTTTTTTCCTTCCTTCCTTCCTTCCTTCCTTCCTTTCTTTCTTCCTTCCTTTCTTCCTTTCTGTCTTTCTTTCCCTTCTTCTGCCTTTACTTGTTTTCTTTCCTACTTTATACTCTTTTAATTTTCGTTTCTTTTCTGATTCTAATTCTCCTGGCCTCTTTATTTGTTAATTTCCAGTTGAAAACCACCAAGGCAACCATGTGTTTGTTCTGTATTGTCCATGTGTTGTGTGTGGCTTAACCAGGATTAAAGAGGCTATGCCAGTCTTGATTGAAAGCTAATTTGTGTTTGTGCATTTCTTCTGTCTTTGCTGCTGTGTGCACATATCAAATGATCGGTATAAGGACAGGCCCGGCGCTTCCTTTTTCAGGAAGTGTCTCGGTTTTGTTCCAATGTACCTTTTATTTACCTGTGTGCTAGCTGAATCGGTAGCGTGGGCAGCACTGCCTTAAAGTTGTGTACCTTGTGAATGGAGAGAGTTACCACTCTTTACTATTTGTTAATTAATTCTTCATTAGTTATTTGACATGTGATTTCGGTTGCTGTTGTGGTTTGTGTTTTGTTTTTTTTGTTGTTGTTGTTGTTTATTTTTGTTGGTTTGTTTTGTTTTATTGTTGTTTGTTTTTTGTTTGTTAATTTCTTTGTTTTTTTGTTTTTTGTTTTTGTTTTTTTGTTGTTGTTGTTGTTGTTGTTGTTTTTTTGGGGGGGTTGTTTTGTTTTGTTTTGCTTTACATCGTTTGGTTCTCTATTTTTTTCTAATTTTTTTTCTGACCATTGAATGGACACGCCCATCTTGTCTCCATCACTTCATTTCTTTTCTCTTCCTCTCCGCCTCCCTTGCCCAGCACCTGTACCTGTCTCTCTTTGTCCTCTTCACATGACTCCTGTCAGTACAGTTGTACATATATATAGAGAGAAAGATGGTTACACACACACACACACACACACACATATATATATATATATATATATATATATATATATACACACACACACACACACACACACACACACAGAGGGGGGAGGGTTGTTGCCAGTTCTGCAATTAAGAAAAGAAGGCCATTTTTTCCCCTCTCGAGCAGAAAACGTGTAGCTGTACATGTTCGTCTCGTCATTCTGTAGTCTTGAAGAAGGGCATCATTCAACAACTACAGCGCCAAACCACTTCTTTCCCTGACTGAAACCGGTGATGATGAAATATCGATCCTGTCTCACGCACCAAGACAGACAGCCAGCCATCCAACCAACCACTCCTTCCCTCAACCTTTCCTCCTTCATCACACACCCCAACTCCCTTACTCCCTCGCCCCCCTAGCCTCCCCCTCCTCCCCCCCCCTCGCCCCCCTCCCTAACCCCCTCTCCAGACCCCCTCCTTCTTCAAGTTCCCCCCCTCCCTCCCAGCCTGCTCCATTGATATCGTTATCACGTGCCACAGTCGTGGTCTCGACAAGCACTGTGCGCGCGCGACCGCCACCGCTACCCCCACCCCTACTCATCGATTCATCTGAACTCCCCCTCGTGCGCCCCCCCTCACCCCCCCCCCCCCCCCCTACACACACACACACACCCCACACACACACCCCCAGCCACGAATACCGCCATGTCGCACTCTCCGACAGTCATCCATTACGTTCATTCACAAGACTCTGGCCAGGTTTCCCTCCCTCGTCGATGATCTCCCTCAGTCTCTGTGCTTTACTTGTGTTCGGTATCGCCACTGT
>NC_134881.1:31886388-31988888 GCF_041734735.1 Babylonia areolata
TCCTGGAACTTTTTGCCTTTGGTAGTTTTTTTTTTTTTTGGGGGGGGGGGGGGGGGGTGGGGGGGGGGGACAAACAAGCTGGAATGTGTGGGCGTGTGGGTGTGTGGACTGGACCGGAAAAAGACAACGGAGAAGGTTGGGGGGGGGGGGAGGGGGTTTGGGGGGTTGGGGCGGGGGGCGTGGGTGTGTGCGTGTTAGGGTTTGTGTGTGTGTGTGTGTTGTTGTTGTTGTTGTTGCTGTTGTTGCTGTTGCTGTTGTTGTTGTTATTGTTGTTGTTGTTATTGTTGATGTTGTTGTTGCTTTGTTTTGTTTTGTTGGGGAGGAGGAGGTGGGTCGCGAGGGGGAAGGGAAGGAGCAGTGGTTGGACATGTGAGTAGTGTATGTGTGTGTATGGGGGGTGTGGGGGGTTCTTTTGCGTGCACGTGTGTGTGTGTGTGTGTGTGTGTGTGTGTGTGTGTGTGTGTGTGCGTGCGTGCGTGCGTGTGTGTGTGAAAGAGAGAGAGAGAGGAACAGATAAACAGAGAGAGAAAAAGAGATAAACATACAAAACAGAAACAGTAAAAATGGTGGGTGGGGGATAGAAGGAGAGAGAGAGAGAGAGAGAGAGAGAGAGAGAGAGAGACGAACAGATAAACAGAGAGAGAAAAAGAGATAATCGTACAAAACGGAAACAGTAAGAATGGGGGGTGGGGATGGGGGGGATAGAAGGAGAGAGAGAGAGAGAGAGAGAGAGAGAGAGAGAGAGAGAGGAACAGATAAACAGAGAGAGAAAAAGAGATAAACATGCAAAACAGAAACAGTAAAAATGGGGGTGGGGGTGGGGTGGGGGGGCGTGGGGGAGGGGGGCGGAGAAGGAGAGAGAGAGAGAGAGGGGTGGGGGTGACAAAATCAAATGGAGAGAGACAGAAAAAAATTCAGACGAAGAATGGGGGTTATCTGTACAGACAAAATGAGGGCGGAAGGAGAAATGGAGATGGGGGGATTGGGGGGGGGGGGGTGGACTGGGAGTTGGGGGCGGGGACGGCGGGGGTGGGGGGGGGGGTGGGTGCTGGCGCGGGGGAATGAGGAGGGGTGGCAAATGTTAGACATAATAAGCTGTAAACTGTGTGGGTGGGTGGGTGGGTAGGCTGGAGGGAGGATGGTATGTGTGCTGCTGATGTTGTTACCAAGAGCCGTCGCTGGGTCTGCAATGGAAAGATGAGGGACAAATATAGCCATGGCGACCTTGGCAGACAGGGATCGCTTCCAGCATTGATTTTGGGGTGGGGGTGGGGCAGTGGGGGGGGGGGGGGGGGCTTTTTTCTGCCAATCTGTCTATCTGTCTGTCTGTTTGTCTCTTAGAGTCTAGTCTCTGACCGAGGAAAGACACGCTATGATAAAAGTTATATACATACATACATACATCTCTCTCTCTCTCTCAATACATATATAAAAATGTGTGTGTGTGTGTGTGTGTGTGTGTGTGTGTGTGTGTGTGTGTGTGTGTGTGTGTGTGTGTGTGTGTGTGTGTGTGTGTGTGTGTGTTAGTATCTATATCATCATCACAACCATCTCTGTGTCTGCCTTGAGCAGAGAGATATCATAAAAGCCGGGAAGACGAAGCTATAGTAAATCTACTTACCAATGTAATATGTATTTTTACATGTGTGTGTGTGTGTGTGTGTGTGTGTCTGTGTGTGTGTGTGAGCATGTGTTTGTGTATGCAGTGTGATACTGAGTGGAGAAAAGCAAGTACAAGTGAGCAAGTCTTTTATGACAAACACTGTGTAAAGATGATATCAACTGATATAGGATTTACAACACAGGTCACATTAATTTATCAAGACGTAGATCTACAAGTATGGCAAAATGAATGTGTCATTGACAAAGCAATCACACACACACACACACACACACACACACACACACACACACACACACAGACAGATTTAAAAACAATAGGGGTTTGTAGTGCAAGGGAAACAACCCAGACAGCTGCAGGACAGGTTTCTTTTCAATGATGTGAGAAAGCTGTTTAGTTGGGAAGACAGCCTTTGTTTCAAACACTCCCCTGCCCCTGAAAATATATATATATATATATATATATATATAAACTATCTGAGCTAAGCCAGGGGAGAGACTAGTCACTTTGACACTTTATTGTCATTGGCCTTAAGGCCCTTGTGACGTGGGTGTTCGAACGTGTCAACATATTTCATACAAAACAAAACAATATCATAAAGAAATGAATATAATGGGAACAAATGCTGAAAAAAAGAAGAAAAAATGAGAGATCTTTTGTTTTAAAAAAAAAGTGGAAGTAACTTACAGGTCAGTCAACACGTTGTATGATCAGTTTTGTCTGTGAAACAAGTTTCACTAGGTGTCTTCATTTAAAAAAGAAAAAAAAGTCTGTCTAGCTGTACAGCTCTTCGCTGTGAGTAATGTGTTATTCATAACAATCAGGTTGCGTGTTCGTATCACGTCGGGGTCACATGAATTTTGTGATTCGAACCCGGAACCCTCAGATTGAAAGTCCAACGCTTTAACCACTCGGCTATTGCATCCGTCTTTTTATATATTATAATTATTATTTATTTACTTATTTATGTACGCTTATCTACTATTTATTCACCTTTTTTTTCTTTTCTTTTGTCTCAAGGCCTGACTAAGCGTGTTGGGTTACGCTGCTGGTCAGGCATCGGCTTGGCAGATGTGGTGTAACGTATATGGATTTGTCCGAACGCAGTGACGCCTCCTTGAGCTACTGAAACTGAAACTGAAACTCATAACAATTATAGCTGAGACAGAGAGATAGCGAGAGAGCTAGCAAGAGCACACATTCTCACGTTCTTTCAAGGGTACAGCCAGTTGACTTTGTTGGGTTTCTGATCTCAAAGAGAAAAAGCATCAAACTGAAAGATGTGTGACATTTGTCAGTCTGCACACTGTAAGCTTGTGCATCTTTAACATCCTTCCTGCAGAGGGCATTTGGTTCACATTACAAAAGAAATTTGAAAACTACCTAATAGCACAATGCATATATGAGGATCTTAAAAAAAAAAAAAAAAGAAAAAAAAAGATAAAGCTTCAATGAAAGCTGGCATTTCATCAGAAACATTAAAAACAAAAGTCAAATGTAAATAACCCTTCATCCTCTGACTTTTTTTTTTTTTTTTTTTTTTTTTCTGGTCCATCCTCTGCATTATTAAGTACTCCCAGGACGGGCGCAATAGCCGAGTGGTTAAAGCGTTGGACTGTCAGTCTGAGGGTCCCAGGTTCGAATCACGGTGACGGCGCCTGGTGGGTAAAAGGTGGAGATTTTTACGATCTCCCAGGTCAACATATGTGGAGACCTGCTAGTGCCTGAACCCCCTTCGTGTGTATATGCAAGCAGAAGATCAAATACGCACGTTAAAGATCCTGTAATCCATGTCAGCGTTCGTTGGGTTATGGAAACAAGAACATACCCAGCATGCACACCCCCGAAAATGGAGTATGGCTGCCTACATGGCGGGGTAAAAACGGTCATACACGCAAAAGCCCACTCGTGTGCATACGAGTGAACACAGAAGAAGAAGAAGATAAGTACTCCCACTCCACTCATTCCAAGTTCCCCCGTACACAGCCACACCGGGAGTCATCTGTCGCTGTCTCAGCAAAGGCAGCCCACAGCAATTCAACAATTTTAGATCATATTAAACAATTTTATTCACAGTGATAGAGCTTTTCATGTTTTCTCCCTCTTGTTGACTTCATATATATTCATGTGTGTGTGTGTGTGTATGTGTGTGTGTGTGTGTTTGTGTGTGTCTGCGCACGCGTGGGTGTGTGTGTGTGTGTGTGTGTGTGTGTATGGAGAGAGAGAGAGAGATGAGACCAAGCTTGCATCCTAACAGTCTTCATATTCTGAAGCTGAAGGGTTCTGTATGTTCTGACCATTGGCAAACAGAGGGATGATGAGGTTTGTGTTGGAGACTGAAATGGACTGAGAGACTGAGAGGAGGAGGAAGAGGAGACAGGCAGACTGAGTGGAAGAGAGAGAGAACAGAGAAACAGACAGAGAGACAGACAGAGAGACCTGACTATATAGATGTGTAAGACAGTAGAGTCTCCTTTATACACAAGCCAACTGAAAGAAGACCAGAACCATCCACAGTTTATCCACTGTAACATACAGAGCTATAGCATACTCAGCTTCAGTTTGCATGGACAGATCCTCAGAGTTAAACATATGTTCAGAGAGAAGTTACTGAGCAAACAAAGAAAAGTGGGAAGGAAAGCAGTAATGGATCAGTGTGAAAAAACAAAACAAACAAAAAACAACAACAACAAAGAAGACAGAGAACTTGAGTCAAGGGTTGGGAAAGGAAGAGAGGCTGGTGGTATAGAGTCTAAGAGATGGAGTGAAAAACAGACATACATGAAAGCAACCACAAGAGATATAATTATTGAAAATATCAAACGCAAGTTTTGTTTGTTCTGATATTTAATCATTTAAGGCAAAGACAATGAACAACCAATACTCCTAAAACAATGTATCCGAATTAAAAAGCAAATATATCCAAATCTGAGTATAGTGTAACAATTCACAGTGGTGGGTTACCGAAGACTAGAATGTCACGTATATTTCTTGATCAGAAACATCCCCCAAAGTAACAAGGACTGCTGAAAAAATTGAGCAATCTGATTGGAAATGAATATCAAGTTTTGATGATTAAATAAATGGTATGGACACTTTGTAAGCTGTCATGACACAAAACAATTCTTCATTACCTCTGCCCTCCCACAACCCCCCCCCCCACCCCCTCCCCCACGACCCCCCTCCTCCCGCAATCCCCTGTCTCCCGCTCTCCATTGGTGCAACAAAAGCCCTGCACTGAGGAGCTGTATAGATTGTCTGTCTGTAGCATTCAAAGGGTTAAAGTCTCCACTATGTTGGTTTGTATTTGTATTTGTATTTCTTTTTATCACAACAGATTTCTCTGTGTGAAATTCGGGCTGTTCTCCCCAGGGCGAGCGCGCGTCGCTACACTACAGCGCCACCCATTAAAAAAAAAAAAATTCCTGCATGCAGTTTTATTTGTTTTTCCTATGTTAGCAACAACACATGGCAAACTGTTTCTGTTCTAAATTCAAAATAGCAACAAAGTTGTTTTAGGGTTCTAAGTCCTACCACTCACATAGATCCAGAACTTCCCTCAACATCCAAATCATATAAGATGAAAAAAATCATCATTTCCCTAGATACCATGAAACAAATACAGCCAACAACAAAAGGTATGAGATTGAAAAAAAAAAGTTATAAAAAAAGAAAAAAATTGAAGAGCATCTGATGATAAAAAAAAGTAGGAAAATAAATAATGAAAGCAAAAACAAACAAAAAGTATTTAAAAGTATCACGTCAACAGCTAACATCACCACAACAGGAAGTGGAAAATGCAGAAAATGGTTGACAACAATAACTCCAAGCACAATACATATGATGATAAAAGGTCAGAATTTTTTTTTTTTAATTCACCCAACATCACCCAAAACAATAATACAGTGGATACCATCAACACAACAAAACATTAACAAATAGCAGTTATGATCAACAACAAATTCCCAAAGACAAAGAGATTCATGAAGAACTCTCCAGCATTACACACACAAATATCCACAAAAAAGCTGAGATATATTTTGATTGCACAATCCGTGAGAGATAAGATTTTAAATTTCCAAACATACTGTGCAATACATATAATTGACAGTATTATTGAGATATGTCTTAATAGCACAACCTTTGAGAGATCAAATAAAAACCTTTCAAAAACATACTGTGCTTTAAACAAAATTCACACAGCCATTGAGATATGTTTCAATTGCACAACCCATGAGATAATACTGTGTGTTACATATTAACTCCAATAATCATCGAAAAATGTTTTGATTCCATAAGCCATCACATATATTTCAATATAGATTGGGAATTATGGTGACAACAGTGCAGGCAGTAAAGAGGAAACAATTCACCAGGCACAATTAAGTTGTCTCTATTATCAATGCATGAGTATTATGGACCACAATATGAAAGACACATTTTTTTTGCAGAAACGACATATTGCAACAACCACCTCTAGTATGGCAACAACATAAATAACTTCTTTACGGCAAGAAACAAGTTACACACCCATCACTGAAGTACACAACAAGACACTGTGCAGACAGCTGGGTTTTTTTTTTTGTTTGTTTGTTTGTTTTTGTTTTTTGTATTTCATCCCCTGAACCATACAGAAAGGTCTTGATCCCTGCAGTATGAAAATGTTCATTGTCTTGACACTTTCTGAACAAAGTGTTAACATGGCTCTGTAGCACCCAGGTAACTTTCTTTAGATTCTCATGTTGCTGATGAAATTCAAAAGATTTCTTAAAAACAAAAACCAACAAACTTTTCATGGGAATCCTGTACTCCCTAAAATGTTAAAGGGTTCCATTACCTCTCTCAACACAGTCTCAAAGACCTTTTCATACAACCTAAGCATATTTTGAAAGATATTCACAGAATCTAAATGAGAACTGTAAAAAAAATATCATATCTCTTTAATTGAAGTGTAAAGAATTTTACAACCCAGCAAATGAAAACAAAAACTAAACAAACAAAAAAAAGTGTTACATCCCCTTTAACAAACCGTTTTTATTACCTTCACAACCCCAAATAAAATGAAATATTTTTATACCCCAACCTAAATGTCTCATGGATTTTCTAACTCCTGGAAATGTTCAAGTTTTTCTTGCTCAAATTACAGCTTGAGATCCACCACCTCCACTTCTCCTCCTCACCTTCCAGTGCATCCATTGCTAAATCATACCTTTTTTTTTTCTTTTTTCTTTTTTTAGTTCATATGATTATGTGGACCATGTCAGGTGTTTCTCTTTTAACTCACACCCACATGCGGTATTTAAAACAAACATGTAACACCTACACTTACTCAGAAAACATCTGGCTTGGAATGCTAAAAAAGTTGTTTTCCATTAGAGATAACACTGTCACAAAATTCAGAACATAAGCACACTGTCTGCTTTCACTTCCGAGCATATTCAAGTCTTTTGGTTATTTGAAAATAATTCCCAGTTTTATATAGTTTCCAATAATCTCAACATGATAATTACACATTTTCAATCTCTTAAAGAAAACCTTAAAATGACCATTAATAAACAATTTGCAAAAGGTGTTACAATTTTCTGTTCAAGTGTGCTTGAATTTCTCACATGTTTTGGCTACATCAACATTACCTTCTCAACAAAAATAAAACTGCACAGTTCATACTGCACAGCTCTGCATACCAAACCCCAGTTGAAAGTTTGTATTTTAAAACTGCCTGATGGGGTCGGAGAAGGTATGTCTGGGTGGGGCTGGCATGGGGAAAGGCAAAGATATCCCTTTCCCACACGATATAACAACATCACTCACCATTTCTTGTCAAAATGATGCCTGTCTTCAACACCCAGGGCAACAAACCAAACTAATAGTTGACAAGTTTTCTGACAGCCTCCAAGCAACGCCACTTGTCCGGCATGTAGAAGGACTCGTACACATAGGGAAACGGTGTGTCGTAGCCGCACACTCTCTCAATGGGTGCCTCAAGGTTCAGAAAACATTCACTCTGGAACAAACACACTGACATGAATAAATAAACTGATTCATTAACGCGACAGGGAGATAGTCCTTTAAATGTAAAAGAAAAAAGGAATAGAACAGAATAGAACAGAATATGTCTTTATTACCAAGTGTACCAGGGTCACAAGGAATATTAGAGGGGTGGGGGGGGGATAGTACATAACAAGATATGAACATAAATTGAAAATCATACACAAACACAGGTACAGTAGAAATTAGTAGAACAGAAGAGAAGAAAAAAAAATGTATGCAAAGAAAAATAAAAGGGGGAAGAAACAAAGGCAGAGAAAAAGAGACAGAGGTCCCTTCTCCTTCTTCTTCTCCGTCTTCTTCATTCATGGGCTGTGACTCCCACATTCACCTGCACAGTGCACAAGCAGGCTTTTACATGTATGACCGTTTTCAGCCCCACCATGTGGGCAGCCATACTCCGTTTTCAGGAGGAGAATGAGTCCCTGAAATGTCCACATCTCAACAAGGTATTGCACGGCAAAAAGTATACCACATTTTTTAACGCTGTGTAACACATTGGAATAAAATCCAATGTCCATGTTTCATGAAAAAGAACACACACAAAAAAACACCCATAACACTTACACCTGCTACACAACTACTTGCTGAAATAGCTGAAATAGTTCAACAACAGTGCAGGGGTGGATGTGTCAAAGTAAATGGAATGATCCATATTTACTACACCACATCTGCTGTATATAAATAAAGAAAGGGATAATTAAAATAGATAAATGAATAAGTAAATAAATAAATGAATAGATAAATAAATAAATAGATGAACAGATAAATAAATATATGAATAAATGAATGAATGAATAAATAAATAAATAAATCATTTGTTTTTTACAACATATGCTTGATCTTCACACAAACCAAATGTGCTGATCAGGCCTTTATGAGAGCCTACCCAGTGACAGTCACTGGGGAATGTTGGTGCCCTTACTTTAACTGAATGAACTTGGGACATCTGGGATGAGCAGCATGAGTGCTAAACAATTTAGAGGGAAATGGGACAGCAAAAAAACACACCAAAAAAAACTCTCTCTCTCTCTCTCTCTCTCTCTTCTACAGGTTTAAGTTAGTATGTATTTTACATTTTGTTGTCGCTATGTGATCACAATATTGTGTACTTTTGACCTCTTTCTAGAGGCCAGAGGCCTGGAGATTAAAGTTTTTGTTCTTGTTCTTGTTCTCTCTCTCTCTCTCTCTCTCTCTCTCTCTCTCTCTCTCTGTATAAAATCATTTTATAAACAGCTGTGACCTATACATTAACCTAAGGCAAAAACATCTGAACTCTGAAGGTCAATCATATGTTTACTTGCTGAAGAATGGTTCTATTAATAGTATTCGTAAACTCTGTGCTTAAATATTTAATGCCCTGAAGATACGACAGGAATTCATTGACAGCAATGAAGACATTTAGAATTAATTTACAATGCACAAGAGTATGTATTTTGCATTGAGCTGTTGCTACATGATCACAATATTGTGTACTTTTGACCTCTTTCTAGGGGCCGGAGGCCTGGAGATTAAAAGTTTTTGTTCTTGTTCTTGTTCTCTCTCTGTATATAGATATATATATATATATATATATATATATATATATATATATATATATATATATATATCAGTATCAGTATCAGAACTCAAGGAGGCGTCACTGCGTTCAGACAAATCCAAATACACTACATCACATCTGCCAAGCAGATGCCTGACCAGCAGCGTAACCCAACGCGCTTAGTCAGGCCTTGAGAAAAAATAAATAAATAAATTAAAATTAAAATTAAAAATATAGAAAATAAATAATAATAATAATAATAAATAAATAAAAATAAATAAATAAATAAATGAAATAAAATAAAATAATAAGATAAAATAAAATAACGAAACAAACAAACAAAAAATAAATAAATAAATAAAACAAAAATAAATAAGTAAATAAATAAATAATAGATAAATACACAAAAAAAACTACTAATAATAATAATCATATTTATAAGGCACAAAAACTTGATGAAGTCAATGGCAAGCGTAGAAAAAAAACAAACCAAAAAAACAAATAAATACATAAATAAATTAAATAAAATAAATAAATAAATAAAGACAACAATGATGATAAATAAGTAAATAAATGTAAAACATGCAAACACACATTCATATATATATATATAGAGAGAGAGAGAGAGAGAGAGAGAGAGAGAGAGATGCAGAGGACTATGGCTGACCTGAATGGTGGCTGCCAGCTCAGCAGCAAAGCCCATGGTGACGGGGGCCTCATGAGAAATCAAGACCCGTCCTGTCTTGGCAGCAGACTGCAACATACAATGATCCGTCATCACCCTTCAGCTCCAACACTCAATACTTCAACAGGGTTTTTTCCTATGATAAAAACAAAACTACCAAAGAATGAGTGCAAAAAATAATATACATATATAAAATCAATAATGATAATAATAATAATAATGATAACAAGCTGTGTGGATGTGCACTACATGCATGCAATCCAGGGATACAAAAGCAAAAAATGTATGAAAAAAAGACACAGAAAAATCTTTTTTAACGGAACGAAAGAAAGAAAGAAAGAATGAATGAATGAGAAAAAAAAAGGAAGGAAAGAAGAAAAATCTAGGGAATAAAGCCCCACACTGAGCACAACACAGTAGCAAAGAAACAACGTAAAAAAAAAAAAAAATTTAATTAAAAAAAAAAGGTGTGTGTATATGCCATACACGCATGCAATTAAGATCTACAAAACCCCATATATAAAAAAAAACAAACAGACGCTGTAAAATTCCCTTTTTGAAAGAAAGAAGAAAGGAAGGGAGGACAGCCCTAAGGGGAGTGAAGCCCTACACTCAGCACTGTGTCCCTGTCCCAAGGCAGGATGGTGGCCAGGTCGATCAGTTCACAGGAGACGCCAAACTTCCCCTGCGCCATCTCTGCCACCTCTCTCAGCACGTGCACCTGTGTGCCCCAGCCTATCAGGGTCACGTCCCCACCTGCCAGCACATTCAGGATAACAATAAGTATTATGGTGATGATGATGGAGTACATTTACACATCACTGTCAAAACGTCTCAAAGTGAATTTTACAAGAACGTGTCAGTCGGACACAAAGCACACAAGAACACAAACACGTAATCATGCGCGCGAACACATGCACACACACACACACACATACATACATACACACACACACATGCCACAACACACACATGCCACAACACACACACACACACACACACACACACAAAACACATATATATGTGTGGTTCGTCCGTTGGGATCGACGAGGACCATCTAGTCATCCTGGGGGGGGGGGGGGGGTTGGGCTCTGTGGGTGCGCAGATGGCTGGTCAGGCCAATCCGCGCCCGGAAGGTTCTGACGCAGTGTGGACAGGGGATGGTGGCGGCTGTCGGGGACTTGCTGGCACTGCTTTTCCTGGCTTGTTTGTGTTGCTCTGCTGCAGCGATTCTGTTGGCCTCACAGGATTTGGTGCCTTTGTGGACAGCTGAACGCCACTTTGGTCTGTCCATTGCATTCAGCTCCCATGTGTCGTGGCTGATACTATATATATATATAATATATATATGTACACACACACACACACACATTCTCTCTCTCTCTCTCTCTCTCTCTCTCTCTCTCTCTCAAGGATGTGAATCTCCACAAAATACAGATATGAAATGGAGTTCCTTGATTATGAAGAGACTGCTTGGCAAAAAATGTTGGGGTGTTGTTGTTTTTTTTGTTTTTTTGTTGTTGTTTTTTTGTTTTGTTTTTTGTGAGTGAGGGAAAAAGGCAGTGAATTTAAGAATTGTACAGCTGAAGAATAAAAAGCTCTCCTGCTGTGTTTCTCTGTTGAATTTGCGAATGCATAAGATTCTAATAATAATAATAATAATAATAATAATTTATTTTTATATAGCTGTATAATAAAAGCAGAAGCAAGCTCTGAGCACTTTACAAATCCATTACTGAAAATAACTGAATAAACACTATACATTAGAATAGAATTAAAAAAAAAAAAGATTGTAGAATTAATAAAAACACATTCACTGGTTCTATGAATGCACAGTTGACAAGACCCAACTGGTATATACCCTAAATGCAACAACTCTTACACTCCCATCGCACATACACAGAACCCTGAGTAAACAAATGAGATAAGATCAATCACAGCACAAACAACAAAAAAAATCATATCATGAGCAGAAGACCAGAGAGACCTTGAAGGGACATATTGCTTAACCTTTTGAGCCGTGAGTTCCTGAGCAATTTTAACCCTTCTGCCTGAGCTCCTGAGCCAAAATTTGCAAATAATTGGTATTAAACCCTTTGAGCCCTGACCACCGCTTTATCGGTGGTAGAGAAAAATGACATCATGCCTAGCCACCAGTTGAGTGGTGCGTAAACACTTGTGTCGTGTTTTGCTATTGGTTGACTTATATTGAAGAGCCAATCAGAAAAAAACGTAATATTCTGACATCAGCGAACGTAGTACCAACATGGCCGCACCTTTTTACTGTGTTTTGTGCATGTGCTTTGGATAAAAAAAATTGATTTCAATATAAGTCAACCAATAGCAAAACATGACACAAGTGTTCACGCACCGCTCAACCGATGGCTAGGCATTATGTCATTTTTCTCTACCACCGGTAAAGCGGTGGTCTGGGCACTCTTTTTATATCTGCCGTGACACATTAAATACCAATTATTTGCAAATTTTGGCTCAGGAGCTCAGGCAGAAGGGTTAAAATTGCTCAGGAACTCAGGGCTCAAAGGGTTAAAAGGTTAGAAACATACCCACCCAGTGGCTGTTCCAGAAATTACATGAAAACAGAGATCGAGATATCATATGATCATGCTTTTTTTTTTCTCTCTCTCTCATAAGCCATGCAGAGTGTACACATACTCTGATATGTTTACATGTTTTACGATCATATTGATGAGTTACTGTTTCACCAAGTAGTAAGTATGCTTTTGGTATGATATCAGCTGCAGTCCTTGCATTTGAGACAAAGTAATGGGGAAAAAAACAACAAGCAAGGTCCATTTACTAATCTGCTGTCCTTGGTTTTGAGGAAGAGGTGGAGAGAAAAAGAATATGAGCGTAGCTGTCATCATTCCTTCTTCAGCAAAGAACTTAAACAGAAATCTATTCTTAGCAAATGATTATGAGATGATATCAGTCTAAAACTATCACCTTTGATAACAACGAAATTTCTGTTAGTCGCTTTGAATAATATCATTTTATTACTCTTCTGTCAAAACTGATTTTTCTGTATGAAATTCAGGCAGTTTACCCAATGAAGAGCGTACCACAATAATTCAGCAACACACTATTGTCTCTGCATGGTCTGTCTGCATGTGTTTCTTTACCTATCATAGTGGGTTGCTGTTGTTGTTGCTGCTTGCTGTTTTTATCACACAGTCTCGTTACAAGCTTTCTCACCCTCCAGAAGAATGTCAGCCTTGGACAGAGGGAGCTGGTAGTCCCCGGATGGGACGTCCTCCACGGCAGCTCTGTACAGGATCTTGGACTCTAGGAACACGCAGGGGTTTGGGTCTCTGATGCAGCTGAGCAGTAAACCCTTGGCTTGGGTGGGTCCTCTTGGAATCACTACCTGTTTTGTTACAAGCTTTGTGTGCAGTCCAGATGTTCCATTGTAGGTTCATATGTGTGTGCATGTGCATAATAATTAGTATATGTCGCCCCACCCCCACCTCCAAACCACCACCACCACCTCTCTCCCTTCCCTTCCTCTCTGTCTGTCTGTCTGTCTCTCTCTCTCTCTCATCTTCTATTCTCCATTTCCTTGAACCCCCCTCCCTCTTCCCTTCCCCTCTCTCTTTTTCTCTGTGTGTGTGTGTGTGTGTGTGTGTGTGTGTGTGTGTTTGGATGTACAAATGCATTTAAAATGAATGAATGATATCAAAAAAAAAGAAAGAAAGAAATATCACAAGAAACAAATTGGAACATGAAAAAAAGGGAGTCCATGCTTTGTTCTGCTGCCATAGTATTGATAAAATAAAACTGAATTAAAACTGATTAATTTTGGCTGATGAAAAATCTGACTGACATTCAGGAATGCCTCACAAAAGACAAAATCAAACTCACTTCTGTTAATGAATTAATGAAAAATTGCTTAAAGAAACTGGTTTCCATTAAGTGAATGACCAAGCTGGCGTGATTAGCACAATGAAAATAAATGAATGTTTAAAGTGATGACGCAGTACAACACAGAACGTCACCCCCAAATTATAGCTGCTGCTTCCACATGTCACATATGCAAAAGGGAATTTCTATGTGATCACTTGGCAACCAGTCATAACAATGACCTGATCCAGGTAAGACAGAACTGATTAGCTGCTTGCAGGTCAAGTGTCTAGTGCATAAACAGGAGCTGGAGAAGCTATTTTGATGATTTTAGTTACATAAATAAAACAAAATTAGAAATAAAAAATAATTAAAAAAAAAACGGTTCCTCTTATGAAATGATCAAGAGTTTTTGGTTAGATGGGATTCAAAACAGTGTGAGTTAGCTAATTCATCTTCTCTCTCTCTCTCTCTCTCTCTCTCTCTCTCTCTCTCTCTCTATTTCAGTCACTCATTCATGTGTGTATCAGATAGCAGCCATGTAAATACTTCAGCATTGCACTGCCACCACTGATTTAGATCAGCGATAGCCTAACCGAGTGGTTAAAGCGTTGGACTGTCAATCTGAGGGTCCCGGGTTCGAATCATGGTGACGGCGCCTGGTGGGTAAAGGGTGGAGAATTTTACAATCTCCCAGGTCAACATATGTGCAGACCTGCTAGTGCCTGAACCTCCTTCGTGTGTATATGCATGCAGAAGATCAAATACGCACGTTAAAGATCCTGTAATCCATGTCAGCATTCGGTGGGTTATGGAAACAAGAACATACCCAGCATGCATACCCCCGAAAACAGAGTATGGTTGCCTACATGGCGGGGTAAAAACGGTCATACATGTAAAAGCCCACTCGTGTGCATACAAGTGAACGCAGAAGAAGTTGAAGAAGAAGATCAGCGATTGCCAAAAGCAGCACTGACCATTGTAAAATGTAGGTGAAAGGGATAGACATGATTTGCAGATGCATCTGATGTGAAAAAGCTGATGAAAATCAACAACAAGGTGTGTATTGTTCAAGCTTAGACTGGCACTCATTGTTCATTTTGAGTGATGCTCCTTTTCTAATTCTTCACATCACCCTGATCAGATGTAATGTCATGCCTGTCAAGATTCAGATCATCCCCTGGTTGTATATCATCAGTTTGGTCCAATTTAAATCACGTACCCCTACCTCCTTCTTCAGCATGTTATAGGGCTGTATCACACCTGCTAACTTATTTAAGACCAGTGATCAATCACGGAAAGTCTTTAAAGGCATCAGACTGCCCTTGCTAGTCATTTACAAAATATATATGAAGATCCGCCTGAACAACTGTGTCATGTGGCCGAATCAGTCAGATTTACATCATTATGTCCTATTGCTACCTGGTAAATCAAAGTCCACGAAAACCTCCTGTGCACTTGCGTGCATGAAGAGCACAACAGTGCCTGTGAATATGCTGAGTGTCAGAGAGGGGCACTGAGACACAGACGGAGAGCATAACTGAATGCATGTTACAGCTGATAACAGATTTTACATCATTTTTCTGTTGAGTAAACATAAACACTGTCTCTCTCACACACACACACGCGTGCACACACATTCACATGCACATACCTTCTCCCAAACTCACACACAACGCATGCATGCACAAACACTTAATTACATTGGTTACCCCTCCCTCCCGCCCACCAAAACATGCAAACAAGCCAAAAAGTCACCTTGACCCCAGGACAGTGAGCGAAGAAAGCCTCCACACTCTGTGAGTGATAGTGACCACCGTGCCCCACAGCACCACACGGTGCCCGCACTGTCAGACTGCCACAGTCAAAGATGTTGCCTGTGCGGTAGCGAAACATAGCTGCCTCATTTCGGATCTGTAAAAACCATTAATGAATAGTCAATGAAAAAATTATCAAAAGCATGTTTTCAAAACGAATCAATGGAAGACATTGTTACAAACAAAAAAGGTATTTAAAAAAAAAAGAAAAAAAGTTCACTATAATGACCTCCAACTATTTTTAATTTTGGCAGGCATATATATTTGGCATTTTCGATGGCATGAACTAACTGGTGAGAAAACATATTTTTCAGGAAGAACAATTTTTTTTTTTTTCTCTGCCAAAGGAATTGTCTATGGCAGACACTGTTCTAACTATTCTCACCAACTCTCAGCTCTGCCTTAAAGTCTTTTCAGCCAGCTCAGACCAACAAATCAAAGTGAAAAGGTACCAAGTAAGAAAATGGTTTGATCTAAAAGAAAACTGAACACCACTAAAACCAGGCTAAAAGCCTTTTAATGCCAGAAGCAGTGAATTCATGTCCAATGTGTCTAGGGCTCGGCATAAGAAATCAGGGCCCAATCCTCTCCTTCCGCTGTTTTGAATCTTTCCCAACCGAAGTCAGGTACCCATTCACTCCAGGCTGGAGTGAGGAAAATAGAAGTAAAGTGCCTTTTCCAAGGACATATATATGATAGTCAGTCGTGTCCGACTATGACCATCAGAACAGCAGAGGAGGCAACTGCTGTTCCGACTATCTGGGCTAGGATTTGATTATAGTGGAGAGTGTCTTGCCCAAGTTACATCCCCACTCTCTCGGCCAAGAGGGTTTTAGGACAGTCGGTGTTGGGATGGTTCCGAAAGGCCAACTAGCCCACAAGGCTGCAGCACTAAGAGCCAGTGCAATTTTGCCTCCTAGTTTGAGAGTCATAGTCCACAAAAGACTAAGCTGTAAATGGTTTCCCATTGACTGGAGAAACCACTGATAATACAGCTCTCACTTTGCTGTTGGCCCAAATGTAAACTTATGTCAATCTGTGATATAAGCCGAGTGTTGAGCCAGACATAGCACCAATGCCAAAACAGGCCCTCAAACCTGATCACCAGTGAATGCTGGATAAGAAGTCCAATTCCTAACCAGTTCTGCCTCAGCAGATTTTGGGACAAGAAAAAAACAAACAAAACAAAACAAACAAAAAACCATTAAAAGGGTACCCAGCCCTCAGCAAGAGAGGTGCAAAGATTGACTGCTGGAACTGTGACAGGTGAACCCGGGTGTAGCCATGTATGGGGTAATCTAAATGAGCGGCGTGGGAGTAATGCTACTTAAATGGTGCAGATGATGGGGCAGCAAAAAAACCAAAAAAAAAGAAGAAAAAAAGACTGACTGCAACCAAAACAATGGCAACTAAATGCCATTCTTTTCTTTGGAGACTCTTAGGATCTCTTGTTGTTTCCAGGTGCAGAGAAGCTGTTCAAAACATACAAATTTTACACATGTAATACCCATCCCAGCTTTCCATTCATTGAGGCACATTTTCTAGCTTTGCATATACCTTGACATGACCAGTCCCTAAACATGCCGCTTCTTATACATTTTGCCCACCTGGTCGAAAGCAGGAAAGATGTAATCAGCAAACTGGATCTCAGCAATGGCTGTTGACCCAGCCATCGCCATGCCAATGCCAAAGCCCACAATGCCCTGCTCACTGAGAGGGCTGTTGAATACACGATTTGCCCCTGGCAGACAATGTAAACAGAAGTCCATATCATCATCAACATGATCACCACAAACATGAGATATGAAGAATTAAAGCTTTAAAGTCTCACAATGGATGCACCATAATGTGGCTTGAGCATAATGCCAGCAGGGGGGGGAACAAAGCTTGGTTTCTAAGATTTTAAAAGAACTGTTTAGCTGTGTCAACAAAATAGCTTAAACAGTGTGCAATTAATCTGAAAATGAAAATCTGTTGTTGGTAATGAAAATCATTTTAGGGATACTGTTTATTCCCTTGTCAATGAAAGACATGTCAGTTTATGCAGTTCGTTGATAACAAATAGGTGAAAAAATAAAATGAAATAAAAAGAAATCCAAACAAGAAATGTTCCAAATCCACAAAGATGACAGTAAAGAAAAAAGCTGTTATTGTTAACTGCACTTACCATACTTATCACGCAGGCCCACTGTACAGCGAAACACACCACCAAATGCAACGTCTTCCCCAAACACAACTGGAAATGTGAAATAAAAAGAAATTGAATCAAGGAGAAAAGAAAATGGAAAGAAAGAGAGAAAGAATTCTGATCAACTAATAAATACTAGCACGAAAGAAAGAACAAACTGGAAATAACCTGAACAAGATGGTTCCCAGAGTCTCTAGTTGCCTGTCTGTGTGTGTGTGTGTGTGTGTGTATGCGCACCTGCGCGCCTGCACATGTGCACATGTTTGTATGTGTATGCGACATCAAGAAGCTTGATCATCAATGCAAGTGGTCAGAGCCAGCTACAGTCTTGAAACTGACGCTGTGGAGTGCGCTCGTACCTAATCAAGACTTCAACTGGTGTCATTCGTTGCAATCGCAGACACCTGAGACATCTGCAAGACTCAAGATCTGCCCTGACACCTTTCCCATGGCCCTTCCTGCTGATCCTGTCCCTTACAACAGTCCTCGTTCCAGTCCCAACATTCCCAGTGACCCAAGTTCTGTTCCAGTCCCAAACATTCCGCTATCTGTTCCGGTGTCACCATGGCGGAGTTCAACACCCGATACTGTTCCGGTGCAGTCGCCTACTCCAGATGCAGCCACTCCAGATGCTGCATCCAGACAGCTAACATCTTCAGCAGAGAAGCCTCCTGCGTCCATGCCCATGAGGAATGTCACAAGGAGAGGACGGACCATCATGATTCCAGCTCAATACAGAGACTGACCTGTTGCTGTCTCGGAGAAGTTTCCTTGTTCTTTTTCTTCTTGGATAACTGCCCGTCTTCAACTAGTTGAAGATTCTGGCATAATAATTTGGGGGCTTCTGGTTTGCTGCTCTGTGGGCAATGCAGTCAGTGCTGGCCTATCAGGGGGGGTGGGGATGAGGGCGATGGGAGTAGGGGCCACCACACTCACTATTTCAGGCCTCTAGGCAGGCAGAGGTAGGCTCTAGTTTGTAGTGAGCGGGAAGGGCAGGGAAAATATGGGGATGGGGATTGCATGGGTGGGGGAAAGCAGGAGGGGGGCGGGGGGTTAGGGGGGAGGGGGGGTACAGGGAAATGGTGAGGGGGGGGAGTAAGGTCAGATGATGGATTTGAGGCCCATCACTGAGCCTGATGTTTGTGTTTTTGTTCTTTGTTTGACTGTCAGACTGAAAGACAGTGTAATTTAGTTTTAAAAGTCTGACTAGAATTGGTTCAGTCGACATTGTTCTGTTGTATCTAAAAAGAAAATATTTTCCTCCTCGGTTATTTCATAAGACTCTAAAATAATAATATTAGCACTTTCCTCAGTGATGCTGTATTGTCCTTTCAAAAGGAGGGAGATGTTGTGATATTGTAATACGAAACCAAAGCTGTAATATTGCATTTGGTTTCATGCACACATGCGCAGTGGCTCTTGCATCTTCAATGGTTCATTCCGCAAGGCACATGTAACCTCACTACACTGGTTACAATCCATTGAATAATAACTGCCTCTGACATGTCTTGTGTGTGCCTGTTTCATCATAACACATACAAATGTCATTAAGTTCATTGTCAAGTGTAATGATTCCACATATATGAAAACAAAACCACAATATAACTCCCTTTAAATGTTACACTTAAACACATGTTTGCACTGTCACTATAACCCCAGCTGTTGCCATTCCCTGCCATATACGTAAGTGGCTTTGTTCACAGCTGTGGCTGACACGTTCTATCAACTTCAGCCACTGTCAGAACTGATTTCATGGCTGCTAATAAAAGCATGGTTGTACAACAATAGACAGGAACAGCTGCTGCATATATATCTATTCCCAATCATCAGCAAGGGCACACCAACTTTGCAGACTGTGCTGTTTTCAGACACTGTAGCCCCTGACCATATCGGTATTTCTTCCTTGTTACAGAGTACACAGTCTTGTCAATTGCAGCCCAAAACGAGAGAAGGCAGCATCAAAATCACATTTTCTACCACTGCTTAATATGTCTCCTCCTCCATTCCAGTGCCTACCAGTTTGAGCAAAGGACAACGGTGTATAAAAAAAAAAAAAAAAAAAAAAAAAAAAAACAACCACCAAACCAAAATAAAATAAAACCTCCTATCTCACCATTTAACACAATTAAGTCATCATCATTCACACTTGATGATTTAGTGATTATATTGCTATAGTCAATGTATTTCTCATTTTTCTGTCTAAGCCATAGATTGGCATTTGGCCTTTTTTTTTTAAATCATGCCTGATCTTCTTAAACACACACACACACACACACACACACACATTCGTGGGCTGCAACTCCCACATTCATTTGCACACATACACATGCATGCGCGCACACACGCACACACACACACACACACACACACACACACACTAATTCGTGGGCTGCAACTCCCACATTCATCTGCACACACACACACACACACACACACACACACACACACACTATCCTGTATGAGACAAGAGTGGATATTTACATAATATCATATAAACATACAATTGTTTTTACACCACCGTTTGGACAGCCATACTTCGTTTTTAATCACCAGTGAAACTATTTTCATATGACTCACCTGCAGTAGGGTCCTTCTCCAGAGATATATCTAATGCATTTGTGACAGACTGGAACAGATTCATCCGAGATGTCTCCCCTGAATAGAATTTGAAAAACGAAAAAAAAAAAAAAAAATGTCACAAATTTATTATCATATGAACTTGTGTCAGCATTCATCCCATGCAGCATAGACAACATGAAGCTCTAAACAGATAATGTAATGACATCCATAGGCCAGTGGATAGATTTGTACAGTATATGAGACTGGGCCAGAGATTTTAGATTACTGATGTGTTAAACGCCAATTGCAGTATTTGTGTGTATGGGAAGGGGCAGAGATGTTAATGTGTGTTATTGTGTTGTCTTGATCTTCACACTTTGCTGGGCATGATCAATATCAGAATATGATACTTGTTCTGTAAATCCATGACCACTCATGGGAGCAGTGGGCCTGTGGCAGAGCAACCAATGAGGAAGCATGTGTCCCAGGTTCAGTTCCAACAAGGACTGTCACTGTTATTCATCCCTCCACACGATCCACCTTAAACGTGTGGCCTGGTTGCTAGTCTTCCGGCTTTCTTCCTTCCATGGAGTGACCACAATCATTTGTTGGTTATTCTCTCACCTATGGTGGGATCTACAGAAAGAAGCACTAATTCTAAAAATGAATAGATAAATGACAGCATATATATGGGACCCCACCGCCAGGAAAGAGATAGACAAAATAGAAGCGGTCCAATAAAGAGGAGCACGATTTGCCCTCATTAAACACCAGAGGATTGATTGATTGATATGGATACTTATATAGCGCCTATCCTCGGTCGGAGACCAAGCCACTAAGCGCTTTACAAACACGGAGTCATTTACACAACAGGCTGCCTACCTGGGTAGAGCCGCCTGACGGCTGCCATTGGGTGCTCATCATTCGTTTCCTGTGTCATTCAATCAGATTTCAGGCACGCACACCTACGCACTTAGACAAACATGTAACACTTAACATTTTACATGTATGACCGTTTTGTTTATTTACCCCACCATGTAGGCAGCCATACTCCGTTTTCGGGGGTGTGCATATTGGATATGTTCTTGTTTCCATAATCCACCGAACGCTGACATGGATCACAGGATCTTTAATGTGTGTATTTGATCTTCTGCGTGCGTATACACATGAAGGACAGTCAGTGCCACCAAACTGCTGCAGACACTGGTGTGGGAAACCCTGGAACGGCGCAGGAGGAGAGCCAGATTGGTCATGCTATATAAGATCAGCAGGGGCATGACCAAAGTCAAGTGCCCACACCTCCACCAGCAACAACAACGGGCCTGAAGCGCTCACACCAAAACAATTGACAGAATCCCCTGTAGAGCGGACATCAGGCTGAATGCCTTCTTTCCAAAAACAATCCGTGATTGGAATGCCCTGCCCCAGGAAACTGTTGATGCCTCAACTCTTGCCAGCACAAAATGCCAATAATGGACAACTGGTTGACCCTGGGCATCATCCGGAAGAAGAAGAAGATTTTTTTTTTTTTTATTTTTTTTAAGGACCTTTATTTTTCTCTATCTAGGCCAGATCTGGTTAGCAAAGCGCTCCCCATGGATAAACCACCTGGTTTGGAAGCTTATCTTTCGTGCACTAAAAAACCCACAGCAACAAATGATTTGTTCCTGGTAAAATTCTGCTGAAAAGTCCATACGAAAAAACCAACAACATATAATTATATGCCATAATACCCACTTTATGTGTACTCAGTGTATGCCCAAATATTGAGCATGTATGAAAAAAAACAAAGAAAGCGCCTGACTTTGGTGACGCTCTCTTGGAGCACAGTCCGAATTCCACAGAAAACTGCTCAAGTATAACACACACACACACACACACACACACACACACACACACACACGCAAACAACATTCACTGATTAAATAAGGTTTGAGAGTGGGCACCGATGAAGTGTTTACGCATAAATAGTTAACGATTTTTGTTTGCTTACCGTGATTTGGATCTGGCATATCCGGCACATAAGTAAAGTGGACACCCCTTGCCGAGAGAGCAGCAATCGCTTTGCCTGCTTGTTGCAACGACAAATTTCGCATAGCAGACGAAAACGCCCTGATCCCAGTCATCGCCATGTTGTTATGTTCGGAGAGTGGAGAGTTACCGTTCCTGCTAGGCAAAATGGCGAGACGAGAGAGAAGTATCGTCGAGTATTTCGCCGGACATGAAGGCTATCGCTGTGGCTACTGTGGTTCTTCTGATACGAATTACTCACATGGTATGATGCTTTTTTTGTTATTGAGTATGCAAGGCTATTCAAGAGTATTTTCAGTAGTTTCACGGCTGTAACACCTTCACAGTTGTCAAGGAAAACAAGTATCATGTGCTTGAACTGGAGTAGCAGCACAAGCTTGCGAAATCTCATAAATTCTCCAGTTCAGAAGTTACCTTTCATGAACTTTACAACAACAACAACAACAACAAAACTGTTAATTTAGTGTGCATTATTATTATATATTTTAGCGTAAACAATGTTAAAAATTAGAACATTTCTTTGCTTCTCCAGTCACTGATGCATGCAGCAGGAGATAAATTAAAATCTATTTATGGAACCTTGTTCACAGTGTGTTCACGATCCTGTAAATACGTCCGTGCAGTGTGCCCCATAATGATATTTTGACATGAAGAAGAAGGCTCTACAATCACCGAGTTAACTGTATTGCACAGCAGGAATGTAGTGGAATCGATTGAAACTTTGTTCACATTGAAATCACTTTCCTTACCCACTTTGTTAATTTGTTATTTACTTGTGGTGTTCTTTTGTTGTTGTTACTGCTGCTGCTGTTTTGGGGGGAAGGGGTAGGACATGGGAGGAGGGGGTTCATTCTTTTCATTTTTATTATAAATGACTTGAAATACCCACCATAAGTCACACAGAGGATCGGAGGGGAAGAAATGTGGACATAGTGCTCTCTCTGTCTTTCTCTGTCCTTCCCCCCTCTCTGTGTGTCTGTCTGTCTGTCTGTCTGTCTGTCTGTCTGTCTCTCTCTCTCTCTCTCTCTCTCTCTCTCTCTCTCTCTCTCTCTCTCTCTCTCTCTCTCTCAAACACACACACACACAGTCGCACACACACACACACACACACACACACACATATATATATACATATATATATATATATACACAGTCACACACACACACACACACACACACACACACACACACACACACACACACACACACACACACACACACACACAGA
Source organism: Babylonia areolata (assembly GCF_041734735.1). NCBI lineage: Eukaryota > Metazoa > Mollusca > Gastropoda > Neogastropoda > Buccinidae > Babylonia > Babylonia areolata. Next base: position 31,909,964 of record NC_134881.1, read on the forward strand.
GGATTCTATACAACCTAAAAGCCATAGTTTAAAGACAGCACTGGTGAAAACTTTCTGCAAAAATAACAGCCAGGTCTTTAGCCTCCTTTAACGGCCTCTTCCCCACCCTCTCCCCCCACCCCCACCCTCACCCCTGCTTTTTCCCCTCTGTTGAGAAAATCTACAAGGCTTTTCCTATCAAGTTTCTTTGCCTGCTAAAGTGCATTCTCTTGCATTGAACTGTGACTTCAGAAAGTTAATCAGTGTAATACTTCCATGTCTAAAATTTAGTAAAAATGTTCAGAAGTAACTATAGAAATGATGGAGACTGAACCAAACTTGTTCGTTTTGTTTTTATAATGTGTGTGTGTGTGTGTGCATATCAAACATGTTTGTTATTAATATTATATGAGATGCTAGCAGTCTTTTATAACCTTAATGTCACCTTTGTTTGTTTTGTTTTTATAATGTGTGTGTGTGTGTGTGTGTGTGTGCATATCAAACATGTTTGTTATTAATATTATATGAGATGCTAGCAGTCTTTTATAACCTTAATGTCACCAAGATAATTGAACAAAAGTCAACTGCGCTATAAACAATATCTATAACTGATTTGCCGACTGCTAATTTGATTCATTGGCACATAGAAGTGGGCAAGTAAATTACTGAATGACTGCTAATTTGACACATTTTATTTGTTTTATAACCCAGATAGAGTGTTGATCAGCATCGGGTTTCATTTGAGAAATTGGATCTTTTATGGATTAGGCAACTGCAAATCAGTAAAGTGCCTCGGCTTACTGAGGAGACTTAATAAGTGAGCTGTAGTTTAAGTAACTAGTTATATTTACAAGTTCTTTTTTGTTTTTTGTGTGTGTTTTTTTTAAAGCAAAGCCAATACTCTCTACAGTACTACAGTGTCAGGAAATGTAATGACTTGCAATCATCTAAAAGGTCCATTTTCTTTCATGAATAGTATTGCATAGTTTTAGCATTATTAAAATGTGTCACCTCTTGATGTGGATGAGACCCTGACGTGTTGATGGTTTCCAACAGGAATGTGGGCCCACTCCATGACAGTCCAGGACTACCAGGACCTCATAGACAGAGGATGGAGAAGGTTAGATGCCTTTTCACTTTCAGGACCCAAGTGTTGAGTCTCTACTTTGGGCTGTCTTTTAAGATTTTTTTTGGGAGGTTGTTTTTTTTTGTTTGGTTTCTCTGTGTGTGTGTGTGTGTGTGTGTGTGTGTGTGTGTGTGTTTAAAAGCAGTGCTGACATTTCTTTGGACCTATTGCCTGTGTTGACTCCAGATGTTGCATGTAACTTATAGAACTTATACTTTGGAGATCTGATATTGTTGATGCCTTCATAGATCCATGTTAAAAGACTGCATACAAAGCAAAGGCCAAAATGTTGCAATGAATATTTCTTTCTAAAAATTAGTAATTGAATTACTTTTACCAAAAGAAATAACACTTTCAAGAATACAACTTACTCCGTTGATTTAATATTTCATTATTTGTGATGAAGAAAAAAAATCACAGTATTATCTTCGAGTAGCCTTTTGTTTTAAATATGTGAAACACATCATTCCATTTTCTTTACCATGGGAAGTATGATTTTCTTTGCAGAAGATCTTGTGTACCTAGATAATCATAAAATGACTGACAGAGGGAAAAAAAAGACACAAATAAATTGAAATATACATCCCTCAACTTCCCATTCCCATTTATTTCATGAGTACATTGATCTGCCTAAAAACTTGTTGATCTGTCTTATTCCGTTTCTTTTTTTTCTTTTTTTTTTGTGGGTTTTTTTTTTTGTTTTTTGTTTTTGTTTTGTTTTTGTTTTTTGTTGTTGTTTTGTTTTTTTTTGCTTTTGAACCTTGAAGGCTTTGCCTTATGTTTCGATTGTTGTTTTTATTATATATGTTTTTAATGTCTTTTACATATTATTATAGCACAGCCTTTTTCAATCATTAAGGCAGGGATTTCATATCCGCTATGTTTATGACTCTACTTCGGAAAGCAGGGCCCCAACTTCCTAAACCAAAGTCAGGTACCCATTCACACCTTGGTGAAGCGAGGAAAATCATAGTTAAGTGCCTTTCCCAAGGACACAAAACCATGCAGAAATGGAACCTTGGACCCTGATCACTGGTGAAAACTTGATCAGAAGTCCAGAGCTGATCCAACTCTGCCATGCTGCCTTCAGACCTTGGTTGGGGTAAGTTAAAATGGCAGGAGAAAATGTGATGGCCTGCCTGCCTGTGCCGAACCCCAGGACCTGTGGATATGAATTCACTGCCCCGGTGACCACAAAAGGCTAATGGGACCTTTAACCTAACTCATTACTTATATGTTTATGGAGGTATGCAGATTTTTTTTTTTTAACTTAAAAGAAAAAAGTAATAAGCAAATGAGAATTTGTGTTGTGTTTTTCGAGTGAAAAATTTGAATATATACTGATGTTTCACCAGGAGTGGCAAGTACTGCTACAAGCCCACGATGAACGCGACCTGCTGCCCCATGTACACCATCCGCTGCGACGCCCTCAGATTCCGGCTGTCCAAGTCCCACAAAAAGGTCCTCAAGCGGGTCAACCGATACCTCATCACTGGTGAGAAACCAGGAGGGAAGGGTGGCGCCGACATGATGGCGGAGGGCCCAGGAGGGGACAGTTTTGTGCCAGGGCGAAAGAGTGATCTGACCCTGTCGGCGGATGACGTGAAGAACGACACGACTGTCACCGAAAAGAAGACAGAGCCTGCGCAAGCCAAGAAAAAGGCCAAGGTCGACTCAGCTTCTCCCGCCAAGAATGCTGGGGAAAAGAAGAAAAACGCACAGACTGGAGGAGATGGGAAGTCGGGCTCAACCACTGCATCTTCACAAGGTTTAGAAAAAAAATATATGTTTACTGTTTGGTTCATGATTTCTGTTGACGCATAACACTGCTGTTTTCTCTGTGTTTGTGAGCTCCATCTCTCATGTTTACTTGCACAGGTGGGTTTTTACTTGTGTGACCATTTTTTACCTTGTCATGTAGGAGCCATTTTTTGTTCTTTTTACGAGTTGTTGTCATACATACATTTGTAATGTGGAATAGACTAGATTTTGCTTTAAAATTTATGATGCAGCAAACCATGAGTTTTATATCAGTTTCCATTAGACATATTTGGTTTGGGTGTGTTGGGGTGAGTGAGGAGGAGTTGAGGCATCCATTGAGTCCTTTGTTTTGCAGAATACTTTGGGTACATAATGATTCTATAGCAAAGAAGAAGGAGAGGGTGGGGGATGAAAAGTAGCTTTTTTTTTTTTTTTTTTTTTTTTTTTACTTGAAAACTGAGTGCTCTAACAATGTTGTGCGTTGTTTTTTTTGGTGTTTTTTTTGTTGTGTGTGTGTGTGTGTGTGTGTGTGTGTGTGTGTGGTTGTTGTTGTTGTTTTGCTGTTGTTTTAATTTATTTATTCACTTTTGTTTATATTTATTTATCTATTTATCATTTTTTATTTAGTTATTTATTTATTTCTATTTTTATTTTTTCAATTATATATATGTGTGTATATGTCCATGTATGTATGCATATGTGTGTATATATATTTTTTTTTTCTTTTATCTATTTATTTATTTTATTATTATTATTATTATTATAATAATTTATTTTATATATTTTTTTTAAAAATTATTTTTATTTTTATATTTTTTTAATTTTCTTTTCTTTTTTTTTTTCACTTATTATTTTACTTCCTTGTTAATATGTCCCTAACACTAACAGTCTCTTCCACCCCCCTTCCCCCACTCCTGCCCTCTCACCCCCTGCCCATCTTCCCTCACCCTTCCCTTTCAGAACCCTTTCTTTCCCTCGTACATTCACACTGACAGTTCTACTCACCCTGCTTTGTGTCCTTTCCTGTGACTTCTCATCACTTTCCTTTCCTGAACTTTACTCTCTCTCCCTCTCTGTCTGTACCTTTCTGTCTGTCACTCACTCATTTCATTTGCCTGAAGAAGAGCTTGTGGCTCGATACGTCGCCTCTTTTATCCCAAGTAAGTCGACTTTTACCAAGATTTTTTTAGTCTACCTCCCACTGTTGTGCGTTGTTGTTGCCTAGGACATGAACACTTTCCGCTGGTATTTTGTTTTGGTGAATGTTTTTCTTTGGTTTTTATGGGATCACTATTTGCAGTGTTTTCAGCCCTGACATGCCTCGTGTTTACAGATGGAAGGGATAGTTTCAGAAACATGTCCTAGATTCGTGTGCATGAATGTGATTCTGTATACGCTTCATTTATTTTTTTTTCTTTTCCAGATTTTTTTTTTTTTTTTTTCAGGTGACATGGGATCAATGTTGTTATAGTTTCCAGTCCCTGTGTGGTCAGTTTGACTTGTAATCAACAACAGTGATGATGATGATGATAATGATGGTGATGATGACAGTAATGATAATCACTATGACGAGAATAATGGTAATGATAATAATAATTATAGAAATAATGATAATGTTATATTAATAATGATGATAATCATAATGATAATAGACGGGCGCAATAGACAAGTGGTTAAAGCGTTGGACTTTCAATCTGAGTGTCCCGGGTTCGAATCACGGTGACGGTGCCCGGTGGGTAAAGGGTGGAGATTTTTCTGATCTCCCAGGTCAACATATGTGCAGACCTGCTAGTGCCTGAACCCCCTTCGTGTGTAAACACATGCAGAAGATCAAATACGCATGTTAAAGATCCTGTAATCCATGTCAGCGTTCGGTGGGTTATGGAAACAAAAACATACCCAGCATGCACACCCCCGAAAACGGAGCATGGCTGCCTACATGGCGGGGTAAAAACGGTCATGCACGTAAAAGCCCACTCGTGTACATGCGAGTGTACACGGGAGTTGCAGCCCACGAAAGCAGAAGAAGAAGAAGAAAAGAATAATGATAATAAATAATGATTATAGCCTCAAACGTTTATCAAGTGTAATGGAAACATTAGGTGAGCCATTAGGGTATCAGAGACGGATCATTCTTGTTTTGCAGGGACCCAGTCGGACACTGGGGAGTCGCAGTGCCGAAAGGCCAGGCAGCTACGGTTGGAGAAGAGGATGAAGAAGACCGGAGAGACGCTAGAAGAAATCAAGGCTAAGGTAAACTTTCAACTCATCACAGTATTGTTTTACTTTTTTGTCAACACAGATGTCTGTGTGAAATTCAGGTTGCTGTCCTCAGAGAAGTGTGACACTACAGTTCAGTGTCACCCTCTTTTTCTTTTTTTCTTTTTTCAGCCTGCAAGTTTATTTAGTTTCTTATCAAAGCAGAGTTTTTTGTTTTGTTTTTTATATAGAATTTTTCCAGGAACCTAATGTCGCCGTGGGTTCTTCTGTATGCGCTGAATGCATGCTACACACAGGACCTCAGTTCATTGCTTCTGACTAGCATCCAGACCACCTGTCAAGGTCCAGTAGAGAAGGAGAAAATACTGGCGAGTGTGGGGTTCGATCCCGTGTGCTCAGATTCTCTCGCTTCAAAGGTGGACACATTACCACCAGACCACTTCATACTGTTGGCTTGAAAAAAAGAAAACTAGAGTTGTTGAAGTGCACATATGTCACTTTCTGTTTGTCAGCTGTTCTTTTTGGATGAGAAGTCTGGAAATTCGTTTTCTTTCGAGATCAGGAAAAAAGTTGTGTATTTATCAGTTTTGTGTGCGCACGCATGCAAACACACACACACACACACTCACACACTGATACACTGACACACACAGAGACTATGAACATGTCTCTTCCAGATTAGGAAAAAGGTGTATATTTACCAGTTTTATATGTGTGCGTGCGCACACACACACACACACACTCTCACTCACACACACACAAATACACATACACACATACACTCATGCACTGATACACTGACACACACAAAGACAATGTACATGTCTCTTTCTCTCTCCCTCATTCTGTCTCTTCTTTCATTTACTGTGCGTACATGCTGTGAGCATATTACACATTTCTTAAAATGAAAAATATAAGTTACTGGCAAGAGGATGTTGTCAGTTTTGTTAAGTTTTGTAAAGGTTTTGTTTGTTTTCTTTTTTTTCACTATTTGTGGTTATAATGTGTGTGTCTTGCTCAGAACAAGGCAACTAGCAAGGAAGGAAAGAGCTTGGAGGACTTTCTGAATGAGCCAGAAGAAGTAACGAATCCTGCTCACCGCTTAGAGGTGAGTATCTTGAGCATGTGTGTGAGTGTGTGTGTGTGTGTGTGTGTGTGTGTGTGAAGGTTGGCTGATACCCAGCTGTGTGTTGTTGTATTCTGTGAATAGGACTCGGTGGTACATGACTGAATTGATTGCACATCTGGAGACTTGCTACATATATACAGAAATGCATGGTTTCATGTTCAGTCATCTGAATTTATACATTTTTATCTTAAAATATGATGGACAACAGACTGGTCAGATTCAGATGAGTATCAGCATTTCACGTTGAGATTAATTGAAAAGTTAACAAAGGTCAGTGGAACTAGTTTCACAGTACAAAATAATAGTACCTTGTTAGACAATACTTTGAATGTCTTAGTATGGTTATATTTGTCTCTGGTAAAATCATATTCATGATTTCATTTTATTTCTTTACAAACAAGCAGTTGCTTGTAGGATTTTCATTAAAAACTGTCAATATCAGTTTGCTTATATTCTAAACGACTGCTAACCTACTTACAATGTTTAATCCTGTTTTTTAAAAAAAATTAAAAGAAGAAGAAGAAGCAAAAACAGCTGAACATTGGCCAAGTGGCACTGTGCATAGATGTATATGTAGGAAGTTAAAAGCTCCACATTGGAACCTTGTGTCCACTTAAGGTTTTTCTTCCAAGTCAGCAAAGTAAAATCCTGAGTAATGGTTTGGTTAGTGTTCATGATGATTAAAAGAAAAATCAAAGTTCTGTGTGCTGGCAACAGCTTCTACATGAAATAGAACCCTTGGCATTAAGCTATCCTCAGATGAATTCTTTCACAAAAAATCCCTTTGGGACACAAACAAATATACACTGAGAAAGGTTATCTTTCTTTTGACGCATTTTCAGTGGTATCTGCCTGAAGTTATGATAGCAGAAGACAATGGATTCAGCTGACCACAACTTTCAAGGCACCAGAGAGATAATCTCATGCTGATCAGTGTTTGTGTTGAGAAGATAACAGAAATAGAAGAGAGTTGGTTGCAGCAAACCAGATGATTGTGTCATCCATTCATTGTGTTGACAGCTGTCCACTGTGTGTTGTTCAAAAGAAGAGGAACAGTACCATTCTGAACCAAGACCATGCATTTCTGAACACAGGCTTGGTACCTCATGTGGATGTAATGTCATTCAAATGCTGTTGTTTGAATTAAGATATGTGCTGTTGTTTGAATTAAGATATGTGCAAGCATGCCTTTTTTGTTCCCCTTCAAGTAAAACCAGACAACCATGAACCAAACTCCCAAATCCAAGAGTTTGAGAATTTCTACATCTTTTATCAGAACAGAACTGGAACAATTGGATTTGATACAGTTTCAAGCTTCCCAGACTTTCACACCTTTTGTTTTCCGGTTAAAACTGGCATGATCATGAATCTGAGCGCTTTGTTTTCCAATTAAAAGTGAGATGATTTGGATACAAGCATCTCAGTATTTGTTTTCCAGTTAAAACTGGTGCGGTCCTGCCCAAAAAGCGAGGATTTTCTGAGCACATATGTAGACGCTCACAAGGTGTATCACAAATACCAGACCACCATCCACAGAGACCCACCTGAAAAACCCAACCTGAAGCAGTACACCCGCTTCCTTGTTGACTCCCCACTGCAGGTAACTTGTGTTGTTGTTGGTTGTTGTTTTTTTTCAATTACCTGTGTTGTCGTTTTCTTTGTGTTCTGTTGATGTAGGTACGGGTCATCAGGACCAAACCCCCCTCAGCGGCATCACGCTCCTCGTTCAGCCAGTCCCACGAGCTGTTTAAGAAATATCAAATGACCATTCACAGAGAAGGAGAGCATGAGTGCACTAAGGAAGCCTTCCAGGGCTTTTTGGTCGACTCCCCATTGGAGGTGATGTGTGTTTGGCTCTTACAACCCTCCCACCCACTGCCTTCACTTTCTCCTCACAGAGGCTTTGATTAAAAGTGCATTGACACGCAGATGCCACTCACCAAGATGAGCTCAAAGCCAGAGCTGAATGGCTTTAATTGATGTCAAGGACTCTTTCTATATGAGATGGAATGATGGTCAAAGATCCTATCTGTATGTCTCACATGAACTGGAACAAAATATGTAATGCCATGCCATGGTACACCGAGTACTAAGGCTTTATGAAAGTTAAATGGAAATTGTGTCTTCTTTTTCGTTAGTGGTCTGTAACTCCCATGTTCACTCATATGTACATGAGTGGGCTTTTACATGTATGACCTGTTTTTAGCCCGCCATGCAGGCAGCCATATTTTGTTTCCAGGGGTATGCATGCTGGGTATGTTCTTGTTTCCATAACCCACTGAATGTTGACATGGACTACAGGATCTTTAATGTGCGTATTTGATCTTCTGCTTGCATATATACATAAAGGGGGTTCAGGCACTAACAAGTCTGCACATATGTTGGCCTGGGAGATCGGAAAAATCTGGACCCTTTACCCACCAGGCACATTTACCAAGATTCAAACACGGGACCCACAGATTGAAAGTCCAACACTTTAACCACTCAGCTATTGCACCCATCAGCAATTGTGTAATCCCATGGCTCTTTAGAATATGTAATTATTTAGGTTATGAAATTGTATAATCACATGGCTCTTTTGGATATGTAATTATTTGGGTTATGTAATTGACAGGCGCAATAGCCGAGTGGTTAAAGCGTTGGACTGTCAATCTGAGGGTCCCGGGTTCGAATCACGGTGATGGCGCCTGGTGGGTAAAGGGTGGAGATTTTTCCGATCTCCCAGGTCAACATATGTGCAGACCTGCTAGTGCCTGAACCCCCTTCGTGTGTATATGCAAGCAGAAGATCAAATACACACGTCAAAGATCCTGTAATCCATGTCAGCGTTCGGTGGGCTATGGAAACAAGAACATACCCAGCATGCACACCCCCGAAAACGGAGTATGGCTGCCTACATGGCGGGGTAAAAACGGTCATACACGTAAAAGCCCACTCGTGTGCGTATAAGTGAACGTGGGAGCTGCAGCCCACGAACGCAGAAGAAGAAGAAGAAGGGTTATGTAATTGTGTAATCCCATGGCTCTTTAAGTTCTTCACAAACTGTACAGGATGCCTTTGCGGAATTGCTGAACTGCACAGATAGCTGTTTTCCAATCGTCAGGGAAGAGAGTTTTCTCTTATCTAAGAAGGACAGTGGTTGATTCAGTTTCAGTGGTTGGAAGTGATGTTGTTAAATACATTTAATCGTCTTTTTCCCCCTTTTTTTATGTGCATGTGTGTGTTGTTTTTATCCTCTTTTTTTTCTTGTAATGTTTATGCATGCATGTGTTAAAAACTGTTCGAAAATGTTGTTCGATTCCAAAGGAGAGAGGGGAGCAGACAGGGGGATATAGGATCAACTAATTGCACACACTCACTTGCTCTCCTCATACCAATAGCAGGGCCACATGGACCAGTTTTTGTAGAGTGTTTACTTTACAATACAGCACCCACACTAAGCAGTTCACCCTACTTAGCAAAACCAATGCACACTAAGGCAGCACACACTGCCTACAAGCAGCACACAGTAAAAAGTTCACCCTACACCTAAAGCAGCACCTACAAGCAGCATCTACAAGCAGCACCTACAAGCAGCACACACACACATGAAAAACCCTCAACACACACTGACAGTGTGTTAGTCCATAGATCTGTTCATTTCACATTTAACCGACACCACCTACTATATACAAAACAAAAGTAATACATCAAAAATACAGAACAAGATATCTGTAACAAAACAGAAGAGGGGGGTGGGGGGGGACTCAAAAGATATAGGCCAGTACTTCCCTCCACACATTAACCCCTTTTCTTTCCACCAGCCACAAGATCAACTTAAACTGGCTGTTCACTGACACAAAACACATAGAGGAGGTTGACTCGGGCACTGCCGACTGGCAGAGCCGAGAAATCGCGGATCACCTCGAGTCCGTTCGCGGTTCGAAATTAAGAACAACAATGGTACTACTGACTTGGGTTTAGGGTAACAAACCCCTAGAAGTTGCCGGAGGAGGCGTCGGGGGTAGTGGGGGTCTGGAGTCGACCGGAGGTGGCAGAGGAAGTGGAGGAGGCGCTGTTGAGAGAGGTAGAGGGCCCAGAGTGATCGCGAATCGATTGCGATCGTGCCTTAATTTTAGCCCGATCTCCCAATCGAGCCACATAATTTTGCGACCTGTTTGAAGACATAATTGGACACAAAACAGAAACGCCAAAGAATCGATAGACAGAAAATGCAAAAAAAAAACTTAGCCATATGAAGTGCACAGGAACAGGTGTCAAGATGGCTGCTGGAAAAAGAAAGCGCTAGCCAGCGGGACAAAGAGGAGGTTACCTTCTTCCAAGAGGTTATGGGCCGTAGTTGCTTTCGTTTTCTCTGCATAGGCGGATAGTAGTTTGCACAGGACAGGAATGTCAGACCCCTGCCAGAATCTGCAGTAGTTGGGTCACGGTAAGTATGTTATTTAACCCTTTCCTTCTGATGCCTCGATGTGTCCGGCGCCGGCAGTATGTGTGTGGTACTTTTCCATCATGTGCTGACGCCGTGACTATGCTCAACAGGCACTAAAAGTTGGTGGAAAGTTCCCTACTTTTGTCCAATAATCTTGCATCGCTATTTTTGGATGCTAGCACCACTTCCATTCACAAAGAAAGGAGGGAAACTGCGTGTGGAGAGTTGTGAATGAAACTGACCGATTTTCACAGTGGCGTCATCTGCATGCACCAGTGAGTTCGAGGACTATTCAGCCGAGGAATTAGGTCTTATTTTAGAAGAAGTGTTGAAATATGATGCGAATGAAGAGTGTGAAGAATTAGAAGAAGATTCTGATGTGCATTTAGGTTCCGATCAAGGAGAAGAATGGTGAAAGTGATCCCGAGGACAATGTGCCACTCACCGCTCTGCAAACCACGTGGCGACAGGCTACTCGGCCTACCAACGTGGCCACGTTCCAGCAGCGGACAGGCCCTGCGCATTCACTGCCAAGCACTGCCACCTCTCTGGATTATTTTTTTTGTTTTTACCCATCACATTTTTTCAAGTTCCAGCAGAAGAGACCAACAGATATGCCCGACAAAAACAAGCAGCCCGGGGCACCCCTGACCCCCTAGGGTTCGAAACAACACCTGACGAAATGCAGGCCTATCTCTCTGTGCTGATCATGATGGGGATCAGTCGTCTGCCACGTTTGTGGTGCTACTGGTCAACCGACCCTCGCTTCCGGAATAACTGGATCAGCAGTGTGAATGACTGTTTCCGTGATTACCATGGACAGAATGTGCCTCAACATTAGGACAAGCTAGCTTGTTTTTGTTTATGTGTGTCTGTGTGCTTACCTGTAGTTTTGGTGACTGTGACAATTAGCAGTGACACTCTACTCACTATCCTTACTGTACAGTTATACATTGTGTGCATATACAAGGGTCATTCAATAAATAAGGTGAATTTTTCGGTATAAGGACTTCTAATACAGATAGAAGCTTACTTTTTTTTGTTTTACTTCTTTTTCACATGGATTTAATTTGTTTTGCAGATTAAAAAAAACTTTGATAGTTTTGGCGATTAACAAAGATGGCCGACCAAGAAGCATGCTCCAGGATTGAACAGTGGTCAGTTATCAAGTTTTTGGTTGCTGAAGGGTGCAAACCAGTTGAAATTCATAGGAGAATGTCAACTGTGTATGGTGCCACATGTTTCAGCCGAAAAAATGTCTGCAAGTGGGCTAAATTGTTTAAAGAAGGACGGAGCAGTGTTGAGGATGAAGACAGGCCTGGAAGGCCTACAGAAGTGAGGTCTCCTGAGGTGATCGAATCAGTCAATGACCTCATTCAGTCTGACAGAAGGGTGACAGTGGATGACATTGCAAGGACTTTGGGCTTATCTGTTGGGACAGCACACAAAATTGTCCATGATGACCTTGGCTACTCGAAGGTCAGCTGCCGGTGGGTGCCAAAGATGCAAGGCCTCACACAGCAGCCCGAACGGTGAAGACCATCAACGAGCTGGGCTGGGAACTGCTCCCTCATCCCCCTTACAGCCCAGACCTTGCCCCTTCAGACTTTCACCTGTTTGGTCCCTTGAAAGCGTTCACGAGAGGCACGAAGTTTGAAAGTGACAATGAAGTCAAAAGTGTTGTGAGCGACTGGCTGAGACATCAGTCCAAAGATTTTTACGCTGAGGGAATACGGAAGCTTGTGCACAGATGGGAAAAGTGTGTGACAGTGCTGGGAGACTACGTTGAAAAAAAAAAAAAGTAAGCTTCTATCTGTATTAGAAGTCCTTATACCGAAAAATTCACTTTATTGAATGACCCTCGTATAAACAGATCTTTACAAAGTGCTTAGAACAGTGACATAAGAGCAACATGGAACTGTGCTTGAAATTATCTCCAGTAACTCTTCAGTTGTGACAACTGACACTAGTTGTGTGGCATTCTTTGGATTACCTGTGGGGACTGTACTGGCAGACAGGAGACAGATCATCTCAGGTAGGCCGCGGCTTCATTTCACAACACTAACGTGCATGTGCATGGAATAACTGAATAACTGCATGTTGGTGTGCTGTATTAGAATTGTCATCATCACATGTGACATATTTGGTGACATTTTGGTGACAGAGACACGACCTTTCACATCTAGACACACCGAATCTCGCTCACATGACAGAACAAAGCCTCATGACCATACCTGCTGAATTTCATGACTCTAGAGGTTTATTCTTGGTTGTGGTGAAGCGTGAACTATACATACCCATTTTGAGGCTAAACTCACCAAAAGAATCCGAAATCTAGGGGAGTTTGGCCTCAGAGAATCTGAATACAAGAGGGTTAAACGTAATTTTAGATAGAAAATTTCCTTTCCCAACAAAACCAAGTTATCAACATAGTATAAAACCATTTCAAGTTATGTACTCACAGCCCAACAAGGATTTCCTTGCATCTCACATCACCGTTCAGTCAGTCAGCCTGTGTCAGTCAGTTTTTCTGGGAGACAGCTGAGAACTGGGCTGACTGGTTTTATCCCTTCCCACAACATACTGTGCATACTAGTGCAAGCTACAACACTCACTCCCCCAACTGGTTGAACTGAAATAACCAATCTTTGCTTGTCCTAGTGACGCTATGTGAATGACTGACAGATTCACTGCTTAATCCCAATTCGTCCAATTCAGCAGATTGATCTGATTTGCTACAATTCTACCCACTTGGCTGTACACATTCTATGACAAGTTCACCTGTTTACGTCACAAAGAGATTGGGGAGACAGGACAATACAACTCTCGGCATGTTAGCTGGCATGATCAAAGTTCACATTAGCATAAATTCTCCCTAGCTTATGTTCTGAAGTCCCGCCACCTACTTCAGCTGTGTTTGTGAAAGGGGAGATGGGGAACGACTTGAAAGACAGGCCGCCACATGGGATGTTCTGACATGCCGACACTCGTCTGTTTCGAACACGCCGACATCTAGTTCAGCACGGGGATTGTGGCAGACATGACATAACCGCACGTGTTTCAATGACTGGGGCGGGTGATGCAGACTTGCTGACCAAAGAGAGCCAACTTGGGAGTGGGAGTGCGGGAGGGTGGCGCGGTGTCGGCGCGACCTCAAAGACTTCACTTTGGATGGAGCGGGAAGGGAGATAAGAAAGAGGGGGAGGGGGTGCGAAGGGATGGGGAGGGAAGGGGGACAGAGTGTGGGTGGTGGGGGGTGACACTGCTGGCACACTATAACACATGTATAGATGAGAATGTATTTGTGTCATATTTGTGTGTGTGTGGTATGTGTGCATATATATATATACATGTGTTTGTGTTTAAGTGTCTGTACATCATATTTATATACTTCTGTATGCCAGCCAGTGTTCACATGATTACACACATTGTGAGAGTGTGTATCACTGTGTGCATGAGTATGAATATACATGCATTTGTTTATCTGTGGATGCGCACACCACCTATGAAACTATTCATGCATACATGCACGCTTGAGACACCTGTATTTTCTTCTTTTTTTTTAATGTAATTTTTATTCTTTTACCAGAGGCATCACAGTACAACATTAAATACACAAAAGCATAATAATCGCTATCATTTTTCAGCTATACATTTACATAAATAACAGGGGCATTTTGTCACATCCGAATTTTCACTTGCTTGTCGTTTTGTGATAGCTGTATACCTGCTTGATATTTTGTTATACCTGTATTTTCCACTGTGAGTCTTTTTATTGACTCACTTGTGTAAACAAAGTGAGTCTATGTTTTAACCTGGTGTTCAGTTGTCTGTGTGTGTGTGTGTGTGTGTGTCTGTGTGTCCGTGGTAAACTTTAACATTGACATTTTCTCTGCAAATACTTTGTAAGTTGACACCAAATTAGGCATAAAAATAGGAAAAATTCAGTTCTTTCCAGTCATCTTGTTTAAAACAATATTGCACGTCTGAGATGGGCACAAAAATATAAAAAATGAAGCCTAATTATATGCAAACTGCATTTACTGTTATATTTATATTTTTTGTATTCTCTAAACTTGGCACTTTGATCTGATATTCTGACCCAACAACAAGAGCAGTTGTTATTATCATTTTTTGTTCAAACAGGAACTTCTTTTGCTAAGCATGGAAGTTTTATTTATTTTGCAAACGTTTTGGTGCAGATAGTAAAACAGGGAAATTACTCTGTAATTACTGCTAGGGGACTTAATTTGCTTTAAACTGATCTTTCTCATCTTAAACATTACATTTTGAAATTATAATCAATACATAAAAAACTTGGATTATTTTTCTTTCTTTTTTTTTCTTTTTTTTTAAGTGTATCACAAATGAGTCTTGAAGGCCTTGCCTCTCTTGTTATACTTATGTTTTGACCTGTATTTTCATCTGCATGTCTTTTTTGTAACACCTGTGTTTTCACCTGTGTGTTGTTTTGACCTGCAGCCCAACATCCCGAAGGAAGATGAGGTGGGTCGTCTCCCTGAGGGCTACGGGTCATTCCACCAGCACTACCTGCTGGATGGCAAGCTGATCGCGGTGGGGGTCATTGACATCCTGCCCAGCTCTGTGTCCTCTGTCTACCTGTACTACGACCCTGACTACAGCTTTCTGTCTCTGGGAACCTACTCTGCTCTCAGGTCAGTTCTTGGTGCTGTGGGTGGAGCTGGAGTGTGGTGGTGATGCTCTGTGTGTGCGTTTCAGTGTGTGTGTATGTGTGTGTGTGTGCGTCTGTGTGTGTGTGTGTGTGTGTGCACAAATCACAAGACTGGTGTGTGTAATTTTGAATGCCAACTTTTACTGTTCTGCTTCAAAACTTTTGTATGTAATTTTGTTGATATGTTGTATGCCAGCTTTTACTGTTCTGCTTGTGATTTTCATGTATCAGCCTTCTCCACACTTAATTTCTCCTGTTGAGACAACATTGTTCTGATTCTGATATCTGTAGATGCAAAAATAGATTGAATCAATAGCAATAAATGTTCTTTTTTTTTAAGAATTTCAAAATTGACTTTGGAAAAGAGAAATATGATTTTCATACACCAGATACGTGTTACAATTTTAAGCCTGTGGGTTGGCTTCAGATCAGACCACAAAAAATGCGTCCTTGCTGTAACTGCAATAAGAGTGTAATTGGAGATAAGTTTTATTTTGTATGTTTCTTACTTTTCAGGTTCTGTTGGATTGATGTAACAGTGCTTACAGCCCTGATAATACCCTGTGTGATTGTCTGGTGCAACAAGGGACAGTGATAATGACAGTGACAGTGTGTCCTTTGTAGCTGCTTTGCATTGCAGAATTAGTGAACTTTGATAGAAAAAAGTGTTCACAGTAATAACAGATTTTAAGAACAAATAAAGAGAGAAAAAAAAAGTGTATTTTTCCGATGATTCTGTTGTTTCCCTCCCACAGAGAGTTGGCGTTTGTGCGTGAGCTGCAGAAGATAGACCCAGCTGTGGCTTACTACTACATGGGCTTCTACATCCACTCCTGTCCAAAAATGAGATACAAGGTAGTATGTTTTACTTCTTCTTTTTTTTTTTCTTTTTTTTTTGTTGATTTTTTTTTTTTTTTTACATTTAATGCTATGCTTATTCACAATTGAAATAAAAGATTTTAATGACTTGTTGAAAGAAAAAAAAAAACAACAGCAGTATAACAAGAGCTGATACACTTGAATTCTCAGTCTAGAAGACCCTCCTGAATATAAGGCACACACCCCTGAAATTTGGAGTTTTTCATGACAAATCCTAGAATAAGGCACACTATGTATTTCGTGTGATCAAATTACAGTCAACCAGGCAAAACTGAAACTGAAAGTGATTTCAGCTCTGGCAAACCATGACTGAACGAAACCAACAAATTTAACAGTACGGTACTGTTTGCAAGAATGTCAAATGAAGAATGAACTGGAAAATAGACTTTCTCACCTTTGACTCATGATTCATCATCATTATCTAAGGGGTGCCTGAGAAATCTGAACTGAGCCCAGGAAGAAAACACATGCCGTCTGATATGCTGGCATTCAAGATAAAAGTCGTGGTACTGTGTTCTGGTTCTCTTATTGGAGGCAGATGATGAACCTAGCATTTTTCAGGGATGTGAGGTCTGTGCAGAAACTTGTAAATGCACTCTTCTCAGTTCATCAAAAAAGATTTTTTAAATTTTAAAAAAGCATCTTGTCAGTTGTGTCAGTAGGGCGTGACTGCTGCAGAAAAGCCCCAGAGGCCATTCCTGAGATCTCTGCAAATCTGAAGAGAAAATGGGGGAGGGGCTAGGGGGTGAAACTGGTATCATGTCGCCAACAACGGCTATTGCAAAGCTGCTAGGTTGTTGTTTTTTGTTGATTGGTTTTTATTGTTGTTGTTTTTTTTTGTTGTAAAATATCCTTCTAAATCAGCTTTTGTCAAAAAGAAAAGTTTTTCTGCAACACAGGGTCAGTACTTCCCATCCTACCTGGTCTGCCCGGAAGCGTACACATGGGTACCTATAGAGCGCTGTGTTCCCAAACTGAATGCTGCGCCCTATGCTCGGCTGGATGACTCAGGAAAAGGTAAGTCATTCCTGTTGTCCTGGAATGGCATCACAAGTTGTTTTTTCTTTTTTTTTTTCTTTTTTTTTTTGGTTTTTAATCTAGAGTTATGCATGCGTGCGACTGACTGGTGTGAAAGTGCTTTGTCTCTGGACAAGATTCAGCACTATATAAATACTAATTATTATTATTATTATTAAGTTCCCTTTTTTCTCTGTTTTAGTGGTAGACTAACTGTGTCTAAGTATAGCCAATAGGTTTGCTTTGTTAGGCTAGTTTTTGTGGTGCTTAGACACATTAGGCCTAATTACGGATCAACCAATAACTGTGATTGACTGTCTTCAGTGCTGAACATTTCAGCTGTTATTGCCTTGGCAATATTAGCGGGGATGGCAAGGCAGGAGGAATATGAGTTTGACATGGTAAGTAGTCAAACAGAAAGTTTACAAAGGAACTCCTCTTTTTTATGTCATGTACTGCCTGTGTCAGAGTGGTGCTGAATGTAAAGAAATGGATGAGGGACTTGCCCTAATAGTTTCCTGGTTCTGTAGAATGTACAGACACACATTTTGAGTTTTTCTCAATGTTTCTTTAGGAGGAGGATGTATTGTTCGCACCTGGAGGCAGGTCTTTTGATGTAAGGTGTGTGCATTACTTGGTAGATGTTTGGAAAAACATATCTAGTATCTCATTACCTGAGCCAAATAAAAAAAAGAAAAGAAAAAAAAGAGGGGGGGAGGGGGAAAATAGGATGGAGGATCCATTGGACAAAAAAAGAAAAAGTTTTTATCTAAGAAGTGAGAAAAAAATAGGTTGGAGGACTCCGACTTTTTTTTTTTTTTTTTTTTTTTTTAGAGCCAAGGGTTAATGGATTTGATTGAACATAACTTGAGGAATACTGATATTATGTGACACAAGACCTGCCTCTGGGTGCGAAAGAGCGTCACTGTCTTTGCTTCTGAAGGTCTGGAGAAAAGACTGAAGGATCATAATATGAATCAGCATTGTCAGTTCAGAATTACATCTTTGCAGAAGCTGAAACTTTTTTTTTTCTCTTGCACTTTTTTTTTTTTTTTTTTTTTACTCTTGTGCATTTTGTTCTTTATTTTTCTGAGTTATGTTTTGCACAAAGTTCTGTAAATGATTGTAAGTATTAAAAAGACATACGAGCAAGCTACAGTGATTATTGTCAACGATAAAAATACCCTCCATAATGTGAGTCATTTGCGTACATATGGAAACGTGCTTGTGTGTTGCTAGGTTTTGTCCATGTCAGAGTCCAGTGAAAGTTATTAATGAAGAACAAGACTATTTTCAGTGGACCCGGACGGCAACGTGAACCTTGACCAAGTGTTGGTGCTGCATGATGGGGAGGCCATGCTGTACGAAGTGTATCGCTTCGTTAAGAAGAACACCCGCGACCAGAAGGAAGTGAAGGAGTACGCTGGCTTTGTGGGGATGACCTGTGCTCGACGAATGCTGCTGTTCAGAAAATAGATGAAAGTTGTGACCATACTGGCATAGAGGCCTTATTTTGTAAGAATTCTCACTGTGGATGCCAGACTCCCGGAATCATGGATTTTTCTTTCCCTCTGTTGGACCCTGGTAGGTAGGATAGGTGCCAGGAGTACAAGTTTAAGACTAGGATTTCATAATAATAATGATAATAATAATAATGATGACTATTTGGACGCCCTATCTCCTGAGAGATTTCATACACATGCTAGGATTTCATAATAATAATGCTAATAATAATAATGATGACTATTTGGACGCCCTATCTCCGGAGAGATTTCATACACATGAGAGTAGCACATGAGAGCATTGATGACAGAAAAGTTGTTCCTTTAGTTTATAAAATGATGTGGAGAATTTCCACTTGAGTGTGTGAAGAAAATAATGGGACAACAGAGTGGGAGCTGTACTTAATTTCTTTTACTGAGATAGTTATTCTGATTCTGTCTGTCACACAATGGCCATGAGATAGAGCTATTCTGATTCTGTCTGTCACACAATGGCCATGAGATAGAGCTATTCTGATTCTGTCTGTCACACAATGGCCATGAGATAGAGCTATTCTGATTCTGTCTGTCACACAATGGCCATGAGATAGTTATTCTGATTCTGTCTGTCACGCAGTGGCCATGAGATAGAGCTATTCTGATTCTGTCTGTCACACAATGGCCATAAGATTGAGCTGTTCTGATTCTGTCCGTCACACAATGGCCATTAGATAAGAGTTATTCTGATTCTGTCTGTCACGCAATGGCCATGAGATAAGAGTTATTCTGATTCTGTCTGTCACACAATGGCCATGAGATAAGAGTTATTCTGATTCTGTCTGTCACACAATGGCCATGAGATAAGAGTTATTCTGATTCTGTCTGTCACACAATGGCCATGAGATAAGAGTTATTCTGATTCTGTCACACAATGGCCATGAGATAAGAGTTATTCTGATTCTGTCTGTCACACAATGGCCATGAGATAAGAGTTATTCTGATTCTGTCTGTCACAGTGGCCAGACACAGCTGCAGCTTGTGCAGGGAAACCAGCCAGCAAGAGAAAATATGAGGCTTTTTTTGGGGGGGAGGGGGGCTTTGTTTTTTTAAGCTGCACCATTGTTCTGTATTCTTTGTCTCTCAGAATTTTGAAGATTTTTTTCCCAGTCCTATCCTCTTACGATTCAGGATGGTAAGGATGATGGTGAGGATTCTGATGTTGAGATCCCCTAATGAAGTGCACCCAGTGCTTCATTTCATCATGTATGTGGCTTCACTCAGCCCAAACACACACAGACACTTAGTGCACGTCCAGAAAACACACACACACACACACACACACACACACACACATATATATATATATATATATATATATTTTTTTTTTTTTTTTTTTTTTTTTTTTTAAGGGGTGAGTGGGTGGAGGAAATGTGAACACTCTTAAAAATGATTAACAGATAGCAAAGAGTGGTAACTATCTCCATTCACAAGGTAAACAACTTCAACTCAAAGCTGCTTATGCTACAGTTTCAGCAGGCACACAGGTAAATAACAGGTACATTGGAACAAACCCAGACACCAAAAAAAAAAAAAAAAAAAAGAAGCGACGGGCTTGTCCTTACACCTTATGGAAAGTTACCATTCTTCACTATTTGTTGATCATTTGTTCTCCTGGCCTCATTGTTTATTCATTCCAACTCTTAAAAATGGACCTTTGAAGCATTCTATTGTATTGCTTTTTTGTCACAACAGATTTTTCTGTGTGAAATTCAGGTTGCCCTCCCCAGAGAGTGTGTTGCTAGAGTGCAGTGCCACCCTTTTTTCTTTCTTTTTTTATGTATGCCAGCAAGCGTATTTGTTTTCCTTTCGAGTGGATTTTTCTGCAGAATTTTGCCAGGGACAACCCTTTTTTTTTTGCTTCGAGTTCTTTTACATGTGCAAGGTGCATTCTTCATATGGGACCTCAGTTTGTCATCTCATCATAATGACTAGTGTCCAGACCACCACTCAAAAGTCTTGTGGAGGAGGAAGAATACTGCCGAGTGTGGGATTTGATCCCATGCATTCAGATTTTTTCAATTCCTTGACAGTCATGTTACTACAAGGCCACCACTCCACCTGTGAATGACTATTGTGTGGTTCCAGTCCTGAGGCCATAGTGTCTCAGGTGCCACAGGTCTGCGAAGGAGTTGTCAGGTCAGACACACCCAACAGTGATAGTAAGACAACTGATGGGGCTTGAACGGTATGACCTTCCACTTGCTGGTCCATGACTGTCCTCTCCGCTAGTGTGGCTGGTCAGCCTATTCGGAATATCACTAAATATGTATGTATACATATATTTTATTTTAAAAAATGAAATATTTTGTCTTCTATGAGGCAACTCATGGATTATGTGTGATGATAATTATTAGATTGTTGGTTCTGTCTTTAAGTGGAGAGAGAAGATGAAATAAATGTATACAGTGTCATTGTTGTATTATAGCATGTTGTAAGAAGTTGGTTCTGTCCATGATGCATGTCTGAAGAGTAAAATTATTTTGTCTGTGTGGAGAGAAAAGTATCACAGTATGATATTTTTGATTGAAAGGTGGTATGTGAATTTCATTTTACCCTACGGGTGCAGGCATTTTGAAGATTTGTTTTCCTGGTAAATACATGTTTGACAGTGACCTGCTTCTTCAAACTCAAGTATTTCTCCACATAACAAATTAATAAGTTTTTTTTCTTCATGAGATATTAACCACAGTTTTTTTTTTCCCCACAATACTGTCAAATATAGTTTATTTGCATGTTTTACATGCAGTCAGTTATGCTCTGCAACCCATTCCTCAACAGCTTTTTTTAGTTCATCATCTTGCTCTCTTTTTTTTTAGCAATGTCTGGTTTTATACATTGGACATTAATGAAAATGCATGTGTGTTGATCCATTGATTTGCTTTCTACATGTATTAGATCACGTCTTTTCTTCATAGTATATATATTTTAATGTGAATGTCCAGAAGCAGGAATTTACTAATTATCCAATCTTTGTGCAAGTTCTTTTGTGAATAGGGCTTTTGGGGGGTACCATGTTGTTTATTTTTTCATCGCAAGTTGTTGAAGAAGATAAAAATGGTGGCATTTATTCCAGAACAGGAATAGCCCAGAAATGTGTATGGATTTTTTTGCATATTTGTGAAACAGGTCAGTAAGCGTTTTTGTTGTTGTTGTTTTAATGGTGATTTGACATGTTGCTTGATTTATTTTTTCATCGCAAGTTGTTGAAGATAAAAATGGTGGCATTTGTTCCAGACCAGGAAAAGTCCAGAAATGTGTATGGTTTTTTGGCATATTTGTGCAACAGGTCAATAATCGTTTGTTGTTTTTTTTGTTGTTGTTGTTGTTTTTAATGGTGATTTGACAGCCTTTGTGGAGTATAGATGCCTGTGTTTTTATGTCTAGTTTGTCCTTTTGCAGTAATTTAAGCTCTGGGACTGTATCAGTTTCATGCAAGTGTTTTATATAAGCAAATGTAGAATGCCTGTAGATTTGGAATAAGTGCACGATTTTGAAGTGGGTGGACATTGTTTGAACTTTTTTCTTTCTTTTTTAACCTTTCTAGAATAGGGGTGGACTCCCTAAACCTGTTTTTTTTCCCCCACCATTTATGTTTCAACTCATTTTCACACCATTTTGTTTTTTTTATGGAATTTTTATGTACTTTTGAATTCATGTTTTGTTTTCACATTTTCTTAAAAGCAGATGAAGTAGGAGTTATTTCTTGCACAAACGAGATGAGTTGATAAGTATGGGTTTGTGAGGTTAGAAACAACAAACGTAAACATAGTTCACTGTACAGTGTACAGGATTAGTGAAGATGAAGGAGAGAGAGAGATGAACAAATAGGGGAAACCTCTATCTGAGAGCAAAAAAAACATGTCAAGATGTTTCAAGATATTTATGAGGAAGGTCGCTGGAGAAATGACAGCATGGTTTGTTTGTTTTTTCTTGTTTGTTTTTCTTTCAATCTTTGGAATAGGCTGAAAGGGAATCTGGTGGCATGTGTAAGAGGTGTTTTTTTTATAAGGATAAATAATAGACAAGGTCACTTGACAAAGTTGTGGCTGGCTCAAGTCTTCCTGCTTTGCTTTCCTGGTAACCTCCAATTTTATTCTCCTTCCACTTCTTTACAGGTGGAAAGTTCTTGAAAGTTTTACAGTCATCAGCTAGCTTTTTTCCTCAGACTCTTCAGTGGCACAGTCATTCCTAGGATGTAAAGACACTGTTTCTGCTGGGGGGTTCTTTCATTGAGTGCAGTTATCATCATTGTATTGGACCGAGGTTTAGTTCATTCTTTGTAAAGTGTCCCCCTCCATGTTGCACATGAGCAGCCCAACAGAGTGGCATCAACAGCATCAACAGGTGTCGACAACACACAACTTGTGTCCCAACTGATTGAGGGACTTACTATGCCTCCAGAGCTACCTCTCTGTGCACTGAAAAGTAGCATGACAGAATGTCACTTTCTGACTCGGGAACATCACCATCACCTTGTCTTCTTTTCCCTGGCAACAGAGGCAGTTACAGAAAACTATCCAACCGCACAGCAAAGGAGTACAACCAGTTTATAAAACTTTTTTCTTGATCATATGTACTGTTAGTGGCCATGTCAGTTTCTGCTTGAATTTTTTAACTGGGTAGGTAGTGTTTAGCATGAAAAATAAAGTTGATTGTTTGTGGAATGTCACAAATGGTACTGCTTATTTTGCAGAAACTTACAGGATCTGCATTCATAATTTTGCATGCTGTTGCTGTTGTCATTTTGGAATATTACACACCATAACCAGGATGTTCTCAGCAAAGAGTCGATACACAGACCAAAAAGTGGTTATGTGTGTGAAAAGGAGGTGGGGAAAGTATTTTTGTTGGCTGTCCAATATTTGTCTCATGATTGGCATTGTTCAGAACAGTTTCACATCTGTGATATGGGTATCAATGTATGAGTGAGGAATGTTTTTCTGTTCTTTGTGTGCTTGCCTCTTTTTTCTCTCTCTCTCTCTTATCTAAATAAATCAGTTGTTTCGTCAAACCTGTATCAACCACTAATTTGTAACAACTGCAAGAGTGAATACTTATCAAGACTGTTTTGCAATGCTTACGAATGCTGGTCTTTCCTTGGAGTGAGAGAGCGAGCGAGCCTTGACAATTTTTCCTTGCCCACTATTCAGTGATGGTCTCAGGAGGGAGTTATTACATGTGCATAGTGTGAGCCACTCCTTCCCCAAACTAGCTACCTAACAAGTAGCTGCCTCACTTCAAAGAAGATGAGGACCACTATCACTGTCAACCTATGAAAATACACCTGGAGGTGTTCTCTCAGCATATGCATTGGCAAACCCACAAGGTACTGATGTGAGTAAAGCTTGGTGTTGAAAGCAGTCAAATATTCAAAGGACTGTGTTCCAACAAAGTTTTAACATTTCAGAGACCATACACAGAAACAGTAGTCATTGTGTGTCTGGTTGTACTTGTTGCTTTTTCTTTCTCCGTCATTCATTCAGTAATACTTTCATTCACTTAAACTGGGCCATTCAATTATTTTTGTATATTAATACAACACTCGAGAACTGCCACAATGACAACTGTGATGCAGTTTTCTTGATGTTAACACCCACTTTTCAACCACATAAAGAATTCCAGAAACAAGCAGTTTTCCACTAAGAAGTCAAGAACAGACTATGTAAACACAGCAGTCCTTATTCCTCACATTCCCCCCCCCCCCCCCCCCCAGTCCTGTAACCAGGTGAAAGGAAAGACTTTCAAATAAAAGACCTCTTCTGCCATGTTGAAAGTTCCAGCCGTGGGCAAGTCTTCAGTCTCCACACAAATCAAAGCACCACGGGGAACAAAGGCACAGTATGCATGCATTCAATATACTGTCATCTTTTTACTACAGAGGAAGAGGGGGGAAAAAAAACCCACGGTTAATGGAATGGAAGCACTCTCAACATTATAATTCATTCTTGAACTTTGTTTTACTTACTCTGGCAAACAAATTCTGGCAAAATGATAAACTGAACAAAGACAGATGACTGAATCGACAAAACACAAAAGGAAACTCATAGATTGTATCTTTAGTTCATGGTTAAAAAGAAAAAGGTCATGACCAATGCCATCTGCATGCCAACATTATTAATGAAAACTTTAACATAACCTATGATCAATCAAGAAATCAAAATACATAATTCTTCCACCACCATACAACTGCAGGACATAATTCATTATACCCATCACTAACAATTATGCTTCTAGTTCTTCTGTGCCCATAATAAAAAAAAAATAAAAAAAGGTGTGTGTGTGTGTGTATGAAGAAAAGAATGGGCAGAGTTACAGTTGCAGTCAAGTACTTAAACCCAGTATATGTCTCTGCCGCCAAAAAATCAAACACTGATATCTGATGAAAATAGACTTTCCCAAACACTAATATCTTATGAAAATAGACTTTCCCATCCTTGTGCACTGAAGAGTTTGTAAGCACTGTGTTCAACACACATTCACTGAACTTGACAAGAAATCTAGCTGGCCCATAACCAGTTTGCCAAAGAACATCACACAATGCTATTTCACAAGTCGAATACATGAATTTTGTTGGTAATATGAGCTCATGCCCATCCACACACTACAGTGATAACTGTTGACATGACACTGCCAGGAGACACATCAAAGCCATATGACATGACCAGGATACAACCTGTTAACTGAATCCACGAAGTTGTGACCTTATCGGCATTGTCCACAATCTGCAAGTTAGGTATGAACACAGAAACACAGCACTGAAGTTATTCTCCAGTGCCCACACCACAAAACAGTTTCTGCACACTGCCTACCCGCTGAAAACACATCACAAAAGTATTTTCCAGTACATGTTCTTTGTTGCTATCTGTGAAAGCAGGGCTGTTACGGACCATGCTGGGACATTTTAGCTGAAGCAAGTTGCCACAAGATATGCAAAAATGGGACTGATACAGAATGAAGAATAACATGTACTGAGATAATGTACATGCCATCATCAACGTATCTGCAAAGAATACTGCCATATTTCACAGAATGTACATATCTTCACACTGTTGCATGTACTTGCAAACACCCCATGAATGAAGAAAAAATACTTCAAGGCAATTATATACACCAAACCGTGATCATGTACACATAATGCCAATAATTTACAGAATGTCATTTGTACAGTGAAATCATCATGGGGTGAATGTGTGGCAAATACAGCCAGCAATATCACAGATATACTAGCAGCTCACTGCAGTGCTGACATTCACTTCTACATCTCTTTGTAGTAAAACACATCATAAAGCTTCATGGTATTTCAAAATCCATCAACATCTTCTTCAACAGTAGTGTGCAAAACAGCAGTGCAGAGACAAGGACTTAACAATGACAGGAAAAGAAAACCATTAAAATAATGGGGGGTGTGGGGGGAGGGGGTGTGTGTAACAAAACTGAGCATGCTTGCTGCAATAAGTGCAACAGGGATTTACTGAGGAAACCATACAACAAAACTGTTCCATCAACAGTTCTGGAAACTAGACAAAATTCCTGTTCCACAGCCGTGGAAATAATGTCACAGCACAGTACCCTGTATCAGTTCATCATCAAGAGCTTACACTGCTGAACAGCGTCACTGTGGCTGTGCAGTTAAGTCAGCAGCTAGATTTCATAAACAAAAAACAAAACAATATCATCTGTACAGAACAAATGAGTTCACAATGAATCTGTAATGTGCACAAGGTAACACAGACTAGGAATGTAAAGGACTATCTATGTACTTTACAATGCTGCCTGCAGGGACACACACACATTCTGAGCCAGGCTTTGTACAAACATCCTTCGCCACACAGCATATCCATGCACATCATTAGACATGGTTTTTGAATATGCAATTCTCCGTGAAGGTTTCTGCTCAAGCACATCATCAGCCAAGAATTCTGCTGATGCATATTTTTGCCAAGGTTTCAACACGTCTTTAGCCAAGGTTTCTGCGCTCACACACACACACACATAGCCAATGCTTCTGCATACATTGTTGAACTGGTACAATTCGTATACAGTGATGCTCTTGACACAGACAAAATGGTTTCATCCTCAAATGTACAGAACCTACCACACTCAGATTCACAACACAACTATGGGAGATTTGAGACAGACTCATTCTCTCTCATTCATCAACACAATATGAAAACAATACTGATTAGTCGTAGAACAAAACAAACCAATGGGGCTGAAAGAACAGAATATCTCTGGGTCAGAATGAAGGGGTAAACGTCAGAAATACTCCAAACTTAAGGCAAGACAAAGGACTGGTGTGGGAGAAATGGGATAACATCATACTCTTTAGGATTTTCCTCTCCTTTACGACATGCAGAATACTCATGGAGAGCTGCTCAATGCACAAATCAATTCATCAAAAGCATTCACATATGTTCATAAAGCAGAGCACCAGTATCTGAACGGTCAGCTGTGTAGCTGCTGCAAAAGAAATCATCATGTAAAAAAAAAAAAAAAAAAAGCACAGATTCTCTGATGCAAAAAGTATGAAGAAACATGCATAAAAAGAAAACACAACTGCTAAATCTGATATACCAGAGGAAAAATAAGAACAAAACTTGGCCAAAGCAAACTATTTCAAGTATAAAGAGGAAGAATAAGAACAAAAAACTTTAAAAAAAAATAAAAGACATAATCTGCTATAAATCATAAAATCATTCAGAAGCTTATTTCTTTTCTATCAATTAATTTTAGCAATGCAACCTCTTCCCCTACAATGACTATATATATATTTCATGATCCAGCCACAATTGACACTATCTCCGAGTTTGCAACAAAAACATAATATGTACTAATTTCACACCCTGTTCTTACTTTTACACTGGACACTGTTGCCCACATCTGCTATTAATTCTTGAACAGCAGTTGCGAAAAAAACGAGCCCTTCTATCTCTATCTCCAAAAACCTTTATTTACATCCCAAGATCCCACCCATATTATCTCTACCACCAAATGGCCTTTATTTACATCCCATGACCCAGCCTAACTATCTCTACCAACAATGACCTTTATTTACACCCCAAACCCCAGCCCTACTATCTCTATCACCAATGGTCTTTATTTACACCCCAAACCCCCAGCCCTACTATCTATCACCAATGGTCTTTATTTACATCCCAAACCCCCAGCCCTACTATCTATCACCAATGGCCTTTATTTACATCCCAAACCCCAGCCCTACTATCTCTATCACCAATGGCCTTTATTTACATCCCAAACCCCAGCCCTACTATCTCTATTACCAATGGCCTTTATTTACATCCCAAACCCCCAGCCCTACTATCTATCACCAATGGCCTTTATTTACATCCCAAAATCCCCAGCCCTATTATCTCTACCACCAATGGCCTTTATTTACACCCCAAACCCCAGCCCTACTATCTCTACCACCAATGGTCTTTATTTACATCCCATGACCCAGCCCTACTATCTATCACCAATGGCCTTTATTTACACCCCAAACCCCAGCCCTACTATCTCTATCACCAATGGCCTTTATTTACATCCCAAACCCCAGCCCTACTATCTATCACCAATGGCCTTTATTTACATCCCAAACCCCAGCCCTACTATCTATCACCAATGGCCTTTATTTACATCCCAAACCCCAGCCCTACTATCTATCTCCAATGGTCTTTATTTACATCCCAAACCCCAGCCCTACTATCTCAATCACCAATGGTCTTTATTTACATCCCAAACCCCAGCCCTACTATCTATCACCAATGGCCTTTATTTACATCCCAAACCCCAGCCCTACTATCTCTATTACCAATGGCCTTTATTTACATCCCAAACCCCAGCCCTATTATCTATATCACCAATGGTCTTTATTTACATCCCAAACCCCAGCCCTACTATCTATCACCAATGGCCTTTATTTACATCCCAAACCCCAGCCCTACTATCTATCACCAATGGTCTTTATTTACACCCCAAACCCCAGCCCCACTATCTCTATTACCAATGGCCTTTATTTACATCCCAAACCCCCAGCCCTATTATCTATATCACCAAAGGCCTTTATTTACATCCCAAGCACCAACCCTATTTTGTCTATCCCCCAAGGTATTTATCTACATCCCAAGCCCTATGATTCCATAACCCAAACCTTTAGCCATGTCCCAAACCCCATAATTCAACCACACCAACCGTGCAGCCCTCTGACTGCACCACCAAGCCCTGTAGTTCCACCATCACCACCATTGCAATGTCAGCTGCTGTGTCATCAAGATACAGGTATGCAAAAGTGGATGATGTGTGACCCAGGACCAAGGTCAAGGTGCTTCCACCAGGTGGCAGAGCATGGGGCCCATCAGGGGTGACTGGAGGATGGGGTCCGCTGGCGGTGCCACAGTGGAGCGGCCATGGGGCCCGACACGCGCTCCACAGTGATGTGCTCATCGAAACGGTCGTGGGCACGGTAGTGCCGCAACAGCTGGCTGATGGCCTCTTCCTCCATCTGAAATTCCCCCAAGACTTAGTTATGCCTTGAGTTGAAGAAATAATTTAATATACCAGTGTTTTTGCCCTGGCGAAGAAAAAATTCTGTGGACTTGTCAACCATTTTTCCTTAAATTCACAGTGAGCCTTATCCATTATAGTAATTACACTCTCATTTTTTCATTTCATTTGAAAATTCAGTAAGTGAACAACAGCCATTTATGGTGTCTGGGGTTTTTTTGTGTGTGTATGTGTTAATGCTCTTAAAACAAACACAAACAAAAAAAACATAATCAAAGTTAACATTAACACAAAGACAAGTCCACCTGAATCAAATGAAGAGGTTTCTGAGCAGCTCGCTCCAGGCAGTGTTTCTGATCCATCTGATCCTGAACAATGTCGGAGAAACAAACGCTAGCTGTGGCGCCCCCTGCAGGACTGACTGGTGCCCGACGCTGCCACGGGTTTTCTGGAGGGCTGGAAGCAAGCAGGGGGTCTGTAGGGGTGGTGGGGCTGGCTGGTGGTTGAGATGGGATGCGAACTGGTAGACCCCAGCTTAAAACAAAAAATCATATCATGTTCTATTAGGAACAATTCCTCATTCACCATTTCCACCTCACTCTGATTTCCTTGTTCATCCTCAACAAACAAAACAGTTAAAATAAAACCTGAAAAAATACAACTTAATAACAATAATGACTGTACCAAAAAAACACAACAACAAAATGACACTACCAAAGTTAAGAATCATGTAACAACACTGACTGTCCTGAAGCATCATAAAACAATACTAATTGTCCTGAAGAATCATACATCCCTCAACAACACTGCCAGTAAAAAGGCAAAACATTATTCTGCAATGGTCAACAGAGCACTGCTGAGCAGTTCACCTGAAGCTGGTTGGAGCTGAAGACTTGTTGACAGTCACAGGTGGGGATTTTCCCAGTACCGCCACTGCGCCGTTCTTGGGCACAGTGGCAGAGGGCTGGGCTGTTGAGGTGGCCATCTTGATGGCGGAGGTGGGAGTGCGTGTGGGTGTGGAGGGGGCGGGGGCAGGGCCCTTGGCCTGGTGGCTGTCCTGCAGCATGAGGTCTCTGAAGGAGGACACCACCTTGTTCACACTGCCCCTGAAGACACACATCAAGGACTGGGAGTCACCATCACACCACACAAACACACACACACTCTCTCTCATTCCCGATTTTCTTCATTTCATGAATGAAACATGTTCTATCATTCAATAAGAGTTAAGACCCAAACCGTACATATCAATATGTGAAACAAAAGGGATACCAAAAAACAAAAAAACAGAACTAAAACTCAAATGTATCATCTTCATACACACACACACACACACACACACACACAGAGTACATTCATTCTAAAGTTTCAGGCTCTTCATCCTTCCTTTTCCCTCTTCCCATACCCCATGTTATAGGAAAAAGTCACTCAGCAACAATCCCCCACCATCCCACTGACTTGTGGATCCCCATCTCCTGACTCAATCACTACCTCCCACCAGTGATGGTGCACTCACCAGGGACAGGCTGGGGGAGAGACAGCAGAGGGAGGTGGGTCAGGCCCATGACCAGCTTCATGACCTGCCCCATCACCACTTGCTGCCTTCTGGGCCTGGGCTGCTCGTAACTGCTGCTTCTTCACTTCTTTCCATGAGAAGCGGCCACCCCCTTTCCGTTTCACACTGCAAGAAAATAGTAGCAATAATGATGATGATGATGATAATTACAATGATATTAATGTGCATTTGTATAGCACCCTTTCTCTCTAAGTGCTCATGACACATGAAAGAAAAAGTTACAAATTACATAAACCACTCTCTCTTTCTCTCTCCCATCCCCTCTTCCATAAACTCTTTCTCTCCATGACGTGACACTGACTTCTCTACAGGTCACAAGGGCTTCCTTTACTGCAGTGTAACAAGCACTGGAGAAAAAGATGGGAACTTGAACAGAAAATGGATTCCTGCCTTTGCTGTTTTCAGTGATCCACTTTAGAGGCGGTTTCCTGCTCTACCATCCTCTTTCTTGGATTTGAATGAAATATTGCTCAAGTCACATGATTAATTCTAACCCTTTGGTGTAACATTCATATCAGCGATATATTCCCATCCCTGTGTGTAAACACGATACTGTTAACTCAAAGAAACTGAATTGCAACTGAAAACTCACTTTTCCAGCATCTTTTTTTCCATCACACCAAAACCCAAAGGCATTAATGACTTAACAGACACAGGTTGTCGTTGGTAACATCTTTTTCGCAATCGCATTAAGTCTTCAAATCACTATGATAGGTTGTCATTGGTAACATCTTTTTCGCAATCACACTGAGTCTTCAAATCACTATGATCTCTTTTCAGCCCAAATCACACCACAAATCTTATTACAGAACTGTTGCTTTGTCCCTTGCAATATGCTTAGAGACAGACTACCTCTATGCACATTCAAACTAAATCAAAACTCTGAGCTGCCCCTATTGAAATATTCTAAATGTAACGCTGGACAAACAATGGGACAACACCAGCAAACTGGCCGAGGACAGCAGAGAATGGAGTGCTTTGACTGCCTCATGCATCCAACACCGCCAAACATCTTAGTCTAAGTGAGTGACATGGACGATAAACAAATCAAAATTCTGAGCTGCCTGTAACTGCAAACAGCTCAACCCCACGTTCTGAGAGTGAGAGCTTACTTTCTTCTTTCTTTCTTTAGTTTAACGTCTTTTCACTAGGTACGTGATATTAGACGGTGGAATGGGGAGGAGTAGTACATGTGTGTGCGTGTGTGGGGTGGGGGTGGAGAGGGGGACAATGGGAAGAGGTGGTAGGATGACTGATACAGAAAAAGAGACATAAAAAGCAGCAGAAGTTAACAGGAAGAACTATGAAAGATTGAACTGAGAGTAAAGTATAACTATTTCAAACATTCCTGTAACAGGATAAAGCATAATCATTATAACAAAAATATAATCAATCAAAGGTAGATACCAACAGGACTTTGATTAAAATATTTTGTGATTTGTCGGAGGAATAAATAATTATTCAAAATATCTTCTAGGGACAAAGATGTGTACAGCGGAAACCGGTCAGTGAGTTTTTAAAAGACCAGTTTTGCTGTTGGACACTCGTCAAGTGTGTGATAGACACTTACTTCTTTTCAAGAGCTTACTTCTGAGAGGTGTCCTGCTGTTCCTGCATGATGCTTCGCAGGCTGATTCCAGCCTCCAGGGTGGGGCTGACAGGGCTGTGTAGAGGGCGGCCTGGCGGGTCCACACTTCTGCTCTCTCCCTGCTGTGGGGGTGAGGTGGCAACCAACAGCCAGCCATGCGGCTTTCCACTCTTCTGGATTGTCATGGGTCTGCTGGACGTCTGGGCCAAATGCATCTGGGACACAAGTTTCAAACTGTGGCATTTGTTCAAAGTACAGACTTCTAGTAACAAATTGCAGAATCTGTTCAAAGTATATGTTGTGTAAATAAAAAACAATTTCTGTGACGAAGACACTCTTGAAGTCAAATGCTCTCTCTCTCTCTATATATATATATATATCTCCAACCTCCCAGTCAACAAGAACCACTTTACCAAAGCAGCTGGTTGGATCAAGAATTACTTTTCCCTAAATAACATTCTTGCACAAATGTAACAAACAGAAACATTATCCCATTTGCTTGTTTGTGTTTCAGACCATTCTCAGCTTTCTCTTTCATGCAACACACCTCATCTCTCCCTCTCTCTCTCACACACACACATACACCAGCATCAACGACAATGCACATGCTCTTGAAGACCTTACCGACTCCACTCCTGACTCCAACGCAGCATCCTCCATGGCTGCGTCCTCCTCAGACTTGGCACTGGTATCAGAGGCCACAGAGACCTGTTGCTCTGCCATCACCCTGCCACAGCTCTCGTTGCTCTCTGAAGTGACAGACACCCGACGTTCCCCCGGACTGTCTTTCACCTCAATGCCTGCACTCACCACTTCTTCACCACCACTCTTGGTGCGTGCCTGGCGCCGCTTGCCCTTGGGCTTCTTGCTGCCTGGGTCACGAGCTTTAGGCATCAGTTCTGAGTCAAAGTCAGCAGTCAGGGCAGCCAAGAAATCGTGATCCGGTCCCTCACTCCAAGGTGTGATGATACGGCAGGACATTCTCCCAATCTGTACGGTGACAGAAAATTGAAGAATGGAACATTTTTCTGATATTTCCCTTTGTGTTAACAAAATTCAATTCAAAATACTTTATTCACCACACCTGGAACAATTACACAAAAGAAATCACAAACATCTAATAAGGCTCAAACCCATAAAATCATAGTCCTCAGTCTGGGAACCTCAATCAATGCACCAAAAGTAGCAGATATATTTCTCAGTCTGGGAACCTCAATCAATGCACCAAAAGTAGCAGATATATTTCTCAGTCTGGGAACCTCAATCAATGCACCAAAAGTAGCAGATATATTTCTCAGTCTGGGAACCTCAATCAATGCACCAAAAGTAGCAGATATATTTCTCAGTCTGGGAACCTCATTCAATGCACCAAAAGTAGCAGATATATTTTTGTTATAATTCCCCCTCAACATCTTTTTTTTTTTTAAATCACAACTTACAGAGCTTCTGTAATAATCAGTCAGTTCTTGCATTGTCTCATCTCCCACCATGTCCAGGTTTCTGTAACAAAAATGGAAAAAAAAAAAAAGGATAATTCATTGCAAGGGCTCATTGAATTTAATAACTAAATGGTGAATCAGGTACACATGTTTACAATCACACTGATCCCACTGGCCATCTAAAAGTTGCGCAGAGATGCAATGATTTCTCAGACTGTTAACTAATGGTAAATCACATATGACTGTAATTAAAATGCACGTTTACAACCATACTGACCCAATCGCCTGTCTAAAAGGCTCACAGAGAACTTGCAGCATATCTTTTTTCATTTCATTGTATAAGCAAACTCCAATACTGCACTGGGAACTGTCAACAATACAATTTGTGTGCACACGCATGCACACACACACACACACACACAGGAACACCTGCACTCAGTAACATGTACACAAATGCACACACATTTTTTTTTAAAGCCAGTGAATGAAAAGAATATCCAAACACCACCATCAGTCCAATACCTGCTTTCTAAGAGCGCTGGCAGGTTGAGTATGATGAACTGTTGGCAGGCCAGAATCAGCTGGTCAGCATTGTAGGCCGTTGCGATCTCCAGCAACTCTCCTGCATTCCTCAGGGTCACTGGAACGCACACACACACACACACACACTGTGATATTGACAGTCTCTTGTTGACGTACTTTCTTTTGTATGGCACATGTGATTGGCGGTAACTTAACTTTTTTTTTTCCTTATCAACTTAACTTTGGCTCTGATTTGCTACTGATGAAGAATATTTTGGTTTCTGACACTGACCACATCCATTTATATTCATGCAGAAATATGCACATTATTAACCCATCAAATCTAAGCCTGGTCATAAAAGACAGAAAGAAGTGCTATAACGATAAACATAAACAAGTTTTGACATTTCACTTTTTCAGTTCATTCCATTGACATGTGTGACATTTTTCACAGTTTATTTTGGACCACTTCTCTCCATCTTTGATCATGACCAAAAAGGATTAAATAAAATGTGGATCTTGTTATTCATGCAAAGTGAAAATGTTAAAACATAAGGTAAGGTGTCAGTGTGATACCTATTCAGTCTTCATAGGAACTGTGGAATGACCTGACATGTTCCAAGTGAAGTTTGGATGCAAACCCTCATCTCTCTTGTACCTGCAATGTTTTATTTACTCTGAATGCTGTGAACCTGACATTTCTCCTCAGACCTTGAATATCAAAAGTGATCACAATGTTTCTCCCTCTTCACTCTGTGCTGGGACAAAGGAGTAGTGCCAGGTGACCTCAGAGATGCAGTGATCGTCTCCCTCTACAAAAACAAGGGTGAGAAATCTGACTGCTCCAACTACAGAGGCATCACCCTTCTGTCAATTGCAGGAAAGATTCTGGCAAGAGTCCTACTGGACAGGCTGATTCCCACCATCGCTGAGGAAAATCTCCCCGAGAGCCAGTGCGGGTTTCGAGCAAACAGAGGAACCACAGACATGATTTTTGTGCTATGCCAGTTGCAGGAGAAGTGCAGGGAGCAGAACATGGGCCTTTACGCAGCCCTCGTCGACCTGACCAAGGCCTTCGATACGGTTAGCCGAGATGGGCTCTGGAAGGTCCTGACAAAGCTTGGATGCCCACCAAAGTTTCTTGCAGTCCTCAAGCAACTCCATGAAGATCAGCGTGGCCAAGTGAAGTGTGGAGGCGAACTTTCAGAGCCATTCCCCATTGGAAACGGCGTCAAGCAAGGCTGCGTCCTGGCCCCCACACTCTTCACAATCTTCTTTGGCCTGATGCTGAGGGAAGCCAAGGAAGATCTGTTAGAAGGCATCTACATCAGATTCAGAACTGATGGCAGCATCTTCAACCTCCGTCGTCTCCTTGCGCGTACCAAAACCACTGAGGAACTGATCCTGGAGCTGCTGTTTGCAGACGACTGTGCTCTCCTCGCTCATACTGAGGAAGCTCTGCAGTTAGTCGTCAATCACTTTGCTGATGCAGCCCGGGCTTTTGGCCTCACCATTAGTCTGAAGAAGACCGAAGTCATGTACCAGGCACCCCTTCATGGCACCTATGCACCACCCAAGATCTACATTGACGGGCACCAACTGAATGCTGTGGAACATTTCACTTACCTTGGAAGCATCATCTCCAACGATGCCACAATCTCCAAGGATGTGGACCATCGTCTGTCCAAATCCAGCAGCTCATTTGGTCGTCTCCAGAAACGTGCTTGGCAAAACCACTCCCTAAGACTCTCGACCAAAGAAGTCCTGGAGAAAGTTGATCTCCAAAGCATCGAGTCAATGCTGATGCTTCGACAGCTGCGCTGGGCAGGTCATGTAGCGCGTATGGACAACTCCAGAATGCCAAAGGCCGTCTTCTACGGCGAACTGCGTGAAGGTAAACGCAGCGTTGGAGCTCCACGCAGACGCTACAAGGACCAACTGAAGCAGCAGATGTCACGTAGCGGAATTGACCACCACAGCTGGGAGACAGTGGCAGCAAACATATCTGCCTGGAAAACTTGCACCAGGAAAGCTGTCAGGAATTTTGAAAAGGTCAGGACACAAACAGCCAGGGAAAAACGCGAGCGGAGAAAGGAGGCATCATCTCAAGTTTACCCCTCCAGCGACCAGCCAACCTTCACGTGCGCCAGCTGTTCCCGACAATGCAAGTCCAAGATTGGCCTGTACAGCCATCAGAAGGCTTGCCTCACCCGGACTAGACCTTCTTCCCAGTGATCTTCGGATACGAAGAAACTGCCATCATTCAGTCTTCATAGGAACTGTGGAATGACCTGACATGTTCCAAGTGAAGTTTGGATGCAAACCCTCATCTCTCTTGTACCTGCAATGTTTTATTTACTCTGAATGCTGTGAACCTGACATTTCTCCTCAGTCCTTGAATATCAAAAGTGATCACAATGTTTCTATGGCCAGCAGCTACACCAAGTTTGTTTAAAACTGAATGTAAGACATGAGCTCTCAAGCTTTTACCACTTTGCAAATTTACAACCTGATGTACCTTTTTCCACTCTGCAAACTTACAACCTGATGTACTTATTGTCTTATCCAGAATTACCACCCCACCAAATTTGATTTACACACAATTTGCAGCAGCTGATAAAATGCCAATGTTAAAATTAACCAGGCAGACGCATGCACGAACATCACATAAATGGACAACTAAGACCAGGTGGTGACACAGACTCACTATGTTCACACAGGTCAGTCAAAACAGCTGTGTGACTTACTGAGGCTGGCTAGGGTCATTTCACACATCTCCTTGAGGCGCTGAACCAGCAGCTGATCCGCAACCACCAACACATTGCACAGGAGCTCCAGGTCCTCGCTCCCTGAAACATATATTGGCGTCTTCCTGCAAGGAATTACTGTTTGTAACACATACACACACAAAGCATGCACACACACACAATGCATGCACGCGCACACACACACACACACACACACACAGCATGCATCCACAAGCACACACCAACAAGCAAACACAAAACTCTGATAGCACCAAATTCTGACAGTGATATAAAAATCTGTCCCAAGCACTCATCAGATGATTCAAAGTAGGCACCTTCCTTCCATTCACAGGTTCATCAGATTCAAATTTATACAAATTTCCTGATTTTTTTGGTCCAGACTTGCATCACTTTCTCATTCATTACAATTCTCTTTTCTTTTTCCCAATGCCTAATGTGAGCCTATTTTTGTTAAAAGCCAAAAGATCAGGACCTAGACCATCACACGCTGTCTATAGAAGAGGGTGTTTGTTTTTCTGTACCTGTTCTATACCTACAAGCAAGCTGACATGGAGTGCTAAGCAGACCAATGAAGTTGTGTGGCTAACATTCACTAATAGTAATGGTGCTTTTTGTTTGCTAATACTGTGTTTAAAAAAAATCCTTTCCTGTTCAGAAATTCAGCTAAAAACCTTCCACTCATTACACTGACCTCCGATCAACAAACCACTGCTATATATAACCGTTTTCACCCCACCATGTAGGCAGCCATACTGTGCATACTGGGTATGTTCATGTTTCCATAATCCATCAAACACTGACATGGATTACAAGATCTTTAACATACATATTTGATTCTCTGCGCGAGTATACCGAAGAAGGGAGTTCAGGCACTCGCAGGTCTACCCACCATGCACACCAGAACCAGGGATCGAACTCAAAGGAATGCAGGTATCAACGTCAGGAAATCTGAGCAAAGACTCCAGCGCTCTAACCATTCTGCCACTGCACTCATCACTCTCCTACGTCACCTGTTCAACATGAGCAGTAACACAATCCTGCCAGTGACCCAACGGCAGCAAGACAGGATCAGCAGAGCATACCTTCAACAACAGGGGATTCATCCCAGTAGAGAAAGTCCAGCAGGATCTGCAGAGTGTTGCCCGGAATGGGCAGCATCAGGGACTTGGTGTCAGAGGTCTGATGGAAACAGAGCAAAAAACATGAAATAAAAATCCTTAACAATGCTTTGTCCGGATTTAAACATACATTGCAAGTATGATTGTTTCAGAATGTTTAAAAACACAGGGAACACTCACTCACACACGCATACACACATGCACACACACTCTCTCACACACTCACACATACAATGTGCACATTTATGAATGTATAAACACACAACATTTACCTCAATCCATCCACTACCAAGCATACTGTGGAAGTATTCCAAACGAGCAGCCAGTATGCATTTATGACATTGTATCATGGTATCGTCATCTGTTCGGATACACACATCGTACAGTTCTCCTCTGCAAACAAAGAATATGCATAGAATATAATTACAAGCCAAAAGGTTTCAACAATGGTAAACTTTAAGAAGACTCAAGAGTAGCATTTTCATCATCTGAGCACAGCAAAACAGTGCCAGACAGTTACACCACCATCACTCATAGTACCACTGACATTCCAAAATAACCAAAAAAAATCAATGCTATTGGAGTATTGCCATAATACCCTTTTAACACAACTGAAGTTTTTAAAAAATCAAATATACCAAATAAATGTGTTCATTTACTGTCATAATTCAGACTTGTCTCAATCAAGTGACATCATCCTGTATTGTCAAACACACTGAAAAAAATCATCATCAGTCTGCACTACCACAAGAAAAAAAAAAGAAAAAAGAAAAAAAGGCCACTGAACTGACAAGATTACGATCAATTAATATTTTGTAAACAGGAGCAAAAACAATAAAGTGATTTCACTGATTAGAGTTCCACAACCCTTCCAAAGGCACATGCCTACTGAAATAAGGATCATTAATAAGTAATTCAGATACTGCAGTAAAAATACAAACGATGTAAAGGTTTCCTGAAGACTGCCTTCAACAGGATAAATTGAGTGTAAATGAGTATGTGTTCTGGAGACAAGAAAATGAGCAGCATGTAAAGTAATGCCTCTTAAAGGGCATGGGCAATGGAGGGGCAAATAAGATTTTTTTCCTTTTTCTTAAATAAAAGTTAACCTTTTCAGTGCTGAGCATTATTTGGACTTGTGCTTCCTACTTACCAGACGGGTTGTGGAGGGTAATACTTTACAAAAAAAAAAAAAAAATCTAGCACTTAAACCACTGCAAGAAAGTATACATAACCCATACTTTTCCAAAACGAAAATGAACAGATTATGAAATTCTGATAGTTAAAAGTTCATTTAATACAATGATTGTATATATATACACGTCCTTCAATAGCAACTCCTGCCTGTGACATGCCCACTCACTTCTTGCTCACTTTCACACAGTATCAAAGAGGTTAACAGTGACCCAGTTAGCACCACAGTGCAGGGGTGAGGGGGGTGAGCACTGGTCATAATCTTGCCTGCACATGACAGCTGTTTGTTGAATGCGAGCGTGCTTTCCTAAAACCATGCTGTACATGTAATTCAAGACTCGCACGTAACAGTTCACCCCCCTTTCATCACTCTCACCCTGCCTCCTTGGCCCTGACTCAATGGATGGTTTGTATGTGAGGTCAACTCTTGGTCATCCATAGAGCTATACTCGACCTCCTGCTCTGCATTCTTTCCTATGCTGGCTATATCTAGCTCTTAAATACCCCCATAATCTCTCCTCTCTGCAAATCATTCTAACATTCAGTCACATCAAAAGAACCATCCGACAAGATTTGCCACAACTGACACTCAATTCATCATCGTCAATGTCTGCTAAAGCTTCTGCAATATTTTGGATGGCAGAATCTCATTTTTTTTTAAAGTTGTAACACTGCTGTTTCAAGCCACTAGGGTAAGGTTGTGGTTCATCATCTGCCATTTTGAAAGCATCATGAGTGGGGTAGTGACAATAACATCCAAAAATTATCATAGAGAGTGTGACTGGCTGTTGCTCCTTCCAGATAACTGAAGGAGTCATATCAAGCTTTCTGACTAAGGGCTAATGGTACACATCAACTTTAAAAAAGAACTGTGAAAAACCCTGAAATGACGCTGATATATATATATATGTATGTTATGGGGCTAATAGGGAAGCATTTTTTCAGACACACACACACTCACACACACACACACACACACACATATATATATATATATATATATATATATATATATATATATATATATATATATATATATACATATATATATATATATATATATATATATATATGTCATGAGGCGATGAAGAGGTTAATAATTGTACTGAGAGGTACAACTTACAGCTTTGTTCTTTCATATCTGATGCGTCGTGGTGGCTGCAGCTTCTTGCCACTTGGCTGAATCTCACCATTGACACACTTCACAGCTTCCAGCCTGAAACAGGTTGACAGAGGTAAGACACTGTAAAAACAATAATAATAACTCTTGGTTGTGCATTGCCATCACTGATTATAATGCTGTGAAATGAATATGATTTGTATTCCACTGAGTTTCATATTGAGAAAACTGGTCTGTTACACAGCTGCTTTACGAAACCTCTGACCAAATGAGCACACAAAGAACAGACTGGTTAAAGTCCTCATGCTCTACATGACTATCACAAAGTGCAAGTAAAAATCACTCATGTGATTAGATGAAGTTTTTGAACTGATAATGCAAGTATAGATTTCTGGGAATGAATAAAGGGTCCAGAAACTTTCATTCCAGACTCTTTATATTTCATTCTTTCCAGGTAAACCAGATTCCTTTGACACTGATCATCTTTTCAGCAAAACACCACAACCCAACAATCTGTCCTCAAAATACAAATGGCAGACTTTATGTGTTGTGATTGGCTTAGATCAATCACCTGTCCTAGATACCCACAAATGGTAATCTTTAGGACAATAAAATAAACTTAGCAAACACTAAAAACAGATCAACCAAAGATTTCAACTAAAGTGACTTTCTCAAAACATTCGCAATGATAATATTTTCGAACAAAGCATTTTTATCATTTTATTTATTTTGCCAAACTACGATTGTGTTGCAATAAATTCCACTGTATTTTTTTACTGCCATGTCCTTTTGTTTCAAAAGCTTTCAATTAACTCTTTAAAACATTTTCACTTTTTAAATGTGTGTGTGACAAGTAAAAGTAAAACCATCTTGAAAAATAAAGTGAAACATTTAAAACCAATCAAAATTGCTTTAAACAAGACAGGAGTGAGGTAAAAGGTTTTGTCTCCAAAGCCTAAAAAGAAACAAACAAAAAAAAGTATGTGTAATTAAACCAGCCTTAAAGAAAAACAACATGGCCACACACACACACACACACACACACCTCCCCTTCCACACAACACCCACCTTTTGGACAAGCCTTTGACACCAAACTTGCGAGCAGCTTCCTGCAGGATCTTGACAGGGTCTCTTCCCCTCTGTGCCTCCTTCTCCTCCTTCTTCCCCTCCTTGCCCCCCTTCGCCTTCTTCCGGCGCTGCTCCACCATGAAGGCAGACGTTACCCGTCCATCAAAGGCAATGGTGTCCGCCTCCGGCCAGTCCCCATCCACCCAACTGCCATTGCTTCTCCTCTCCAGGTGAGTGAAGGCAAACTTCAACACACAGTGAGGGCAAACTTCAACACACAGACACACACACATAGTGAGGGCAAACTTCAACACACAGACACACACACATAGTGAGGGCAAACTTCAACACACAGACACACACATAGTGAGGGCAAACTTCAACAAACAGACACACACATAGTGAGGGCAAACTTCAACACACAGAC
Source organism: Babylonia areolata (assembly GCF_041734735.1). Taxonomy (NCBI): domain Eukaryota; kingdom Metazoa; phylum Mollusca; class Gastropoda; order Neogastropoda; family Buccinidae; genus Babylonia; species Babylonia areolata. Next base: position 31,952,061 of record NC_134881.1, read on the forward strand.
ACACACACACATAGTGAGGGCAAACTTCAACACACAGACACACACACATAGTGAGGGCAAACTGCAACACACAGACACACACACAAAGTGAGGGCAAACTTCAACACACAGACACACATAGTGAGGGCAAACTTCAACACACAGACACACACACAGTGATGGCAAACTTCAACACACAGACACACACACAGTGAGGGCAAACTGCAACACACAGACACACACATAGTGAGGGCAAACTTCAACACACACACACACACAAAGTGAAGGCAAACTTCAACACACAGACACATAGAGTGAGGGCAAACTTCAACACACAGACACACACACATAGTGAGGGCAAACTTCAACACACAGACACACACACATAGTGAGGGCAAACTTCAACACACAGACACACACACATAGTGAAGGGCAAACTTCAACACACAGACACACACACATAGTGAGGGCAAACTTCAACACACAGACACACACACATAGTGAGGGCAAACTTCAACACACAGACACACACACAAGTGAGGGCAAACTTCAACACACAGACACATAGAGTGAGGCAAACTTCAACACACAGACACACACATAGTGAGGGCAAACTTCAACACACACACACACACACAAAGTGAAGGTCAACTTCAACACACAGACACACACACAGTGATGGCAAACTTCAACATACAGACACACACACAGTGAAGGCAAACTTCAACACACACACACACACAAACACAGTGAAGGCAAACTTCATTACACACACACACACACACACACAGTGAGGGCAAACTTTAACACACAGACACACACAGTGAGGGCAAACTTCAATACACAGACACACAGTAAAGGCAAACTTAACACACAGACACATACACAGTAAAGGTACACTTCAACACACAGACACACACAAAGTGAGGGCAAACTTCAACACACATACACACACACACAGTGAGGGCAAACTTCAATACACACACACACAAAGTGAAGGCAAACTTCAACACACACACCCACAAAGTGATGGCAAACTTCAACACACAGACACACAGTGAAGACAAACTTCAACAAGCAGTCACACACACAGTGAAGGCAAACTTCAACACACACGCACACACAAAGGGAAGGCAAACTTCAACACACACACACACACTCACACACACAGTGAAGGCAAACTTCAACAACCAGTCACACACACAGTGAATGCAAACTTCAAAACATGGACACACTTTCGAGTTATTCACAGGTTTATGTGAGTTGAAGGCTAACCAAGATACAGAATACAAACTGAAACTGGTGTTGTTTCAAACCACACATAAATGATACCACAGGCTTATATTAAATAGTACGCAAGAACATAAGGTTTTGTTCCAACAAACAAATGAAACATCAAATTGGTGCTCCTTGCTGTTCTCTATCAGTTTGCAAGCAGATAGAAAAAAAATCAATGATCATAAACATACTGATAATCTTAAGACCAAACTTATGTCATTCTTCCATCTCACACACACTTAAGCAAATATATGAACACACACAACAGCCTTGCAATTCATGCATGAACACACGTACACACACACTCACAAACACATATGTACACACTCACCACACCAAAGCCCTATCTGACTAACTCAACTCCTCCTTCAGGCATAACCTCCAAGAAACACAAAACCTCCTCCAAGCCAAATGAATCTCTTCTCCATCAAACTCCTCCCTCATGTACCCAATTCAGTCCCATCATTCCCCTGCACACCATCTATAACAACAAACTTCCCAAACTACACCTAACCCCTCTCTCACACATCCAACTCTTTCACAAGTACACTTCACACATAATACTCCAAAATTCATATACACACAACACACACACCGAACCAGGTGTGCACACACCTTGTTGCCAATACAAAGCACATCGCAATTGTCAGTGTAGATGAACTTGAGCAGCTGCTCCATGACGTCAGGCTGGACATCGCTGACCACCAGGACTGGCTTTTCCCCATTTGGCTCTGGTTCAACTGCCAAGCCGGGCACTTGCTTGCGGAAGTAGTCAGCACGTGACGCTAGGATGAACATGTGGGTGGGCCACTTGCGGTCACCAACCTGAAAGTGTTACATAAAATGTGCTTGGGTTTATATGTGCCGAAGGGAACAGGGATTTCAGCGATTGTTAGCACATTACAATTGCAGAAGAGTGGAGGATGGGGTGAGGAAGATATATCTAGAAATATCAACATGGGATTTCACAGGATTCATGAAGACACCGTTACTTCATGTCACATCTGAAAGCCTTGCACCCAGAGCACCACCCAAGCTCCAGTGGAGGGGGAAGTAAAAATCCCAGTCCATACAGGGTTGGTACCAGTGTACACTAACTATCTAACCATTGGGCCACCATTCCTTCAGCAGTTAGCAGTTTAAGATATTACGCTTGAGATTTGCATGGGTGGTGAGAAGGGTAAAAGAAAAAGTTAGTGAAGATAATAATACAATAGCAGTACACTTAATAATAATAATGAATAAGTCCATGGAATCTATCTTATTGCGATGTATTACATCACTACTTTTTTTTTCTCCATCATTATCAGATATTGGTCATCGAAACCACATTATGATTATCTTAATCAGTAAAGCAAATGAATGGTGAATGGTTCGTGCATATGTCTTCATATTACTCTGCCTGTGTCACTGTGTATGTGTGTGTGTATACGTGTCCATATATGTGTGTAAGCATGCACGCGAGTGCATCATGTGCATGTGAGGGAGTGAGTTTGGTTGCTTAGTGCTGCTGCATTCACCACATCATTCCCACAAAGCAAAGTGCAGTGTTGACTCCAGTTACTGACCTGTACCACACAATCATGGATAGCATCATACAGATCAGCTTCCTCCATCAACTGTTGATATTCTGCATAGATCTCAGAGTCCGATAACAATGGAACATCTGTCAACCTGAAAGCATTACACAACTTCATTTCTGTACATATCTATGGAAAACATCTTTTGCATGTTTTGTTTTCAATGGACTAAGTTATTTTATGCAAGTGGCTGTGTGTGGCTGTGCAAGCATGTGGCATGCGTGTGTGTGTGTATGTGTGTGTGTGTGTGTGTGTGTGTGAGTGTGTGTGTGTCTGTGTGTGTGTGGATATGTAAATGTACATGTGCACAAGCATGTATGCAACAAATTGCACATAAACAGGTTTGTGGATTTTAACACATTGAGTCGATTTGATTCTAATATCAAGAAGATTACTGCAAAAAAGATATATGAACCACATCAGTCAACCAAAACTATACCTGCTATTCACCATTATGAAGAAGCATCTTTTGAGACGATTTGTGTGCTCAACAGAGAACAAGACAGCCCACATCAATTGTAATTTCAAGGTTTACTGTCCAGATTTTATTATCACATCATAAATTTCAGTTTACATACAAGACCCAAAAGGAAAGGAAAAGAAAAGATGAGCTTGGACTAACGGGAATCACTAAATTTCAGACTCAGTTTATATGTTCTGTCACATACACATCTCAACAACAATTCAACTGGCATCATGATTCTGAAACAATATGAGTAAGAAAATGTCTAACACTTCCCGAAAGAAAATGCTGTTCAAGTAACTAGATGATCTGTTGCAAACATAATACATAACGAGTTCAAAGAGACTGGTTGTTGGTACTATGCAACAAATTTTTTTATTATCAAACTATGATCTGTAGTTGCCAGTACTGTCTGTAGCCCCTATGTATTTCATGAATTGTCACTTCTGCTGCTGCTGCAGTTGCTGCTATTGAAGCTATTGCTGCACAGATGCTGCCACTGCTACATACCATAGATTGGGCAATCCCTGTGTGATGGCAAAGTTCCTTCCCTTCACATCGCAGGCCAGGCCAGTGGCGCGATGGATAAAAGGTATCCGCCTCAGGGAGATTTCCTCCACCTCATGCTTCAGCATCAGATCTATCAGTGACACTGTGCCAAACTCTGTAACATACAATGTGTGTCTGCTGTACAAATCTTTTTCTTTTATTTAAATTTAAAAAACATTTCTACTTACCACTTTTGTATACTTCAGCTAGGTTGCTGTCAATATGCCATTTCTCTCATTTACCCATTTATATTTCATGAAATCATGAAATAGCCAAGTGGTAAAAGCGTTGGACTTTCAAACTGAGTGTCCGAGGTTCAAATCTAGGTGAGGGCACCTACTGGGTAAAAGGTGGAGATTTTTCCAATCCCACAGGTCAACAGATATGCAGACCTGCTTGTGCTTGAATTCCCTTCGTGTAAACACACACGCAGAAGATAAGATCAAATATACACATAAAAGATCCTGTAATCCATGTCAGCGTTCAGTGGGTTATGGAAACAAGAACATACCCAGCATACACACCCCCAAAACAGAGTATGACTGCCTACATGGCAAGGTAAATAAACAAAATAAGCATGTAAAATGTCTGAGCGTGCATGCGTGCATGACTTAACCTGACTGAATGACACAGGAAATGAATGATGAGCTCCCAATGGCAGTCGTCAGTCGGCTCTACCCAGGTAGGCAGCCTGATGTGCAAATGACCCCATGTTTGTAAAGTGCTTAGAGTTTGGTCTCCGACTGAAAATAGGTGCTATATAAGTACCCATATCATTCATTCATTCATTTATCATAGTAAACTTTTTTTTCCTTTTTTTAATTTGAAATGTTTTCATTTATCTATATATATACTCAATTATTTGTACTACCTTTATTATTGTCTTTGTCAGCATCCTTGTGGAGGTTGACAGACTTCTTGCCAGACATGTACCCGGCAAAGGCCTCCCCCAGGTCAGTGATCAGCAGCAAGCCACCCATGTTAATAGCAACGTCCTTCACACACACCTCACGGCGGATGGCAAAGTGGCAACGCTTCAGGTTGGGGTTGCCGTTTCGCCACATGAACACCTGCAGAAAACAAAAACCCAGCCACGATTAGGGCTGTCAAGCATTTCGGAAATAAATGTGGTGGCAAAGAAACATGGTATTGTGAGTTAACTGGCTTTTATTTTCACTGACATTTTCTTTCAAACAAGATGGTGTAATTGAGGTAAGTGAACACTGCATAGGAATGACGGATGGAACAGTTCTTCTCTCAAACGGAAGTGGGGGGAAACATAAACTAAGTTCCAAATGCCTGGCGCCCGATCATAAGCCACAGAATGAACATTCTCACTGGCTGAAAGTACAGCACCACGCACATCACAGGCTCAGTTTCCCCCAATGCAAGAGTTAGATCACTCACAGTATCAATCGAATCATCAAAGAAAAATGCTGCTTCTCACTGGCTGAAAGTACAGCACCACCCACATCACAGGCTCAGTTTCCTCTAATGCAAGAGTTGAAATTACTCACAGTATCAATCAATTCATCAAAGAAAAACGCTTCTTGATTTTTGCTACTTCAGCACAGTATTTTTATTTTGAGCATAGCAGCATAGCATTATGAAGCTCAGTGGAGCAAGCTACACTCAGAACACTGATAACTGTCCATGGGAAGGTATAAAAAATGGGATACCACACCATCCCTACCTGCCCTGCCCCCCTCCCGCCTAAAAGGGGATGTGTCTCACCTTGCCTGAGTTGTTCATGAGTACCACCTTCAACTCAGAGCCCCCCTTCTCCCTCAAGACATCCAGGTCTGTGTTGTGGTCCAGGTTACCTCCCACCACACACACCTTCTCGATGTCCTGCCACCTGCACACAACAACAGGTGTCCTCTCATTCTCAACTGACACCTTTCAATGGCTAACTGCTACCAATACAACAATAAGCAGAGTAACTAAACAAACCTGGACAGTGACTTTTTCTTTTTTACTCTCAACATCACCAAACATTTGTATCAGTCGCAAATGTATCCATGAAGAAAGCAGAAGATAACTTGATAAGGTATATACAAGTTATTCATATATAAACTATAGAAAAAATAAGAGGCAAAGCCTTCAAGATTCACTTGTGCTTTGCGCGCACGCTTTACCCAGTAAAGGAATCATGAGGAGAAAAAAAAAAATTTTTTAATCGTTGAAAAGTGCTCTGTATCAAACATTATATGTAAGCTTGGGAGAAAAAAAAAGATAAAAAAAAGGCATGCGAGCAGGACTGAACCATGCATGTTCAGTTCTGAAGCAAGCAGACTCATCCCCACGGCTGCGGCGCAGCTTACATCATTTTTGACATTTTCTTCTTCATGTGGTAAGTAGATGTGATTGTAGTGGACAGAATGACGCAGTTTAAATTATGTTTTTTGTGTGTTTTATCATATCTAGATTTTTATTTTATTTTGGTGCCACTACTTCAAGCACATCACAACACAAGGTAGACCTCTTGATCTGCATGAACCAGTCTACAATGGGCTAAAAAAAACGATCAATTCAGTTTTTCTTTTATGTTCATTCCAGTTAGTTCAGTGTCCACTTTAAAATATTCATATACCCCCGAAAACAGAGTACAGCTGCCTTCATGGCAGGGTAAAAAAAAAAAAACGGTCATGCATGTAAAAACCCACTCGTGTACATACGAGTGAACATGGGAGTTGCAGCCCACGAACACAGAAGAAGAAATATTCATATGCAATAAACATGTCGATGGTGTAGTTAGTATCACTGTATGTATTCTGTCCAGAATTTGTATTTCTTTCCTTTTAATTGTGAACACGAAAAATGAGGTCATGTAATCTTCAAACACAACCTACCTTCTAGTAACTCAGTGGGAAGCGGTTTTTAGAATTTTCGGATTTCAGAATGAATCGCAACGAAAGGAAATATTTTTCCTAAAATTACGTTTATCGTAACCCACTAGTGCAGACTCCATTATGATTCGGAGGTACGGCTTAATTCGGGAGACTTACAACTTTGTTATTGGTATGACTGTGAAGATTTTTTTTTCATACAATGTTTAAACCAAATTTGGTATTGGCAGACAAAGTATTTCCAGAGTAAATGGCAATGTTCAAGTTTACCACGGACACACAGATACACACACACACACACACACGCAGACAACCGAACACCTGGTTGTAACATAGACTCACTTTGTTTACACAAGTGATTCAAAAATAACCAGCTTTTGTCTTTTTAGAAACTTTTACTGATCATACTGTTGCATGTTCGAAAGACAGATCACTCAGAGTCTGTAACTGTTCTACAAAAGAAATCAATTGTAAAGTCACAATACCTTCTGGACTGTCACTCTGTTTGCAGTGGAATCATGACAACAGCTCAGACATGAATGTTGTAGAAAAAAAAAAAAAAAGAAGACATAACCAATAAAAACCAAATCCCTCCCCCCGAGCCCCTACCCCCTCCCCCCTACACACACACCCACACCCACCCAACCTCCTCTTGTGCTGAGACAAAAGAAAGCACTTTGACAACTGTCGATTATAGGCATGTATAAATCTGAATCAAAGGGATGGAAGATACATGCTGATAGAAATGAACAAGGAACAGAACGAGGAACATTTTGGAAAGAGATTATATACAATCATACATTACATACTATCAGCCAAAACATACTTCTTACTTGCATTCAAGATTGTCATATTCGAGAATTCTACTTAGCATTGCCAGAAGCCATATTTGACCCACCCATTCCCACTGCTTCCCAACCTCTTCATCCTCCACACCATTCTTTTTTCTCTCACTTGGACAATGAAACAGTGAAACTGATTTTCAAAGGATTTCATCAGCAAATATACTCTCCACTCACCTGAAAGCAATCTTTCTGCACGTGTACTCATGCAGGAGCATGAGGTCGCCGCGAGCGGTGAAGCAGACGATGGCAGCATCCGAGGTGTGCACTTTGCTGATGGTGATGTCCTTGTGGTGCAGCAGCGACACCTGCCGCAGCTGGCTCTGGTACTGCTCACCTTTTGGATGACCTGCACAATACAGTCATGCTCACTGTCAACTCAATGTTTGTGAGAAAAACATTGTGGTTCTGTTATGGCTGTATTTTGTGCATGACTCTGTGTGTGTGTGTGTGTGTGTTTGTGCATGCACACCTAAGTGTGTATGAATACATGTGCTGTGGGTGCATGTATTTAAGCGTGTATGCATTTTTGTGCATCTGTCGCTGTAGGCGTATACTTGAAAGTGATGATACACACACACAAAGTGACAAGCATACATTATTTAATTGTGTCAATGTCCATATTTATGTGATATGCAAACTATCCACTGATTTCCGCAAAAATCCCACATTCCATTTTGTTGTTGTTGTTTTGTTGTTGTTGTTGTTGTTATTGTTGTCATTTAGAAGCATTAAATACATATGGAATCATGACAAAATTTCCATAAAAAAAACACATTAAACAACAGAACAGAGCTAAGACATAAGAAAGATTAACTGCTGAAACATTAGGGCTATGAAATCTTTCTCCACCCTACTGACACCAGATAAATCCTTGTAAACTTTAAACAGCAAATTGTGACACATCCACTATTATCTCCAAGCTGTTGCGAAGGCAACAATTCACTCACCAATCTGCCCAGCATTCAGGCCACAGGTATAGACACCATCAACAGTGTGAGCCACAGAGTGGAAACGCCCAGCATAGATTCCAACAATAGTTTTGCCCTTCAGCAGTTTCACATTCACCTGAAACAAATACATGTGCAGACGTCCACCTTTACCTTGTGCATTTCCCCAACCACAAACTTCATAAATGAATCCCCAAGCAAAGAGTATCATGGTATTCTGCACAAAAAAATAATAATAATAAAAATCTGCTGTAAAACTGAGACCATATCATCTCTGTTTTCATTCTTTCAAAATGAAGTTGTATGAATGTCTCAGAGTAAATTCTTTAAACATTGAGGCATCTGATATCATACAAATCAAGATGAAAGTCATGTCTGAGAAGGTATAGAAAAGAAGTCTGAATGCACTTATTTTGATTTCATCGCGAAAAAAGAAGATAAAAAAGCTCCTCCCAAAGCCTTTTTCTTGATTTAAAATGAACAGTGAAAACAGAAAAACATCCAGAAAATGCTTGAGCGTCTGTGTGTGTGGATTTCTGCATAATGTGTGCATGCAACCATTTTTTGTTCCTTACAGAGTTACAGTGGATACAACCTAACTCAAGTTTACAAACCAAATATAATCAGAACAGTCCCAGAAGAAAAGCATAATACAAATTATCAGTCCCAATATTTCAATACCATAATAATCACAAAAGAAACTGATATCAAAGTAGAGGTAACTGTATAATGATAAATAGGAAAACCCTTCCAAAACTGAACACAATAAATAAGCAAATACACAAATTTAGATATTCAAATAACAATCTTAGAAACAAATGAACACAATAAATAAGTAAAGATACAAATCTAGATATTCAAATAACTATCATATTTTGGCTATGCCCATCAAAACTGACATGCGTGAAAGAAACACTAACATCAGTATGGACGTAAGCATGCAAACTCACACACACACACGGACACACACACACACACATGCACAACCAACCAACGTAAATGAAAGTGTGTAAACTTCTTCTTCTTCGTTCGTGGGCTGTAATTCCCACATTCACTCATATGTTCCCGAGTGGGCTTTTACGTGTATGACCGTTTTTATCCTGCCATGTAGGCAGCCATACTCCGTTTTCGGGGGTGGGTAAACATTTTACTCTATGCATGAGACTGTGGATGTAACAGTAGAAGCCAAGTGCAGGCAAGCGTTTTAGTATCACTGACCTTGGCAGGCAGCAGACTCTTGCTGGTGTCTTTGTTCCCTGTCACCGTCAACCCCAACTGGTGGCAGCTGTTCAGACCACAGCTGTACAGACAATTCCTGAAACATGTGCTGTCTGTGTATAACACCCATCTGGTGAACTGTATGTGATATGCCTTATACACACAGCCATTGCATTCATACTTTTGTTTTCATGTTGGTATATTGCAGTGAGCAAGGTTCAGTACAGAAGTTTGGGGGATTTTTTTAACACTGTCATTACATTTATAGGCTGTAAATCACATGACAACTTACATAATAACACTACAAGATGTTAATGTAAGTTTACTTTATCATTTCTTAAAATTCTCCCTCTTTTTCAGATTGTCACAATGCACAAGAAGACTTCAGGTGCTATTAACATTGCACTTTAAACACCTACTTTTCAGTGAGAAACAAGGTGTGATCCCTCGCAGCAGCCACTTGAACACATTCTTCTTTCTGCAGGGCTTCCACGAGCCTGGGCGTCTGTGTGACAGAAAACAAAACACGTAAAAGACAAGCGCAACATTACACATAAAAGGGAAGCGTATACATGTAAACATAAAATTTGAGTTGTAATACTACAAAAAATGAATGAGACATTAATTCTTGTCTTTCTCCCTGTTTGATCTTTGACTGACAAAGCATTTCCCATTCAGTTTCCAATCTTTCCAAAACCAACAGACAGAGACAGAGGAAGAAACAAAAAAGAACAAATAGAGACAAAGGAAAAGTACCATTTTCCAGACTTACCACACAAGTAACCTCATCTCCGTGCCCCAGCCTGCCTCCCTGACCATGCCCGCAGGTGTACACATGGCCAGAGTGAGCCAGGAATACCGTGTGGTATTTACACATAACTATCTGCAAGCAGGAACAAGCAAGACAAAAACACTTGGATCAGTATCAACGCATATAGTGAGTGGTAAAAAGTAAATTTTAGTAACTGCTTTTTACACTTTCTGCCAGTTCACTCTCACTAACTTAACCCCTAGGCTGCCTATATAACTCGTCATCGCAAGCATGTACGCTTCACTGCCACAATGATGAGATAACTCGTCATCGAAATATTCTGACTTTTCCCTTGTTTGCATTCAGTTCGTTGACGAAAATGCTGGTTGCTTTAGCTTGGGGAATCTTTCTGGATTCTATTCATGGCTAGAAACCCCATCTACGTCATGAGGCAGTCCTTTATTTGAACGTTTTGGTTGGGTCACTGTCGCAGTGTTTTGCCTAGCTCCTTTCCTCGCTCGCTCAACAAAATGTCGGACTAATGCCGTGCTCAAGACATGCGATCGTGGCGAACTAAATCAACGAAGATTGCTTTCTTTAGCTGATGTTCAGAAAGAATTGAAGCGTAAATTCGAAGGAGAAGACAGTGATGAACATTTATATGATGATTTGATAGAAAATAAAGGGAGCAATCAAGAGATTGGCCAAGATACGACTATCAGTGAGTGATGCCGGCTGCACAACCGTAGCAGACGACACAAACTAACTGAATTATTAGCAAGACACAGTGTAGGCGTGGTCTGATGAGAACTGGATCAAGTGATCATGTAAGAGGGGTGAAGAGGAGGGGGGTGGAGACTGAGGGGGCGTGGCCCCACATCCATATTATCACTTGGAGAAGTCACAATGCATTGTGTATCTGTCTCTTTTTTTTTTTAAATTATTGTGGTTGTTCTAGTATGATTTTGTGTGTGCAGATATCCATTTGCCCAGAAAATATGATATTTTAGTGCAAATTACCTGACTAATGTTTGCAATGAACAAGTTGAAAATGTGACAAAAAACAAAACACTGATTTCAAAACAACAGCATGTCACTAAAAATATATAAAATGGGAAAACATCATATGTTTTGTATTCTTATTCATTTACCTTTCAGAAAATGTATACTTTTATGGGTCTTTCTCAAATAACAAAGAGCACAGAATTTTTTGAAAATTTATACCCGTTTTTTGTGAAAAAACCCTGGCAAATAGATTTCACTTAAATCTTATTTTCCTGGCAGCGAAAGGGTTAATTTGAAAGTAAAGTATGTGATATGACATACAGTTTTGCTCAGTGTCACTTCTTTTCATAGTCTATGAGTGTTGTTCTTTTTTTTTTCTCTCTCTCTACGGAAACAGTCATATTTTGTGTATTTCCTTTCAACTTCTGTGAGTGTTGGTGTTTTTTCTTCTCTACAGAAATAATACACACCTTGCAAAAGTGAGCAAGCAACACAGCAAAACAAATTATTACAGAGAGAGAGAGAGAGAGAGGGTAGAGAAAGAATATATATCACAAGATCTTACCTGTTTGATGGACACAGAAAATCGTCTGAATGTGTCCACAACTTCTGGCATTGTTCTGTGCTGTTCACTCCCATGACCCAGTGTCAGGTTGGTGTTGTCACCCCAAGAGTATACTTCATTGCATTCTGTACATGTATAAGTAACACATCATAATCATGACACTGCATCATAGTCTTTATAAGATTTTTTTAAACAAGTTTCTTTTATTACCTGGAAACATCCAAAACAACTAGTTTGATATTCCATAATGGTTTTGGTGAACATGAGTCTTACAAAAATAAGTTTTATATTTGTTTTTCATCAGATTTCATAAAATAATTAACTAAACAAGTAAACTAACTTTAGTAAAGTTCTTAATTATTATAACTATCAATCATTATGCATAATGTAATCATAAAAAAATTCCTTCAAAAAGAAATCTGAAAACTAACATATCTCAAACTGAAAGGAATAATAAACACATATTAGAAACATCTAGAAGTAATCAAAAGATTTTGAAACAGATTCCATTGAGAAAATAAAAGATCACAAAATCCATAACTCTTTGGACAACAAATAATATCAGTAAGTAGTGTGTCACACACACACACACACACACACACACACTTGCCCACATGTCCCCTTTCTTGAGTTGCTGGTCAAGTACCAAGGTATGTATATTTGATGAATACATGAATGTTGAAATCAAACTGCCTGAAGCAATGAAACATTCAATGACAAAACTGTACGTTTCAAATATTACACTAACTCAGAGATTGAGTTATAACCAGTTGTGCCAACAGCTGCATCCCCAGTGCACACAGTTCTTGGATGTTGGTGTTTATATAGTCATATTACATTTTCACCTGTCATCTTGGGCACTGGATTTTATACAATCATTTTCAAATGACACTAATCACTGTTTACTGTATACCTTTCGCATCGAAAGTAAGCTGTCTGGGTCGGTCCCTTGTCACCAAATCCAAAGGTCCTAAACCTTCATGATCTCTACAATACAGGTCAGCATTATTCTGCAAAAACAAAACTCAGAAAAATAAATAAATAAAAAGCTGAAAGTAAAGAACCAATCAGTAGGAATGAAAGAAAAATGAGGCCTGCAAAGTAAAATATTAAACAACAATACAGAGTGGTAACTCTCCATTTATAAGAAACACAACTTCAGTTCAATGTTACTTATACTACTGATTCAGCTAGCACACTGGTAAATAAAGGTACACTGGAACAAACTCAGCCACTTCCTCAAAAAGGCTTGTCCTATATCTACCATTTGACGTGCACACAGTAGCAATGACAGAGGAAAGGCTCAAATCAAACACAAATTTACTTTTATTAAACTTATGTGCAGAAAATCAAATCGCAAGCTGTTTATTCTGTGTGTGTTTCTTTGTGTGTGTGTGTGTGTGTTGTTTTGTTGTTGCTGTTGTTGTTGTTGTTTTTTTTCTTTTCTTTTTTTTGGGGGTGTGTGGGGGGGTTATGTTTTTTGTTGCTGAGTTTTTTTGGTTTTTGGTGTTGTTTTTTCCTCTTCTCTTGGCCAACCCTTGAACCCTTGATTTCCTTATCAATGACATATATATTTCCATACATCACAAATAGTATTCTCATACAGTAATAGGGGATAGGGGTGGGCACTGGGGTGGATGAATTGTCAAGCAGGCTGCTCCAGCAAGCACATGAATGCCCATATACAGCTGGTACACATACTTGCAATTTATGCAAAAAAATATAACTCAGGCAAAATGTTTCATTTTTCTTTAATCCCTCCCACTTTCACAAATGAGAAAAAAAAATGTCACATAGTGATCATAATGCTAAATACACATTTCATTAACTGGGAGGACCAACATTATGTTTTCTGACATACGGCATCAATTCTTAGGCCATTTCTAATTCTCATGCTCATAAAGTGAAGTCAAGGATTACCACTATATACAGAACTGAAATGAGAACTGAATACCCACCTGAACCAGCAACCTTGCTGCAGCTAACTGGCCATAAAACAGAGCCCGGTGCAGTGCAGTCCATCCTGACTCTTTGTCCTTTTGAGAAGGATCCTGGTGTTTCAATGTCAGCAGCCATTCCACAATATCTATCTTGCCACATGAAGCAGCCACATGCAATGCACTGCGACCAGCCACATCAGTGTGTTGGGCCCATGTGTGGCAGAGCCTGGTGTATGCCTGTAGTTCCAGCAGAGAGCCTTTGGTGATCACAGAGTTCACCTCTAAGCTGTGCTGCTTGGAGCGGCACTTTGGCCCACACTCTGGCTCAAAGATAAATGGCATGGTTTTGTGTCAGTGTGCTGGCACAGGGTACTTAGGTTGTGAGGTCTTTCTTTGTGCTGACAGTGTCACCAGTTATGGATGTCTTCCGGCTGATAATACAGGTCAGGTTGTGAGGTCTTTCTTTGTGCTGACAGTGTCACCAATGATGGATGTCTTCCGGCTGATAATACAGGTCAGGTTGTGAGGTCTTTCTTTATGCTGACAGTGTCACCAATGATGGATGTCTTCCGGCTGATAATACAGGTCAGGTTGTGAGGTCTTTCTTTATGCTGACAAGGTCACCAATGATGGATGTCTTCCGGTTGATAACACAGGTCCACCAACTCATCCAACACCAGTCTATGACCTTGTCAACAAGAATTCGTGTACAATCTCAATTGTGATTTCTCAACTTTATCATAGCACACACAGAACTTCTTCTCTTTTTTTTCAAGTCCACTGTGTAGCCACTATGCTGCCCAGTCTGTTACTCTGTAACGATCCCATATAAACTAAAGATGACAGAATCTGACACCAAGTGTTCAGTGCAAAAGTTTTTCAGCTCCAGTCTGTAAATCTCCAGCAAAAAGGTCTCCAGTTTGCATCCCACCTCCCACATCTGGTCGCCCCTAATGGGCTCCCATGCTGAAAACTTCCTAACAAGCCATAATTGTAAAGAGAACCTGAAAAGAAAAAACACACTGTGTTCAGTAGAATATCAAAAGAATATGAAAAATATTTTAAATCTGAAGATATAATTTCAGCACAAAATATGATAAAAACTAATCTTACTTCCAGAACAAAATTTTTAACAAATGATTAAAGTAATGATACAGCCATGTATTATCATGATCCAACAGTTAACTCCTACTTCTGAGAATTATCAACATAATTTCATTGTCATCTTAATTCAAGTCTAACCAAGCATCTCTCAACTCATGTGATATACTCATATAGCTGATTCAGTAAATAAAATCTCAAGTCTTATTCATAAACTAACTGAATATTTCTAAAAAGTAAAATCTAATGCTACCACTAGTACCAGTCTTCGCTACTGAATTTATTCAAGAACAACTAAGTCCATTACAACCAGACTAAGGCGTATCTTGCACACTGGACATCAGTTTATCATCTCATTCAAAGACTAGCACCCTAAACCTATTCAGGGTCTCGGGAGGGTGGTGACTCGTCTTGTAACTTGGCCTCTCATTACCTTTGCCTCCTCAATAGTATTATGTTTGAAGATGCAGCTTGTGTGCAAGGTTTCTATTTCTTTTCATTATTTAAATAACATAGACAGGGAAAATATACTATGGTCTATAAATCATGTGTTGTGGTGTACGTGTTCTGGTGCAAGATACAGAGGAAAATTACCTGCTGAAATTAACTGTAGTCTGTACATACACAGAACATTCATGAAGTGAACAAGGAGGCATACAGAAAGTCTTTAAAAGGGCGAGTTTCCTTGATAGATAAACAAAACTGACAAAGCTTCAGACTGGTGAGGTATACCACAGCCACATGATGAAACCTGGCAGTGAAAACAAGTGAATAAACATGGGCCAGCCAAACTATATTATACATTAAATGCAAGTGCCTAGTGGGCTTGCAGAGAAGCAGAAGCTCACACACACACACACACACATATAGATAGATAGATATGTATATATATATATATATATATATATATACATAAATGTATATCAATGGCATGGGCGTATCATTAACAATAACACGAAACCCTGTAAAGGTTTAAAAATACATTTTCTTTGGTTTTATTTACTTTAAATTATTCTTGATTTGGTCTCTGTTTTTCACTGGGCGCTACATCTCGATTGAAGTTTGAACACTGAAAGTTAGATTTTCAATCTATTACTATACCATGATAAACTCTGCTGTCAATCAGATGCATATCATAATATCCAGTACATATATATAGATGTACAAGAAGTGATGAAGCTTGCTGATATTCACTGCCTTTCTGATTCTTGAAAAAATCTCTGTGTGTGTGTGTGTGTGTGTGTGTGTGTGTGTGTGTGTGTGTGTGTGCACGTGTGTGTGTGTGTGTGTGTGTGTGTGTGTGTGCATGTGTGTGTGTGTGTGCACGTGTGTGTGTGTGTGTGTATGTGACCGAGAGTGAGAAACTGAAGAGAGAGAAAAAGGGTGAATGTATGCATTATGTAAGCATCTTTACATATATGATTAAATGCACTATCATGTTTGATATTTATTCCTGTAGAACATTACAAACAGAGCATACTCCACGGAGTGGAGTGATGGCCTGTGGAGTGATGGCCTAGAGGTAACACGTCCGCCTAGGAAGCGAGAGATTCTGAGCGCACTTGTTCGAATCACGGCTCAGCCGCCGATATTTTCTCCCCCTCCACTAGACCTTAAGTGGACTGGTGGCCTGGATGCTAGTCATTCGAATGAGATGATAAACCGAGGTCCGGTGTGCAGCATGCACTTAGCGCACGTAAAAGAACCCACAGCAACAAATGGGTTGTTCCTGGCAAAATTCTGTAGAAAATTCCACTTCGATAGCAAAAACAAATAAAACTGCACGCTGGAAAAAATACAAAAAAATGGGTGGCGCTGTAGTATAGCGATGCGCTCTCCCTGTGGAGAGCAGCCCGAATTTCACACAGAGAAATCTGTTGTGGTAAAAAAAAATTTTAAATACAAATACATATAATTTTTTTTTTTTTTAATAAACATGTGTTACCTGTTAATTTGTGTCAAATTGTGGGTCTGTGTCTGAACTGAATTGCTGATTGAATGATTTAATCAATTTTTGGCCAGACTATAAAATGGCAGTATCATGAATATGACAAGCTGTCTGACAGTAACATGAACCATTAAAATGTAATTACTTGACACCCCAGCAACATTACCTTAGAAGCAATGGGCATAATAGCCAAATGGCTAAAGCATTAGACTTTCAATCTGAGGGTCCCGGGTTCGAATCTCAGTGGCGCTTGGTGGGTAAACGGTGGAGATTTTTCCGACCTGCCAGTGTCTGAACCCCCTTTGTGTGTATACTCACGCTGAAGTTCAAATACACACGTTAAAGACCCTGTAATCCATGTTAGCATTCGGTGGGTTATGGAAACAATAACATACCCAGCATGCACACCCCCGGAAATGCCCAATGGCAGCCGTCAATTGGCTCTACCCAGATAGGCAGCCTGTTGTGTAAATGACCCCCTGTTTGTAAAGCGCTTAGACTAGAGCTTGGTCTCCCACTAAGAATTTTTTTTAACCATGATGAATAAAACAAAGTTTCTTGCAGAAGTGTACTTGCGTACACTGCCCAACAACAACAAACAAAAGAAGAAAATTAATAAATAAAATAAAATGGAAGAAGTGAAGATGAAGATTCGATGGGGACATAAAATTTAAAAAGGCCGAGAGGTCTAGGCAGATGACTGCCAGTGTCTATACTACACTTCTACTACGACTAATATTGTGATCAATAAAGAAACTAAGTGATTCTTTTAAATGTCAACAGATATTTGTGTGTGTGTGTGTGTGTGTGTGTGCAAACAAGTGTGTACACTCAGTGTGGACACACATGAGTGATTATTGAAAGTATCATTATACAGATTTCTATGAGAGAGAGAGAGAGAGAGAGTGAATGAGTGTGTGTGTGTGTGCATGTGTGCGTGCGTGCATGTGTATGTGTGTGTACACGTGTGCAAACAAGTGTGCATGCTTAGTGTGGACACATGTGAGTGATTATTGAAAGTGACCACTCAACTGATTTATTAGTTGGTAATCTATATTGAACAGTAGACATTGTCAGTGTTCTGTCTGATTCAGTATTCTTTTTTTTACATTGCACACAATATAAGTTATAAGTTATATAACAGACTAGAGTTGTCATAATCAGTCATGGAGTCTTGACACTGTTTGTATAATATGTATAGTACAGGTGTGGTGAGATGTCAATAAAACTGGCACCCTCCAACAAATGTGGTAGTCAAGCTGCTACATACAGTGCAATTGAAAAAAATATATATTCGAAGTTCATGTCCTAGCCGTACTCATGGTCACGGTCTGACCACGGGTTCACTGTGTGAAGCCGGCCCTGTCACTGATGTTACATTTTTGAGTTAAGTCTGACATGGGTGAAGACCGCTGAGTAACAGTAATTGTTAAATCAATAAAAGCAGCTAATCAAAAAAACACTGGCCGTGATGAAAACCACAAAGTTTCACACACCACTGTTAAAAGGATCTGCAGTTGAAGTGGAAGAATGCAACGGACACGTATGAAGTTTGGAAAGATTTAGCAGCACCCATCTCGAAAACACCAGCAGCTGACATTGCAATCTGTGAATGTGCTCTTCGTCAACATAATCTCTACGCTTACTTTTACAAACACAAAATTGGTGATATAGAGATTAATGTTTTGGCGATTGAACTTAAGTATTAGAATAAAGAAGGAAAATACTTGTAGAATTTTTCAAAGCAAATGTTCAGTGATCTAATTAATGTTTTTTTGATGTAATGTTGTTGTTTTAGAGATTAACTTCATCGAAAAGTAGGACAACAGTATTGCTTCCACAAACGGAAAGTGCGCGAAGAAGTTGAACGGTGTGATATAGTTTGACGAAATGTCTGTTGTTTGTGTAACTATATTTAATTCGATTAATTTCAGCTGTGAATCCGTCTTTTCTTCTTTGTTTTGTTGTTGTTGTTTTCATCCGCATTTTCTTTTTTTCCTTTTTTTAAAGGCGAAAGTACACCTAAAAGCGAAAGTACAGCTCTGAGTGTTTCATAATCTTCGAGGCTGTTTTCTGAACAAGTTAAACCATCAGTCTCTGAGTATGTGGGCTTACATTCCTAAGCTTCTGAACAGCAAAGGTTTCCTTGATAGCCCAACTCACAAAGGGGAGGGAGAGAGAAAAATACTTTCACTTCGTCACGGTGATCATATGCCCAAGGGGCTCGATATCTTCGGTTTTTTGGGTTTTTTTTTCCTTTTTCTTTGGGGTGGGGATTTTTTTTCTGTTATGTGGTGTCATTTGTACTTTGGAAATAGTATATGTTGTTTACAGTCTTGCAATATTTGGTTTTGTGTTTTCGATGCGTGTCAGTTGCGAACAAAAAGTTGAAACCGCATGTTCCGAAAACGAGGCTTCACAAGTTGATGGTTTCACAACGAGGCAAATTATCTGAATTTGGCGAATTCTTTTATTAAAACTCGGTTTTTCTAGGGAGGGAATGATATCATGGTGATTCTTACATCTATGTAACGAATAGTTTAATGTCTTGTTTTGAAAAGATGATGTACTAAATAAAGTGAAATACAAGAAAACCGTAGGTTTAAATTTATTAAATGATTTGCTTCATATCGCTGGGAGTTGTGGCGTGCTCCTGTAATCCAGCTACTTGGAGGCTTGAGATGGGAACGGTTTGAGGGCGGGGGTCCTGCCAGCAGGCGTGCCATGTCGATCGGGTGTCCGCACTAAGCCCGGCATCAATATGGGCTCTTGAAGGGAGCTTCGAGGGCCCAGGTTGTCTAAGGAGAGCCGCACTGGCCCAGGCTGGAAACAGAGCAGGCAAAAGGCTCCGTGTCGCGCAGTAGTGGGATCGCACCTGTGAATGGGCGTCTGTTGGCAGCCCGTCCGATATAGTCGGACCACATTTCTTTTGACTTTTTTTTTCCTCACCTTTTTGTTTGTTTGTTTTTTCCCTCGCAGGGTCAAAAATAAATTACCATTTTGGGGCGATTTACATTGTGGTTAGACCTATATAAATCACTTTCTGGGGTTGTTTTTCTGGTTGTTTTTTTGTTTTTTAACTTACGATAATGGCTAATTTTCATCGATCCATCCACCCATGCACCCTTTTTTCCATCACCACTTATTTTTCTTTCTTTCTTTTCCTCGTTTTCTTCTTTTTTTTAAGTCACAACCAGTGAGAGTGGAGCATGAATGAAAGATCATGATTTTGGCATTTAGATCTTCGATAAGTCGATTTTGCCTTCTTTGTAATAATAATAATTAAGTAATTATCGTCATCATCATCATCATTTAGAAAATTGCATATTAATGAACTGAGTACACAATAGCAGTTGTAAGATTACCAACACAATTAATTATGAACAGCCAAGTATCTCTGTGAATAAAAGTGGCATTCTAATGTGAGTGTCTCTCCGTCTTCATCTTCAGATCTTCCACTGCATTGATGTTTTGGACAGCAATGATTTCAGTGTGGATGCGATTTAACTTGGGGTGGGTTTTTTTGTGTGTGTTTTGTTGTTGTTGTTTTTTGGGGGTTTTTTTGTTTTGTTTTTTGCTTGTTTTGGGGGGTTTGTTTTTGTTTTTTGTTGGTTTTCTTTTTCTTTTCTTTTTTTTTCTTTTTTTTTTCTTTTTTTGCTTGTTTTTTTTTGGGGGGGGGGGTGGCTTTTTTTTTTTTTTTTTTTTTTGCTTGTTTTTTTGTTTTGTGTTTTTTTTTTTGTTGGGTTTTTTTTTTTTTTTTTTTTTTTTTTTGCTTTTTTGGTTGTTGTTTTGTTGGGGTTTTTTTTTTTTTTGGGGGGGGGGGGGGTTTGCTTGTTTTGTTGTTGTTGTTGTTGTTGTTTTTCCCTACCTGTTTTTGATACATTATCTGTTGAACATGAATCCGTGCTTATTATGAATAGTACAAATAAATCGTCTTTCTTCAGGGTTTTTTTTTTTTTTTTTTCTTCTTCTTCTTCTTCTTCTTCTTCTTCCCCTAATTCTTCTCTATCATCAAGGAATGTATCTCTCTCTCTCTCTCTCTCTCTCTCTCTCTCTCTCTCTCTCTACCTGCCATTAGTTCCCTTCCACGTCACACCTTCACTTGCAAGGAAAGATAAGCAGCGGACTCTGCTGGCAAGTAGCTTTTTTCTGGAGTTACTTACCCTGGTCACATTTGTGCAGTGTTTCATCGGTGGTAGTAGTAATTATTGTGGAATGGAGCAATTGTCAACCTGTTATTAATACAGTAATAAAATGCAATTTTCTAAACGATGATCGTAAATAACAGGTGCGTATGATTGGAGCATGAAGCATGGAGCATGGCTGATTAAAATAAATTAATGGTACTGTACTGCACTTGAACAAAGGTGTGCCGTGAATCAGGTAGACGTCAAAATGATGTGCACGTTCAATGATAACAGTAATACTTATCATCATCAGAAGCAGCATTATTAGATATCATCACTGAGGTTGTTGTTGTTATTATTATTGCTATTATGCCGGTTTCTGTTGGGGGGTTTTCCAGTGCAACTGATAAGCCTATCATCATCATCATCATTATCATCATCAGTCATCAAGTTAATTAACAAATTAGGGCACGTCGGCGCACACAGATGGCAATCGCTGGCAAATAAGTTCTCGTAAACAAGTGAATCACAATAAATGAATATGTATTGTTTAAAAAAAAAAAAAATTCAACGCACAAACGTTTTGAATGAAAATAAATGAATGACTGATATCATCATTGTCTTTGTTAATTCATCGCCATTATCCTTGGGATTCATTAATGGACACCGCTAAATCTCCTCATGTTTCACTTTGTTTTGTAGCCTGTGTCTTGTCTAATTATGTGTGTGTCATATATTTCATAAACTATTACCGTCTCAGACGGGTAAAAAAAAAAAAAAGAAAAAAGAATCGATTAAAAAAAAAAAACACCTAATGCCTATAGAAGCTGTGAATTCTTTAGGCTACGTTCAAAGTTTAGTTATGAATACTACGTTCAAAGCTCTCTCTCTCTCTCTCTCTCTCTCTCTCTCTCTCTTCAAGGACAGATTGGAAGAATGGGCCATGCCTAAAATCTTAATCCTTGAATGAAAAACGTTTTGAGTTCTGAGTTCTGTCTCTCCCAATGTGTCTCTGTCTGTCTCTCGCTCTTTCTCTTTCCGCGTGTGAGCGCGTATGTGTGTGTGTGTGTGTGTGCACGTGGTGAAGGAGGGAAGAATGGGGTGGATATGGGTGGTTGCGGCGTGGCGCATGAGTGTGAGCGTGCATGAATGGATTGTGTCTCACTCGAATGCACGCGTGTGTGCCTTTGTGTGTAGCTCATATGAATTCATGAGATGTGTCCACAAGTATGTTTTGTATTTCTGTTTTCATAACGCTGAATGGACAATAAACAAACGCGTCATTGTTATTCTCTCTCTCTCTCTCTCTCTCTCTCTCTCTCTCTCTCTCTCTCTCTCTCTGTATGAGGCTTCTTCTTCTTCTAACTTCTTCTTCTTCTCCTCCTCCTCCTCCTCCTTCTTCTCCTCCCCTCCCCCACCTCTCTCTCTCTCTCTCTCTCTCTCTCTCTCTCTCTCTCTCTCTCTCTCTCTTCAACAGAAACTGGGTTTCGAACATCCGCTGTAAATTGTACATGTTTGGATTTGGTTACGTTTGGTTAAAATAAACCAAGGCATAGTGGGTGTTGACGAATTTCTTAGAGTGTTTAAAGAAAGGGTAATTGCATGCAGATGGCAGGAATGGGATTTTCATGCTGGTAATAGCCGGATTTTATGTTTACAGAACATTCTGCACCGTACCGGATGTCAAAAAGTATTTACTTTTAAACATAGATCGACACTTAAAGTATTCAATGGCAAGATTCAGGTTTGGTATTTCTGAAATTGCAGTACATTATTGCCGATATAGAATACATCATGCAACTGAGATGCAAACTTTGCAAGAAGGAGGAAGAAAATGAAGTACATTTCGTTCTAACTTCTCCTGTCCTGCATCACTTAATATGATAAAGCAGTCTCTGTTATAATCGGTGTATTGTTAGCGAGGCTGCATATTTGTTTTGTAAATTTTTGTATGGTGTCCTGATGAGACTGTATGACTGGGTGTTGATATTGTTGTTTGTCGTATCTGTGTGTTGTTGTGTATTACTCGTAGTCAAGTGAGTGCGTTGTGGGTGCGGTGGAATCCTGCAAATTATAAATTTGAACCTACATGTGTATCTAACAGCTTCCCTAACACATATGCACACACACGCAGGCACAAAGTTACATAAACACACGCACACACACAATACACATTGATATACATGCATGTAGTTATGTACACATACATATGTATACACACGTAGTCAAGCACAGCTAAAGCAAAGGAAGTGGACCTGCCACAATTGAACGAGGGAATCAGAATGAATCAGAATGCCTTTACTTCGTATCCACAGCCTTTACTCTTTTTTCTTTTCTTTTTTTTTCTTTTTTTTTTTTTTTAATCCCCCCGAAGCATGCAGTTGACAGAAAACGCCCTTTGCCACTGTCGGGACCTACCTACCTACCTACCTACCTTCTCACTTGGTGCCTGGCGTTGACAAATGGGATTCTTCCGATATCATCCACAACCTTAATAAATCTCCAGGCGAGGAATGATTTTTTCCACAGCCTTTCAGGGAGGGGTAAAAAAAAAAAAAAAAAAAAAAAAAGATCACACACACACCCCACCCACCCCCCTGCCGCCGCCTCGCACATCGGCGGAGAGGTGAGGAGAGAGGTGAGGGGATCGTGCATGTTTGCGAACGATGGATCGGTTCAATCTTGTAGGAGGAGGAGGAGCGCAGGAAAGATGCGTCCGTCTGCAAAAGAAAGCGGACAAATCTCCTGGTTATTTTTTTTAGTGCTTTGATAAGCGTGGTATATAACGGAAAAAGCAGTATGTGTTTTGAGGGAGTGAGTAGGGGAAGAATAAATAATCCCCTTACTTTGAAGGAGAAGATGAAAGATGAAGAGACACATGCAAGATGTTCTTAACCCTTCCGTCCCCCCCTCCTGCCCTGCCCCCCCCCCCCCCACCCCCACCCCCACCCCCCCTCCTCTCCCCATGAGTGCCAATTTACACCGGACAGCCCACCACCTGAACCGCCAGGGGGCGTGGTGGACGCCCAGTAGTTGTCCCAAACCCTCGACAAATCCAGTCTCGTCCATCCTCTTGGCATCTGTGCGGACTGTTGGGGTTCACTTCAATACCGGTGTAGCCACTTCAGTTCTCCCCCTTATTATTTGATCTTTCGGGCGAATTTCCGGTCCCTTTTTTCGTCATCAGTATTTTTGAAAGTTGAGCAAAATCGCCGGTCTTTGCTTCAAGTATGATCATCTTCCCAACCTTCCACCCCCTTTCCTTTTCCTCGTGAAAACAGCTCATATAGAAACGTGATTTTGAGTTGTGCATGTTTGTTATTTAGTTAAAGAAAATAGTAAAATGAATATAGTTTTACTGAAAAAAGACAGGGATTTTCTTGTATGTTGTCCAGACTAAGTACCCAGCCTACCATTGCCTTTTCTGGAGGTGGTTGTTTTTCACCTTGTAATTTCTTTCTATGGATGATTATGTTTCAACAAATGAAAGAAAGACTGAAGAAAAAGAATCAACATCAAAACACTTAATAGCAAACTATTGATGTATTACACTGATACCGAACAGTTTTCTTTGAACAGTGTTGAAACCAATGTAGTTCGTCGTGTGAAGGGATGGGCACCTAAGTCGCATCCCTTGGTGAATATGGTCGATACTTGCTGATATGGACCGGCCTGAAGACACTAGGAGACATTCGTGACCCAAATTCGAGGAAACGATCGCCTATTTTTGAAGGACTGACATAACTGTTGGATCGTTTCGGGCTTCCTGGCTTGGCTTGTGAGCAGTTAAACACAGATGAAGAAGGTGACAAAGACTCGGGAACGACGCATTGGTGTTTTTTCCCCATTATCCTCTCCCTTTGTACATCATCTGAGTTGGAGGGACTGGGACAGACACCTCCTACACATCTGTAGCTTGGAAAAGTTTTCACGACAATAGCAGACTTAATTAGTTTTAGAAATGCACACACAGAACAAAAAATCACACTGTTATGTCGACAGATCCTCGGTCAATATACTGCAGTGGTCTGTACCTGAAAACGACACAGATTTAGACGGGAGGGCAAAATTAGGGGGGCTATGCCACCCCTTGCACCGGGTACAAATTTCAATTTCGATTGTTCAGCGTCCACAAGACGGTCCCATGTGATCCCGGCATTGGAAAGGCGGGACCCGGCCCTTCCCCTGCCCCCCGGGCATGAGGGGTCTCTCTCTGTGGGTGACGGGAGAAGAGTCATTGTCAAGAGCAGAGTTGTGATGAGGTTCATGGTGAGACAGAACACTTCTCGGTCCTTGATTCTTCGTCAACGGGTCAAGAGGAAGAGAAGTGTTGCTTCTCCCACCAGCCACAACAGCACTGCAGTCTCATGCGATGTTGGGAACATCAACAATCATTGTGAAGATCACGATTTAAAAATCAAAAATCAAAAAATCAAAAAAAATCGTTGAGTCGACTTCAATTAATAATCGTCGCAGTGCAGTTCGCCAGAATAGTACTCTGTTCTAAAGTTACCGCACTTTAAACTTACTGTTACCAGCTCTGAGCTGCATCTACATTATATACGCATCATGTCGTTAATTGTGATTTTAAAAGCGTCTCCCAGGGAATGATTTAATGTTTCATTCAAAGTGTGCACGGTATATTCTGGTTTGATCGAAGTCTCAACAGATAAAGAACAATTCCTCCACAGAACAGTGGCTGCCAAAGTGTTGTTCAGTATCTGCTTGACGTGTTTGACAGCTTTCATGGCGTGTGTGACAGCTCGAGTTGATTTGCGTATTTGTTTGATCTTTATTAATTCCTTGAATCACTCATTCATTTACCTGCTATCTTTAGTACAATGAAAATGGATGTAAATCTTATTTTTGCTCACGGTTATGAAAAATATTTTATCCTACCATTTTTATTCGGGTGCGCCAGTACTGATTCTATTTTAGTCATTATTCGAAATAGCTTCGTATTAAAGTCCAAAAGAACTTCCCCTCGTGTGGAATGTTCAACTTGTTGGACCCTCTTCTGTCCCCATGTTAGAAAACTGACATTGCGAAACACGTCGTCTCTAAAAGGGTTCAAAATGATACTAAAAATATTGGGAGTAAATCCATTGGTTACCGATTTGCACGTGTCCCTGCATAAGTACCGTTCGCATTACCATTAATTTTGTCTCCCTGTTTCTAGGACTCTGTCACTGCCATGTCATGTGATGTGTATAACAGTATACATACCGCGAGCACGGTTTCTTTCTTTCTTAATCTTTATGTGTAGGTGAAAAGGCTTAAAGAGGTGTATCCAGATCATTGATAAAATGATAATGAAAAAATAAACATTGAAATAAATAAATTAATAATACATAAACAAGTAAATGGATGAATGAATACATAGATAAATTTTGATGTTTTGTTCAGACATGAGCAAATCATGATGTCAACTCTCTGTTGACAACACCACCTTATAACACAGGCACTTCAACCACCGGTGTGTATCCATTTTATCCGGTGAGGTGACATTGCTGCAAATGTGACCATGCCCTCTCCCTTTCTCCCCGTGCAGTCACCTCCTCCTTCTCCTCTGCGTTTCTGTCGCCCCTCTGCCTCTGTCTCTCAGTCAATCAGTCTCGCAAATTGTACCCCGCCCCCTCTCTCTCTCTATCTATCTATCTCTCTCTCTTTCTATCCATCTCTCTCTCCCTCTCTTTCTATATCTCTCTCTTTCTATCTCTCTCTATCTCTCTTTCTCTCTCTCTCTCTCTTTCTCTCTCTTCTTTTCTTTTCTTTTCTGAATTCCATTACTTATTAACATTTCTGGTCTGATCGCCTGCTTATTCACAGCGTATATTCCACATTGAGTGCATTTTGATTGTACACCGTGGTTGTGTTACTCTTACCCTTAATTAAGGAGTGTGAGCTTGATAGAAAGAATATAGAAAGCGGCCAGCGTGGGGAATTTTTTGTAACTGGGGCGGGGGTGATGCTTCTCGGCCACCTGTCCCATGTAAAACTCGCTTTAACCAGGCTAGTGGTGAACACAGCTGTACGGAAGAAAACACAGCACGTGCTGTTCGTCAGCCTGACCACCTTGTTCCTTTATTATGACACTTGACCCAGTGCCGCCCACTGTGACCTTTCTACTGCCCTCTGTCCTAAAGCCTCGACTGCCTATTAAAATCAGAAAGCCAATGGACACTCCACGTCGCCACGCCTTCTGCTTGCCCGATCCCCAGCTTCCATGCCAAGCCAATTATTCCGAGAAAGAGTCTTCCATTCAAAGCTAATCTGTGTTAACTCGAGGTTAGAATTGGAAGCTTGTCACCTCGAGATTGAAACGTCCCTATTGACGGTATTTAGACCCCCTAGAAAATCTCTTGGAGTCATGCAGTCAGCTTCTTTTTGGTCGTTCAAGAGTTCGGTCTTGTTCAATCTGTCGCAGCAGGTCGTCTTCGTGATTAGAACGAAAAAAGTTACAAAAGATGTCGAGCTGACCGATCCTCAACAGGAAATTCACCGGAATGAAAGGCGGCAAATCGGTACACAATATGTCGCTTTCTTCCCTAGTTTTGTCCCTGTGCGCTCTTCTGCGACAAAGGCGTTCATATGGTGGAGTGGAAAATGGCTGCCGTGCACTTCATGACAATCTGGTCGAAGGAGAAGAACTGTCACGATGAACAAACGCAAACAAAAGGGTCCATTAAGATCGTGTGCCATGTGAACAAAGGGTTCCCTAAGTGATGTCTTTGATCGAAGAGAAGAGCTTCTAATGGACCACACAGTAAAAGCAGAAATATGCAGATTTGCGAAGTGGATTTGTGAACATTAATTTCATAAAATGAAGTGCACTCTGTTGTGTGACTACTTTGACCAGCAATCAACACTGAATTTGATTTGTTCATGTTATTTTAACAAAAGAATTCCCAGACCCAGGTTTAAAAAATAAATAGATAAATAAAGATCGAGCCACCACCATCTTTGTGAGGTAGCCTGTCCCTATTCAGTGACCTATCATCCTATTCAGTGACCTATCATCCTACACAGTTCGCCGATGTCCAATGTTGTCTCGAGATACCGCATGATTGTTTATGCCTCACCTCCAACTGGTCAACAATCGTTAAATAAATTTAAAAAATCCATATATCCAGATACTGATCTGGATTTCCAAAATCCAGACGCCTCAACAAAATCGTAGGAAAATTTGTCCACTGGGGTCGTTTTTGTGTGGGTTTTGTTTGTTTGTTTGTGTGTGTGTGTGTGTGTGTGTGTGTGTGTGTGTGTTTTCACAATCCTGCTCACTAACAACCCAGAGTAACAAGATAATTTCCATGGCGGAATATTAATACGGATTGTAGTGTCAAGTGTTGTTGTTGCTGTTGTTTTTCAATTAATCATAGTGACGCAGTCTCCCGGCGGACATTTGTTATTCCCATAAAAATTAGATTTCAGTTTATTTGTTGTCTCTTATTGTTTTGTTTTGAATGCAAGATAGATCAAACACTGAAAATTTCTATGAGAATAGTTCGCCTATATGGAACATGTTCTAAACAGTTATTAAATTTGCAACAAAATAATATCAAGACATTTGCATCTATTCAAGGGTAGCCTATATCTGTGAGCAGCGTGTATACACGTCATTTAATTCTCAACTTCAGGAAAATGGCCACAAAATCAGTATAGATATAATAATGATGATGATGATAATAATAATAATAATAATGATAGTATTTATATAGTTCTGAATCTTGTGCACAGAAAAATCTAAGCCCTTTCACACCAGTCATTTACACGAATGCTTAACTCTAAAACTGAAGACAAGGAAGAGGCAGGGGAGGGAGGCTATCTTGTGAAGAGGTTGGTTTTAACTTTAAGGCCAGACTTGAAAGAGCTGAGTGCGGAGACCTGACGAAGCGAAAGAGGAAGTTCATTCCAAAAGCAAGGTCCAGAAACAGAGAAAGGACGGCGTCCAACAGTGGAGTATTTGAATCTGGGTATGCGTAAACAGAGTGGATCCGAAGCCCCATAAAGACTGGGTGTTTTAATCATTGATTCGTTTGTAATTATTACACACACACACACACACACACACACACACACCGTGACACCCTCTCTCTCTCTCTCTCTCTCTCTCTCTCTCTCTCTCTCTCTCTCTCTCTCTCTCTCTCTCTCTCTCTCTCTCTCTCTCTCTCTCTCTCTCTCTCTTCTCTTCTCTTCTCTTCACTTCGTGACAGTCTAAAACTAGCGCTCGTGTGTATGCAAAGACGGAGCAAGAAGGGGTTGAAGAAGTATCAGAACCACGACACTCTTATTGTTTTGATCCTGTAACAACATTGATGTTAGAGTTCACATGTCAGGTGTTTCTGCTTAATCTTTGTGTCACAAGCATAGTTTCCACTACTTTTCGATTTGCTATTCGTCTTAATCTTTACACCTTGTTTTTTTAAACTCCTAAGAAACTATCATGCTGAAGGATACATTGTATAACATTTGCGAAGGGAACATCAACAGTTTTGATTTGTGCTTGGTGAGAAGAATTATTGCCTTTATATATTAGTGTATAATGTTTCGTAGAAGAGGGGGCTATTGCTTGTTTTCACCTTTTGATGTTTACCTGCTATTTCTTTCTTTATTCATTTATTCATTACGCTCCTATTTTGGAACATCTCCATTGGTTCCCTGTCTCACTTAGAATAAAGTATAAGATCAGCACTCTATGTTATAAATGTATTCATAAATCTGCCCCTTCCTATTTTTGTGGCTGCCTTCACCTCTACACTCCATCTCGCTCTCTACGATCGGCTACGGATCTACTCTGTTTACGCATACCCAGATTCAAACACTCCACTGTTGGACACCGTTCTTTCTCTGTCTCTGGACCTTGCATTTGGAATGAAATTCCTCTTTCGCTTCGCCAGGTCTCCGCACTCAGCTCTTTCAAGTCTGGCCTTAAAGTTAAAACCAACCTCTTCACAAGATAGCCTCCCTCCCTTGCCTCTTCCTTGTCTTCAGTTTCTTCAGTTTTAGAGTTATGCATGCGTGTGAATGACTGGTGTGAAAGCGCTAAGATTTGTCTCTGCACAAGATTCAGCGCTATATAAATATTATTATTATTTGTATCTGTTTTTTCATTCATTCACTGTGTGGTTGCAGACGTTTTGAGCGATGTGCAGCGTTCGCCCTTGTTCTGACAGCTCTCGTGTGGGCTTTACGGTCTGCTGGGCAATAAACAATGTGAATGAATGAATGATGAAACTGAAAACGTGTGTGTGTGTGTGTGTGTGTGTGTGTGTGTGTGGAGGGGTATGCGTGCGTCTGTATGTGCAGGTGTATGTGTGTGATAGAGAGAGAAAAAATGAGATGGAGAGAGGAAGAGAGGGACTATGTAGAAGAAAGAGTGTGAGAAATGATAATAAAGATGATGAGCAATGAGAGAAAAAGTGAAAGAGACAGTGAGAGATGGGGGAAGGGAAGGAGCGAGAGAGGGGTGGAGAAAAGAGAGAGAGAGAGAGAGAGAGAGTCTGCATACGCACATTAAGCCACCATGATATATATATATACATACCCGCACTGTGCTCTCATTGTATTTCAGCCATTGGCTTCGAAATTTCTTTTAATATTTATGTCATAAATTAAAGTTTAGTTGTATTTGCATGGCTTCTGAGTCTTGCACACACACACACACACACACACACACACACACACACACACACACACACACACACACACACACGCCACTACAGTCAATACTTCTCCAACTGACCGGCCCTGCACCGCATGGACAGTTCAGTTTGTCTGCCCTGATCCCTGGTCATAACGCTGATTGTGAGGAATGAACCAAGTCCACGTTATCTCACCCAGTGGCCGCAATACAAATGAATGAGCAAAGACAAGATGATTGTCCCTTCCGTGATTCTCTGGCTGAGGTCCGCGGCGACAGAAGGTCGGGAGGGATCAAAGGCCAGGGGACGGAGACTTGACCACCACATTAAGACAACCATCAGGGGGTCAGGCTTTACCGACGGACAGAGGAGGAAGAAGGCGGACAAAAAGCCGCATGGTTTCCTTTCGGTAACAGGGTGTGTCTGGAATCTTGTATGGTGAGCTGAATGCATCAAAAGAATGAAATCTCGGCTGTTTATGTTACACATAAAGGAATGATGGCGTGAAAACACAAAAATAGAAACAAAACATGAATAATAAACAGATTCTTTTTTTTTTTAAACGCAGAAAGAAAGGCAAAAATAATTAACTGAATGTATAGGTTGACAGACATACAGATAAACAGTGGGTATATTGGATTAAAAAAAAATTGAATAAAGCTTATGATACAAATATGCAATAAAATGCAAAATAGTACATTACAGTACAGTCCGGTCCAGTACTTTGCATGCCACAACACAACCCCTGGCAAAACAGTGACAGGATAAATGGCAATGAAATACAACACGGTAGCCATTCTGATGTCTTTATGGTGAAGCTTCGTCACAGTGGCTTTTTCCATGTTTGACCCCGGTCGTTGTCATAGTCACCAAATGTAAACCATGTGTACAGCACAGTACATCACACCACAGCACATGCAATTCAGAGCGGTTTAGATCCTACACTGGAGTGATGGCCTAGAGGTAACGCGTCCGCCTAGGAAGCGAGATAATCTGAGCGCGCTGGTTGGAATCACGGCTCAGCCGCCGATATTTTCTCCCCCTCCACTGGACCTTGAGTGGTGGTCTGGACGCTAGTCATTCGGATGAGACGATAAACCGAGGTCCCGTGTGCAGCATGCGCTTATCGCACATAAAAGAACCCACGGCAACAAAAGGGTTGTTCCTGGCAAAGTTCTGTAGAAAAATCCACTTCGATAGGAAAAACAAATAAAACTGCACGCAGGAAAAAATACCAAAAAAATGGGTGGCGCTGTAGTGTAGCGACGCGCTCTCCCCGGGGAGAGCAGCCCGAATTTCACACAGAGAAATCTGTTGTGATAAAAAAAAGAAATACAAATACAAATACACAACAATTCACTACAAACAAGTATACCACTGTACATAGCACAAAGCTAGCAATTCAGCACGGTTTGGACACTAACACTACACTACACTACACTACACTACACTACAGGACAAGTATTACACAACAGAGAAGAGGGCGATACCACAGCCACACGATTTAAAGATCAAGTTGTCCACCCTTGAATAGCGAATACCCGCTGATCCGATCTTCCGAATGGCAGTGGCCTCTGCTTGGTACCACAGAGACCGATGACAGATGGGAGGCGGAGACATCACAGCCTTACAGATGGGGGTGGAGGGAGGGGGAGGACCATGAGATCTTGCTGAGTTGCTGGAAGATGTTTATCTGTAGTAATAAAATTGTGTGACAGAGAGAGACAGTCGCACGTGGTCTGGCCATGTAGGGAACCCATATAACCGGAGGATTTTAGCTCGTGCCAAGGCAAGATTAAAAAAAAAAAAATTCTGTATGTTAAGAAATTTGTGATATGCTCACAACATGTATGCACAGTAAATGAAAGAAAACGGACAGAATGAAAGAGAGATACACGTACATTGTCTCTGTGTGCGTCTCAGTGAGTCAGTGAGTGTGTGTGTGCGTGTGTGTGTGTGTGTGTGTGTGTGTGTGTGTGTGTGTGTATGTGTGTGTGTGTGTGTGTGTGTGTGTGTGTGAGAGAGAGAGAGAGAGAGAGAGGTTGTGAGCACGCGTGTGTGTTTAAGTCAGTTCAGGCCAATTTGTTCATCTGTCTCCGTGTTCGTCTTTAATAACTGGGATATTATAAATTCTCGTTCACAATATCACAAGAATTTATTTTAAGCATTGATGTATATTTTTTTTTCATTGATTAGTCAAGACTGGATTATTTTTTGTTTTCATTGTGTAATGAATAAGGTTCGGAGGGCATTGACTGTTTGAAGACGATGGATGGATATGCATTTCATTCCACTCAATCTGTAACAGTAGACTACTTGGGATCACGTAGTATTTTCACGCATAGAAATCCTATCCAGTGGGTTACCAGTGTGATGAGTCACTAGAAGCCGTTGATATTACTTGAGAAATGAGCAACTTTTGGGGAGTTTTGGTAACCCATGATAATCACTTTGCTATTCTCCGTCTATTGTCGGTTACCACACGTGGTTCTAGTGGAAAGACATGGGCTACATATCAGCCCTGCCATGACCCCAAGCTTGAAAAACTATGAACTGAACCACACATGTAGTCACTATGCGAAAGATGCTCACAAAGGTTTGACTGAAACTGAATAGTTTTTGCGACCACTCGCACTGTGATGCGCCCTTTCACTGGGTATATGAACTGAAGTAAGACAGGGAAGTCTCGATTGTACATCATTATATATACATATACTGTATCCTTCGGGCTCTGATATTGCAGTGTATAGAAGCGCAGAGTATACAACTGCCACGTGGTATCAGACTAAACAGTACACTTCATCAAAAAAAAGAACAAAAAGAAAACAAAACAAGAGAGGCAAGGCCTTCAAGACTCACATGTGATACACTTTTTAAAAAAATCCAAGCTTTTTAT
The DNA here is from genome assembly GCF_041734735.1 of Babylonia areolata. Classification (NCBI taxonomy): domain Eukaryota; kingdom Metazoa; phylum Mollusca; class Gastropoda; order Neogastropoda; family Buccinidae; genus Babylonia; species Babylonia areolata. Next base: position 31,985,746 of record NC_134881.1, read on the forward strand.
GTATTGAGTATAATTTCAAAATGTAATGTTTAAGATGAGAAAGATCAGTTTAAAGCAAATTAACTCCCCTACCATTAATTACAGATTAATTTCCCTTTTTTACTATATGCACCAAAACGTTTGCAAAATAGATAAAACTTCCATGCTTAGCAAAAGAAGTTCCTGTTTGAACAAAAAATGATAATAATGACTGCTCTAGTTGTTGGGTCAGAATATCAGATCAAAGTGCCAAGTTTAGAGAATACAAAAAATATAAATATAACAGTAAATGCAGTTTGCATATAATTAGGCTTCATTCTTTTTTTCTTTTTTTGTGCCCATCCCAGAGGCGCAATATTGTTTTAAACAAGATGACTGGAAAGAACTGAATTTTTCCTATTTTCATGCCAAATTTGGTGTCAACTGACAAAGTAGTTGCAGAGAAAATGTCAATGTTAAAGTTTACCACGGACACACACACACACACACACACACACACACACACACACACACACACACACACACACACAAAGAGAGAGAGAGAGAGAGAGACAACCGAACACCGGGTTAAAACATAGACTCACTTTGTTTCCACAAGTGAGTCAAAAACCATGAACTGAACCACACATGTAGTCACTATGCGAAAGATGCTCACAAAGGTTTGACTGAAACTGAATAGTTTTTGCGCCCACTCGCACTGTGATGCGCCCTTTCACTGGGTATATGAACTGAAGTAAGACAGGGAAGTCTCGATTGTACATCATCATATATGCATGTACTGTATCCTTCGGGCTCTGGGGGGGTTGGATGAACACAGAGAAGACGGATAACGAAGAGCAATGGTTGGTTCTTCAGACTGCCCCCACCCAAAAAAAGAGAGCTGGGTGACACCTTTTGATGAAGAGAACGGATTTCATACATCAGTTTGCAGCTGTTGTGCCTGTCAGCCATCAGCAAAGCCAGCGTGGTTCCTTAATGATGTCGACAATGAACTGACACACAGGGACGGCTACTTTGGAGAGGTGGGTTCTCCGTGTCAGGGAGATGACAAGGTAACGCCCATCAATGGTAAGACTCGTACAGAGCGAAGGATTTAGAAATCATTGTACATCACTAAGGGATTAGTGATTGAGTAAGTGAGATAAATCGTGGGAATGAGAGAATTCGTAGTCGTTCCTCTTCCACGTTTTCTCTCAGTGTGTGAGAAATCAGTCGTGGAAAGTCCCCTTGATTTTTATCAACATTTTTTTCCTTTGTCATTGGAGTTGGTTTCTTGTCTTTTCCCAATGCAAATCTAAGAGAAAAATGAGAGAGAGAAAAAGAAACGAGAAATGGGGGAAACGACAACGACGATCATGATAATGACAGTGGTGTTAGCGAAGACATCAACGATAAACGGTGAAGGTGATGGCACAATACTGGTTTAAAAAAGAGTGAATGTATGTGTATGTCAGTGAGTGAGTGAGTGAGTAAGTGAGAGAGAGAGAGAGAGAGAGAGAGAGTGTGTGTGTGTGTGTGTGTGTGTGTGTGTGTGTGTGTGTGTGTGTGTGTGTTTCCTTATGTGTGTTTACTTGGCTGGTTGATTTGGCCTTCTTTCACTCTGTTTTTGAAATATTTTCACGTTGTAAGTGTCTTCTAAGAAACTGGGAATCTATTTTCAGTGCGATCTTGCATGCGAAAGGATGCTGACACATTCAGATGAACAAATGAGCAGGCATGAAATGAAGAACATTGTAAATAAATGTGACATGAAAGGTTGCATCACAAGAAACATCAAAACTGTTTGGTCCAGTTTTCATGCTCCCTTCGTGAGGGTAAAGCATTGTGAAACACCTTTTTTGCTATCACATTTATGTAGAAAGTTGAATCATTTTAATGTTATTTCCAACATCCAGGAAAGATTCGGTTTAAGTCATATCATATTATATCATATCATATTGTATAATATTATATCATATCATGTCATGTCATATCATATTATATTATACTATATTTCTGTTTGAGTTATACGCATTGCCTGAATTTCGTTGTTTGTTATTGATTTCTGATGTTGAATTTTAGGTCGATGCATTGCAGTGATCCATCTTATGTGAAATACAATGAATATTTTTGTTTCAGTGTCAATACTATTCATGCCTTCACTAACGTCACTGTCATTATCATGATCGTCATTGTCATCGCCCCCTTTTTTCTCTTTTTCTTTTCCTCTCTCTCATTTTTCTCTAAGATTGCATTGGGAAAAGACAAGAGCCCCCCCCACCCCCGCCCTCACGATTTCTGTCAAAGTGAGAGAAACCCTGGGCTTACAGGGACAGTACACCAACAACATGCTTATTTCCCATTTTCGATTCTCCAAGTTTTTATATGTGTTGATTCAAACGTGTTACATGCATTGAGTTCTACTGAACTGAAGGAAAAATCTTATAACAGAAAGAAAATAGTCTGATTATACATCATTTGATCTTGGAACAGAGGTATCATTTTGTTGGGTGCCTTCGCATCTACGGATTTTATCAAATGAATAGGCCTATAAAGTTGAAAAAAAAAGGTGCAAAATAGGCCTTTGGAAGTGTAATATTGAACTGTCCATTATATTTCTGCATCAGATAGTTATATTTTATTGGAGAAAGAATCCTACATTAAGAACAGATCGTCACAACAGGATTTTGTACAAACTTCAACGAAGTGCTCAAGAAGTGTCTATAGTCTTCAGAATATCGTTCACTTTTATCCTCACTACAGCATATCGATATTCAGGCAAAAATTGTTGCATTTGTTTACAGATTAAAATGTAATACATTTAAAGCTAAATATAATAAATACGTTACATGCAACTATGGGGGAAACTTTCAGACATGAATTTTCTGAATAGTACATTTTACGTTTAGGAAAGATTGTTTGAAGATGTCGATAATTTCTTGTTATTCATTGTTAAAACATTCTGAAACTTTGCTTCACAACCCAGTTGGACATTAATTTGCTTTGAAATGACAAGTTTGCAACTCACATTGTATCAGTTCTCGCTCCTTCATATCTTTTCGTCTAAAATCACACAATATGAATAGACATTCAACCAAAGAACACACACCAACAAAGGTAAATCATGGCTATGGAATCTTTCTTCGAAAGGGAAAAAATGAATAATAATACATGTTCATGTCAAA